>NC_056727.1:51019718-51029718 GCF_019279795.1 Protopterus annectens | reverse complement strand
AAGAAGCCTTTGAGGTTAGCTTTTACCTGGGTGGCTATTTGTACTTCACATCTGCCTATGGTGGTTTTGTTCAGCATCTGGAGTTATGTATGTATGTATCTCAGAGATTACCCCTTCTCTAGAACAGAATCCCCTGTCATGTGAAACATAGCTCTTCCCAAAGCCTTTTCAAATGTAATTTGGACCAATGGATGGGAAATAGCAAATTCACCCCTGGCTTGCACCTCTGTCCCTCATGGAGAGGGGTAGTTTGTAAATGCCCTAGGTACAGGCATATACTAAAGCCAGTCTAGCCCATGGCCATTGATAACTGGGAATACTGGGGCATGAATGGCTAGGCTTAAAAAGGCTCTAGATCAGTTAGCTTATAAACGCCTGTGATCTGATGATTCAGCTTTTTGCCTTCTTATTTTTACATGTAATTTTGGAAAAGGATACAGGAATAGAATGCAAAATTGAAGGCACGTGGGTTGAAACTAAGTATAAATAAGGCAATGATAATGGCGGCAAATTGGGGAAAGCAGAAGAAGCTGAGAACTGAGATATACGGGTTCTACTTTAAATAATTGAAGAACCAAAACATCAACTTGCTTAAGAGTGAGACGACAACAACGAGACATTCAAAAGAGCGAACTCCTGGAATGGTGAATTTTGCCTCTGGGAAATTGACCACTTGGCCACCACCTGCATAAAAAATAACTACACAAATAAAACCCACTGAAATGGGGGGCTGTGCCCCTCACACTCCCTTTAACTAAACATTCCAATGCTGAGATTGCACTACAGCGGATAAAAAGGCAAAGGTCGTCAATGTTGGCCAAGTGGTTAGTTTCCCGGAGGTGGAATTTACTGTTCTGGGAGTTTGCTGTTTTGAATGTTTTGTTATTGTCATATCACTATTATGCAAGTTGATGTTTTGGTTATTCTATTATTTCAAGGAGAACCCATAGAAGGGAAGATAGTGGAACAGGTTAATACCTGCAAGTATCTGGGAGGGATGGTTGAGGAGAAGGGAAGGCTGAGTGAACAGGTCAAAGCTAGAAATAGCTGGACTGCAGCCTACTGGCATAGAGAGTTAGGTGTAATGTATAACAGAAGAATGACAAAAAAACTGAAAAGTAAGGTGTATAAAACAGTGGCAGCAGGTACGATGCAGACTGTGGGACAGATGAAGAAATGAGGACATAAGAGCAGAAGCCAAAGTAGCTCCAACTGCATAAAAGATCAAAGAAAACAGTTTATGGTGATTCAGGCACATTTGCAGAAAAGCAGAATAAAATCTGCTTAAGAAGAGTTGGGACATACAGGAAGAAGGTTAGAGGAAACAAGGGCATCTAGCAAAGAGGTGGATGGATTGTGTGAGCGAAGATCTGTGACAGGCAGGCATGAGTGCTGAAGATGTCAGGAGTTTAGCACTGAATTCAAAGAGATAGCAACAGTTAATACAGCAACCCAAACCCATGTAGGAAATGAGAAAATGGATTTGATGATGATGTAATTATTTTTTTTTTATTTTACTATAGAGCTTATTTATATTAGGGTTACACCCCAGAGGTTCAGTTTTGAATATGTCATTGCATTTATTTCTGAACGGGGCAGATGTGTTTATTCAAATATTTACATTTGCATAGAATCTGGCAGTAAAGTATTCCACATAAGCAGTGGGTCTTTTGATTTTAGAGAAAAACAAACTTGTGGACTGCATAACCAAATGAACAGCCAAAAAAGTCCAAACACAAATGTGGGTAATAGTTACTCGAAACTCCAAACCCAAATGATAAATCCACAAGGAAATGCACGAATAAGCCAAAAGAAAACAACTTTATTACTGAACATAGAGTTAAGTGCTTTTCATCCCACTATGTTGTGGGACTTCTTCAGACAAACAAGAACAAACTGCTGAAAGCATTTAAATAACTAAACTGGTGCCAAACATGAGTGCCGTAACACAGCAACAATAAACAATAATCAAGCCTTTGCAACTGTAGCAATGTTCTGACCGAATATGATATGCTAAAACTACTAAATATAAAAATAAAAGTATATATATGTAGTAAACTTGATGACAAGCAACAAAAATACAATTTAACAATATATCTATATACAGATAACTATAAATAAAACCAATATAACTATATTGTTCTAAGATGAACACGTACAAATGGTGGTTACAAACAGATACATCAAAACATGAATTCTTACTGATGAGCTACATGGAATGAACTAGATATAAATAAAAACTAGCAAATATTATTACTGATAAAACCACTATCTAACTTAATCAAGTTTCAAATTAATAATTAATAAATAGAAAATAAAAAAAAAAAAGAATAAATAAGAACCAATATATGGGTAAACAAACCCATAAATACGACAACTATGTTACATTCCTAGTAATTATTCGTGAACTAATATATGTTTGTAATATTTTTTGAATGTTTTGTTATTGTCATATCACTATTATGCAAGTTGATGTTCGTTGATTCGTTGATGATCTCTTTATTTTGTGTGGTGGCACTGAGGATGAGTTGCTAGCATTTGTTGAATATGTTAATGGGACTACTACCTACTTGAAGTTTACAATAGGATATTCGAAATATGAAGTTAATTTTTTGGATGTTTGTATTGAGAAGGACACAATGGGAGTTGTTAATACTAAGTTATACAGAAAAGACTGTTATGTTAACAGTCTACTTAGCAGGGATAGCATGCATCCTGGTTATGTATTTAATAATGTGACACAAAATCAGTTTTATAGAGCATCTAGGCTTAATGCTAAAGATAGTGATTTTGAACAACAGACTAGAAATACTAAAAAAGAGCTGGTGAGTAGAGGTTATGATACAAAAATGATAGAAGCTAGTAGTATTAAAGTCCAACAACTGAGGACCACCAGGGCGAAACCATATTTCTCACATAGAGAGTATTGTGTGAAGAACACCCCTAGTGGAAGGGACAGGTTGGGTGTATGTATCTCCTATACTAGGGATGTCAGAGAATATATCAGGATTTTCAACAATCATTGGAACATCTTGATGACAGACCCAGCTCTGAAGAATATAGTTGGTGAGGTACCACAATTTACTTTTAGGAATAGAAAAAATCTTAAGAGAAGACTCTGTGCACCTAGAAGTAGTATTTTGAATTATCCAATTCATGGAACTAAACCATGTGGTAGTTGCAATCAGTGTACGCATATTATGGAAGGGGTTGAGTTTCGACATCCTGATACGGGGAGAACATTTGATGTTAGGGTCAATGCAACTTGCTGTATGAAACATGTTGTTTATCTTGCTGTATGCTCCCAATGTCATAGCTTCTATGTAGGAAAAACGGATAGGATGCTGAAAGAGAGAATAAGGGAGCATTTATATCACACTGCCAAAGGGTCGAGAATCAATGCTTTATCTAAACATTTTATAGAAAAAGGTGTAAGTCACACTTTTAAATTTATGGTTATTTCCAGAAGTTTTCCTAATAGTAGATATAGTGATATTAGGAACAAGACTGAAGAACTTGAAGCTAGATGGATTATTATGTTAAAAGGCACATATGGGCATGGCTTAAATGAAAATATACCTATTAAACCAGCCCTTAAGAAAAGGAAATTGCGTAGGTAATATGGCATTTATTTATTTATCCTTCTATGCTTAGTTATGCTGTTTTTATTATTATTTTTATTTTTATTTTTGTCATATATTTTTATACATGCATATTTTTAATGATTGTGAGTTATATATGCATAAATGATATTTATATATGTGCATATATTCATATGTATTTTTTATATCTTTTTTATATCTATGTATTCTCTATATACTTAAATGTGGATATAACTTTAAGGTGGGAGTACATGTGATCTTACTCAGCTATTTAAACAGGTGCTATTTTGCTGTTTGTTAGTACACCTGATGAAGCTGTAGCGAAAGCGCTTGTGTCTTTTGAATAAAGCAGTGCTGTGTTCTTATGAATTGAAGTTGGTTTTGGTCCTTCTCTGTGTAACTGCAAATATTTCTGTGGAACTGTGGAACTGTGATTTTCTTCAAGGACTGGTAACTACTTTAAATTGAAATTGCAACGGTCGTTCTCCTGGAGAAGCTTTATTATTTTTCAAGTTTTGTTCCTGTCTTATCAACTCCTGGAGTTGACTCAGACTCAAGTGGGTGTTGGTTTGTAGTAAATAAATAAAATAGTTGAAGTCTCCTGTGAGAATGGTGTTTAGTTTAATACATAGCGATGCCATACTGGTTGTATAGGATTTATGAGCCAAGGGGGAACATAATGGGAGTTCTGTGGTTAGTTATAATTTTATAAGGGTATTCTTTATAGGGGTCTTTGACATTTTGTCAAATCACAAAGTAGCAAGTACCTCTTTGACGAACACTTGTTTAGCAAAGCTACCATTCATCAAATGGAGTTTTTAGGGAAATTTTTCCCAGGGCAAAGCAATGATTGGCTGCCATCTGGAATTTGCCCTTTTCTCCACTGTAATGCAATCTTGGAATTGGTATATTTAGTTGGTGGGTGTAGTGGCTGAACCCCCCCCCCCTTGGGTAGGTGTTATGTTTTATTATTTGTTTCTCGGTTGCAAGGGTGGCCTACCATTGGTATGCCCTAGGACAATTTTTACTGAAAAGTCCATTTTTCAATTTGCAGCTTCGATAAATAGTTGTTTGACGAATAGGGTTTGACAATAAGTGATTCAATGAATTGATGTTGACCCTGTTTATAGTAAGTTGTAGAAGAAGTTTTTTTTTTGTTTTTTTTTTTTTTTAATAATATATACATAACTTCCATAGTACAATTGTCTAAAGCATTGGGTTTGTATGAGTGACAGGTATTGAAGTCTTGCACTACTGGAATGTTTTCACTAGTCTTGAGTAAGATTCCTGTGATGATGAATACATTGACATTTAACAGGGCAAGTAGTGCTTGTAGGGTGTGGATTTTTTTGTTAACGCTCCTAGCTTTCATTAACAATACCTTAATATTGTCTGGATTCTGTTCAGTCATGTTTGAAGTTTTAGAAGATTGACATCCCTAATAAAAGCTCTACGGGGGTGGACAAGGTTTTGTCCAATAGATAGAAGCCTTGGTGGGTGAGGTACAAGCCATCCCTAGTAAAGCAGTTAGGACTTCCTACCATCTTTTCCCAGGCTGATATATACATATATTGCACTCACTTTGAATGACACCACATGCTAAGCCAGTTGTTGAAGTCAGTTATCTTTTGCCTTTATTGTGACATCATTTTTGGTGATGGTAGAATACTGCTCAAGGCTAGGTTCATACCAGTCTGAGATGCATATTCTGAGAGATCCCTCATGTCTCTCTTCATATAGTCTAAGGACGTATGTCTCAAGTCATTACACCCACATGTACAATGATTTTATGATATTTTGCAAGGACATGAGTACTTGTATGGTGTGTTATATCCTGGTGCCAGATAGGCAACTGATTGTGAGATGGAAGAGCAGAACTTGCCCCCGACAAGACCCATGCTAAATCCTGTGGTGATTCAATGAGTTGTGAATCACCAAATTAGGGTCAAAGTATGCTGAGACAATTGAATGTGAATACGTGAATGAGGATATATTTATATCATCTAATTGCTTTAGATGGACATATACTATAGCAAAAATACAAAATATCTTGAGGGCTTTGTCACCTGCCATATGAAGGTGCTGGATGATCAGAAAGCTCTGGGTTTTATTCTCTCGGCAAGTGCTCAGATTGCTTTTCCATTACTGACACTCTAGTAAAACATAAGTGGGGTGATATACTAATAAGTGTCTCATCTTTCAGACTTGACATGATGTGAAATCAAGGATTAGTATGCCTTATTATTAGTGGTAGCTCAGGTGGATGTAAAATACTGCATAGCAAAATAGTAGATGTAAATATGTTGCCTGTACAAGGGAGGTGATTCTGTTAGCCTTTCCAAACTCATACACGGAGCTTATAATTGTTAGGGCTAACCAAAAACAGAGAAAGTTCACTCTGTAATGATCCTTGGTGGCACCAACAGTGGTACAGAACTGTAATCCAACTGACATGCAAGCGCTTCAACTTACATACCAAGATATTCCTGAACACTAGTAGTAAAGTAAAAAAAAGTAACAAAAATAAATAAACATTCTATGAGATCCTCAGTTTAAGTCATCCAGTTTAATACTTTATGAGCAATTTCATTGTAAAATACTTCATCAGATAGCAAGATAATATTATAATTTCCAGAGTACCCTGACCACATTTCACCTAGTCAGTCTGAATACCACCTTAAGTCATCCCTGAAACAAGGCCTCTTGCCTTAAGCTTCAGTATTTGAAAGCTTTTATCTTCAACTTATGGCTCAAAATACTGACAATCTACAGCTGGAGAATCTGTCAGAATTATGATTGTCTGGATCTTTCTTAATATGATAGGCCTTAGAAACAAACCAGAGAAAATGCAGTGTACCATACTTCTCCGTATTGCACATAAGGAAGCAAGTTTCTAGTATATGTGGACCAGTCTCTTATTCTACAAGAATGAGTTTTAATAGGAACAGGATGCAAGAATAGAATATCAGTTTTCTAGAGGCAGGTAATCATTTAAAGAGAGAAATGCACACATGTATGATGGAAATGGAGTCTGTGAATATCATGACAATGGAAACCAGATGCAGAGAGAGTTTACAAAACAAAGATGCATATCCCTGAGCCAGAGAAGAAAACTGGAGAGACAAAAACCATAAGTGCTTGAGAGAAATAGATTTATGTAATTGTGCATTAATGATAAATCACTTGATACTGGAAAAGCGTGTAACATGATGTCTGAGTCAAAATTAAGGAGTTTGTATCTGAACTGCAAGCAATTGATGTGTCTGTGTACTGTTATCACAATATGTGTGTAAATTAAGCCTACGGGTAAAATTTAATGGAACCATATCTGCAGATAGTCTAGCAGTAAGCAAAAATGATTAATGCTATGAGCTATTAGTGAGTTTCTTCCTGTACTCCAAGTTTGATTTTCTCTACTTCCATGTGTCTAATGTGTAACACCGAGCACGTTACTTAAACTGACAGGACTGGATGCCAAGTAACTACTTGAGCATCTACAAAATTAAAATGTATACGCAACCCATTTAAATAATAGTTCGTCAATTTCTTTCACGCCTATTGTACTTTTTGTATACTTCGCTTTAAATGCAATAGTTGGCATCATGATACTTTTTTGTTCTGTATTCTTTACCTAAGTGAGTTAGCATTTAATAAAAGAGAACATATAAAAAAGAACACAATGTAAGAAACAAAATAACACTAGGACAGTTAATCTAGGACACACTGCTGCGGAAATATTAAGAACTGATTGTAATTTGTTGCTCATAGTTTCATATTAACTTTAATGCTGTCATAACTGAGTAATCTATTTGTAATTGAGAAGCGCTTCCTTCACCTCTCTAAATTCAGTACCACTCTACTACCTTCTTTGGCAGTCATCACTGACTGCTGCAGGTCTTGTCTCATACAATCAATCTATTTGCATGACATCCTCATGGCCTTTTGCCTTCTTCCTGTCTTTCCTAAATCTCTTAACCAAATCATCTACTGTTTTCCTGCACATGTGCCCAAACCTCAGAAATCTGTTTCCTTTGACCTTCAATACTATTGGAGGCACTCTAGCTTTTGCTCTAATATCATCACTCTATAGTCTGCTCCATGGTATGCATACTACCACCCATTCCAGGCACTTCATCTTTGTCACCTCTAACCATCTCATCAGCTCTGCATTTACTGCCTTCACTGCACAAATTTCATACAATGCAGAAGTACTGGTCACACCAAAGTTGGTACACATTACTTTTCAGCTTATTTAGCATTCTTCTGCCATATACTACCCACAACATTATGTGCCAGTTAGCTGCAGCCCTTCTGATTCATGTTTTGATTACCTCATTCACGCTGTCTGTCTCCTTCTTCACCTATCTGATATACTTGAAGCTAACATGTTTCACTGTTTTCTAGTATGTCTAAATTTTCATTTTTTTTTCAGTTCTGCCCATTTGCTACCATAAAAACCGTCTTGCCTATGCTTAGTTTCATCCCATGTATCTTTAATTTTTCATTCCATTCCCCATCTTTTCTGAAGTTCCTGTCCAGCCTCTGTAATGCCACAGTTTTTTGCACAAAGCAACTTTGTTAATCTGTCCTTTCCAACCTGTTTACTAATATAGTCCGTCACTTGTATGATTAGCAATAGGATTTGAGCTGAACATTGATGAACCCTCCCCAGTCCTAGTCGGAACCCCTCTGTGAGTGTGGACAATATCCATACTTGTGTCTTCGGGTCCTTGCATTTATTCTGCTAGTGTTTCTGGAGCTTTGAACAATTGCAGGACTGCCAATTCAGCTTCATTGGAACATAGGAGCACAGTGACATAGAAACAAAAGAGTTATTCTAGGAAATATATCATAGGGCGTACACAATTGCAGCTATATACTCCTTTTAGTAGACAATCTTAAAAGTTCTTGCCACTTGTGTCAAACACATAATACTGCTTACCTCCTAAATAAAGCAGGGCCTTCCATGATAAGGTTCATAGGTTCATATGTGTAGGTGGTTACTAAGCTAATGACCACAGGGGCTGTTTTAAGCCTAGCCATGCATCCCAAATCTCTGGCAAGTTGTGGTACCCTTGGTAATTGTAAGCTGGGGCTTGGGAAATTAATCTTTACAAGCAAAGACCTGGGAAATGAACCATCTAAGGCTGCCTGTGTCCATTAGAGACATAGGTACCAAATCAGGGATGAATTTCCTGTTCCCCATACACTCATCCAAGTTACACTTGAATTGGGTATAGGTTGATCTCTGCCTCACACGGCTGGGGAGCCTGTACTGCAGAAGAGGCAGTCTCTTGGATACATACATGTCTGTCTAGCAGGTTCTATTTATATCACAGGTAAATTTCAACTCTTTAGAACTGGTAAGGGATAGAGCCTTGAGGCAGCCTGCACAGAACATGTTTTTTACACCCTGTATTCTTTCAGTGAGGAGCCTCTGTGGACATTCCAGTTGTGCATGAATGGGCGTGCCTTCATTGAAGGTTGTGTGTCAGGGCTGGTAACTCGGCACATAAAAATCCACTACCATGCATTAGAGGACTGGAGTTCCGCTGTGGCGACCCCTAACCGGGATAAGCCGAAAGACACAACAACAACATAGAAAACTGTGCATGCACACTGAGATAACCATTTATAATCCTTGAATACAGGAGACTGTGTATTTACATGGAGGTTAATGTATTTGTTACAGTCAAACAAATGTTTCAAGGCAAAGTATATGTACATATTTAAATAAGAACAAAGTCCAGCACAACAGGACCCGGAATGCAACAATCGGATAAAATGCTGTAAATCCTTTTGCGTGGCCAATACCAACACAAATGCAGCTTATTAAAAAGCTTTTATTAGATCTCCAAATAAAACCAAGTGCTTTCTCCCAGTCACTACCGGGCTTTCTCAAGGTAAAACAGGTTGGTAACTCATAGCATTTCCTTTATACTCTAGACAAAATCACATGATTCAATTAATTAATTTTGGGCTTGCAGTAGGGTGAGTTTAATGACATGCCTTTAAAAGTAAGAGCATGATAGAACTAAAAAGAAAAACAGAAGAAAGTTTGGGGTTTTATTGGGGGTATGTTTACTTGTCTTGGAAATATGGTTAACTAACACAACAGTGCTGTTTTATTGTTTTGACACAAGAATGTTTTTATACAAAACTTTACACTTTTAAATTTTTATACTTTTATATTTATTTGCATTTCATTTTAAAATATTAATAGGTATTAATTAATTGAATCATATGATTTTGTCTAGAGTATAAAGGAAATGGTATGAGTTACCAACCTGTTTTACCTTGAGAAAGCCCGGTAGTGACTGGGAGAAAGCGCTTGGTTTTATTTGGAGATCTAATAAAAGCTTTTTAATAAGCTGCATTTGTGTTGGTATTGGCCACGC
>NC_056727.1:50654728-50906224 GCF_019279795.1 Protopterus annectens | reverse complement strand
TAGCTGAGGATTGAAGTCATCAAGTAATGAAAAACACTTGGGTTTAAGACTCCACATCCTTAAGAATATTCACCGTAATGCAAAATGTATTATTCTATGAACTTCCTATGTTTGTAACAGGAATATTTAAAGTCTGTCCCTATTTATCTCCCCATCATTTTAGGCTTTCTCCAGATGTGATGTTCTGAGAGGTTGTGAGGTTGGATCACAGCTCAGGAGCCTGACTCACCCTGGGAAAGGACAGCTCATATATGGGTATTAGAGTAGGCATGATATTCAGGTATTAATCAGAGAAGTGTCCATCTGTGTTATGCCCCTCTGTCCATGCCTACCACTACCAGCTATATCAACACCTATATACAGTGGATATCACAAGTGTGTACACCCTTGTTGGAATGCCAGGTATGTGTGCTGTATGACAATCATACCACAGAAGATCATTTCATGTTTCTCATTTTGAATGTGACCCCTAACCTGTACAATTCCACTGAAATACAATCAAAGGTGTTTCTAGGAAGGTGATCAACTATTGCCAAGTGAAGATGTGCCATGATGTTAAAGTCCAGTCCAAGATGAATTAATGTTGTAACCATCTCAGGAGGTGCATACCCGACATATCCATTTAAGCGTGTACACACTCATTCAGCTGGCTGTACTGAGTATTATTTTAATATGTTTTCACAGACCAGATTGTTATGTTTTTAATTGAATTGTACAGGCTATAGGTCACACTACAGGTGGGAATTGTTAGGAAATGAGTTATTGTGGTGTCATGTTCCAATTGCACAAATACCAGGCAGTGTATCAGGGGTGTGTACCCTTTATATCCACTGTAGCAATATGGACACAGCAGTAACTGACCTGTATACCCAGCCTCCACCAAAGTAGAGTAATCCCCTTTGGTGGACAGCAGCAATACATAAACCACATAACAGGTTGCTACATTGGCTGTACAGGGACACATTGGTGCAGGCAACAACTTGGAAGCAAGTCCACCTATATCTGAGCAAGCATGTAAGTGCACAGGTGACTTCCTGTAAGGCTGACTATGACTATGAATCAGACATATCCACACCACCAAGGACAATTGCAACTGTGTCTCCACATATGTTGTAAGTCTCAGAGGAAACAACAAAATTCACCCTGTACTGGGGGTAAAGAACACCTCATACACACATGCCGTGGATATAGGCAAACTGCATCACACATGTTAGTTGGGAACATCGCCACCTTGTCCACCCCAGTTGTACAGGGGAATATGCACATCAACCACACTCCTCCCCTCAGCAATGGTGAGCCTGTACATATTGCTACTGATAGCAACAACAGCATACTCCATGGGGCATAATAGCATCACGGTCTGCCTCCTACATGAACGCAGGCCTGTGTTCATAGCTTCATCACATGCCACAGTCAAACAGACCTGCCACCATCCACACTCCATCCACATGGAAGATGCCCACTGTCAACCCTCTACACAGAAATGAATGGAGGATAGAGGATTATGCAATCAAATGTCCAACACTGGGGGAATATGATAGCTCAGGGACAGGCATGTAATGCAAGCTGCTACAGCCATGATAGCTTGGAGGGTTTTGGTGTAGTGTAGATTATTTTTAAGTAATATCCACTGTTGATGTTACATTTTGACAACAGTATGAGATCCTGTGATCTTTTTCATGTTTATTTCTTCCAGGTAACATGCAGAGTGCTTGCCTACCAGTGTTCTCTGTTGGGGAAACTGACATCATCACCCAATATGGGATCAGACATTATGCCCTGTTATTTGGATGGAGAGCAGAAGATGTGCAGGAAAGGACTGCCTGTGGAACAGTGTGGTCCACAGGGTAAATGATGCCGGCCTGCACAGCAGAATTTATGAGCATGTGCATCATCGGGCCACCGACCTCATCCTCCATGCCCGTCAATGGGCTGCTGCAGTAGCGAGGGACTGGCTAGCCACTAGTGGGGGTCCCTGCCATCCAGCTCTCACTGACACCCACCAAGGAGCTCCACACTAAAGTTGAGGCACACGTCCAACGCACAAGTCATGATGCTGAGGGAAGTATTGTGGAGGTGGGTTGCACACATACACTGGATGAGGAGCGTGCAGGTAAGGGCCCATTGGAGATTAGTACACTAATGTATCAGACATAAATGTATCTGTATTGTATCTGCATGCATGTGTCAGGTCTGACTGCAGTTGTGTTTTCTAATGCACAGAGGTGCACAACTATGGGTTGGGAGGGTGGCCTAATGGTTACGATGTTTGCCTTACAAACACAAGGTGCAGGGTTTGAGTCTCACAAGGGATAATTGGCTAGGCTTAAAATGGCTCACAAGGGCAGTTAGCCTAGTACTAATCTATGAACCTATGAACCTATGGTGAGAACAGGACATTGTGTATTATTGCAGTTAGTACTGTAGATGTACAAACATGCTGCATCCATCCTGTACCAAGGCCACATGGAGTCTGCTGACAATAACTCCCTCTCACAACTACCTAGGACCCTCTGGTCTGCATACAGGACAGTAGCCTGAAGCTGGCGAGAATGACATTGTACTGTTGTTGCCTGGCAACACCCCAGGCATGTGAAGCACATGCAATATACCACACACACAACCATCAGTGATAGCTATATTGCTTTATGAAATAGTTATATTGCTTGTTGTGCATGTTCACTTGTGCTGGGGTTAACTGTATTGCATCACAGTGGTCACCACTGGGGCCTATCTGACTTGAATTCAACATTTCTGTAGCATACCTTACAACTTGTCAGTGCCAAAACGTCTGGACAGAGGCCAGCAAATTGGCCTGCACAAACGGCCTAAGGTAGGGTCATGTGTGTCACATTAATGGTATACAGTGAATATAAATTGTGTACACACCCCTCTTAAGATGCAAGGTGTTCCTGTTACATACTAACTAGGACCACATAATGACAGTCCACACCTCTTTCAGCCTTTAATATGACCCATAACAAGAACAGTTCACTTGTAAAACCAAGCATCTGGACTCATGTATTTCACCTACAAGGCTGGCCACCTGTGAGGGTGGCAGACATCATATCAGCATGATGTTTCAGTCAAGTATAATACCTCATGCTGCCATATGTATCAGTACACTCACTGTGGCCTATTTGGCTATAATATCACATACACGGGCATTGTTATGGCACAGAGACCACTTCCGACCACTATGTTGCAAACATATGGATATTCCAGACACATCTGTACAGAGGACTGTACATACAATGGTTTAACCTGCTGCATGTGAGGCAGATGTTGTTACCACACTATATAAAGTAATGGCAATGGGAGGTGGTCACCAGCCATGTATGATATACACATGAAAATGGTATAAGCCACAAAAGATATAATCCTCACACACACAAAAATAGTTGTCAGCATTAGGATTATAAATCCTGCCTATCTAGGTATTCCTACTATAGTGTTATGCAATCAGACACGCCACAGAGGTTATACATTTCTATCTCTTCCAAAGGTACTTCTAAGGTGGATGACATCAACAGGTCTACTAAACTGGAGTGAGGGGAAGTACACAGGTCAAAAATGGTATGAGCCAGACAGTACATGATTCACACACACACATACATGCACACACACTTACCAGTATTAGAATTAGAACTCCTGTCTATCTAGCTATTCCTACTATAGTGCTATACCATTATCAAACATGCCACAGAGTTTATATATTTCCACCCATTCCACAGGTATTTCTAAGATGGATGACATCAACAGGGCTACTAAACTGGAATCACAAAAATGGTATAAGTCAGACAGTACATGATTCACACACCCATACATACATACACACACACACACACACACACACACACACACACACACACACACACACACACACACACACACACACACTTGCCAGTATTGAGATTAGAACTCCGGCCTATTTAGGTATGTTTACTATAGTGTTATGCAATTACGACATGCGCTACAGAGCTTACTGAACTTTCACATGGCCAAAGCTGCTGATAACTTCACATTTGTGGTAAAGTATTACAGGTGGCAGACAGCCTGCCTTCTGTTCCACCCATACATCATGCTAGTTCTTTCTGTCTTGCACTTCAACTAGCATTATGGCTTGGCTCTTCATCAGGTTATTTTATCAAGAAGTGTGGCACACCTAGCAGCCATCAACAGTACTTGTTTATCACAGATGTAGCCCCAGTACTTACTAGTTATATCCACCCCTCCTGGAATGTTTGAAGGGTGGTTATCTGTGCTTTTACCCATTAACCTGGTGCACTTGTCCATTCTGAGGCACTGTTGCAACTGCCTCATGTACACAGACAACCCTCTTCTCTAAACTCCAAACAGACCTGTGAGGGTTACCCATATATCACCCAATGTGGACATATGCACTCTCCAGCAAAGACTGGACTAGCAGGTCAAGAGAATAAGATCAACACCTGCACCACACCTCATGAAATATGTAGCTCAGCATGACACCCACTTTGACACCCATGACATACAGTGAAAAGCCACACACCCACCTTCCCAGAGGCACTCAATGGACATTTACCCAAACAGCACAGACCAGCAAGGCAGACACCCAGTCAGACACAGCAACATGCCACATGCCAAGGGGCACATACTTAACCTACACAGTGTGCCCCTCAACCTAAGCTCCTAAGGCTAATCACCTTGCACAATACAGTGATCATGGGTAACTCAATACTGAGCCACACACATATCCCATACACTAAATTGAATATGGAACAGATAACAGCCAAATACCTATCACACGCCAGCATCTAACACATGACACAGCCAGTCATGGCACTCCACAACTCCTACGAGTATCACTCTGTATCCATGTGGGTGTGAATGACTTGGGACACACCACCCTGGACTACATAAAAAGAGACATGGTTGAACTCTTTGATTATGTGGTCCAGGCAGGTGTGACAGTAGCCCTGGGCTGTGCACCACTGTCACCCAAAATGATGCTGCGGTACTATCAACAGATGATTGAATGCAACATTGGCTTACGTGTTATGTGTCATTCTCAGGAATACAGTACCTCTCTGCTTTGGATGACATGATTGACAGAACCCAATGACTTTCCACAGATGTTCTATATCTGTCAGCTCTAAGTTAACAGGTACTGGCTAAGTGTCTTGCCACCCCTATGATGCCTTATTAGGCAGTGTTCCTAATGTTATTACCACCATAACAGCTACATGTGTATGCAGTCTGAGGGTCATGCTGATCAACAGTAGACACTTAACTGTCAGGATGCAGTCACTCATAGCAGTCGTTGGAGTGGAGAACGCATGGCCGCTGTAATGGGGGAGTGGTTCACAGCTGCAGACAGCAGACCCACAGTGTCAGGCTATGACACATTCCACAGCTACCGGCCCCAAAACATTGACCACACCACACCTCTACAGGTGATGTTGTCTCCATATTCATTATGGCTAGGAACACCTCCAGACTAGTATCCCATCATAATGCATTGGAGATACTTCAAGTATAACTGCCTTGGGGTAATAGTGCAATCCAGAGCATAGCCTGCTATGGGTTCACATCTATGTCCCTAGACTGTCAATGTACATTCCTCAGCACCCTGCCATCTATGATGGTCCAGTGCAACACTGACATAGTATGAGTCTTCAACTAACCATCCATCACCTGGGAAAAGTAGCCAAGTGCCAGTTCAGTGACCTAACACTTCTGGGGTTCATCATTTCCATTGCCCTGGACCAGCTCATACTGACCCCCAGTAGAGGATGCAACAAGCTTGACCTGTGTTGACCACTTAAATATGGGACTGTTGCTCATCCACAGATGTCAATTCCTGCATGGTGAGATTCACACCGGCTGTGATTAATATGGAACTCAACATGTCAGCCACACCCCCCACAAAGGTAACCACCTTAAAAAACCACTCCAAAGCTGACTGCAGCCATGAAAACAGGGGTGGATGTCTTCACTGCACCCATGGCAATGGGAAATAGCTGAATGACTGTGGAATCATACACATAGGCACTGTACAAATAGGTACATGAATTCATGGTACTAAACAGAGCCATCAGAACCCAGACACTGTCCTATAAACACTGGGAGACAATGTGATGGTCCCTTGCCATTACTAAAGTATACATCAGAAGTAGGACACTGTTGCAGAAAAAGGTGGTGTCCCATGACTGGTGAACTCCCTTATTAGCCTCAAACACAACTTTGGATCCCTCATGGAATCCCCTACAGGCAGTCTCAACAGCCTTTGATAGTTACATCAACAACCTCCACAGCATTAAACACAAGTGCTGTGAGTTATTGCACAATGCTAATACCTATCCTGAGACAACAGATATTGGCCACAGTCTTGGCAATAAATTCAGTCCCCCCCCCCCCACAAGTGAAATGCTGACTGAATGTGTTCTCACATGCTGTATCCCATTTCTGTTCTATTCTAGGCAGCTGTGTGTCACCAAGATGTGGTCCTGTAGCAAGACCATGGGGTATGGCAATACATCCACCATGTCATAGGCAGGGTACACAGTCTGTAATCTAAACACACACACACTGCCAGGACTGAGTTTCAAACCCCTATCTAGTTATGTATTGCTATTACAGTGTTACCCATTTATCACATGCACCATGGAGCTTACAGGATGGATGTTGTCCCAGGGTACTTCTAAGGTGAGGAATATCACCAGCCCTTGAAAATACTGGCATTGGGTGATGTAGTGGGTGAGAGATTTCACAAAATATTTTACCCTACATACATTTACCAGGAATGAGATTCAAACCTCTATCCAACTACATTTTCAGACCATTATGTTGCACATTTACCACACACACCACTGACTTTACATGCTTTTGGGTATCCAACAGGTACTTCTAAGGTGAATGATATCTGCAGGACTGCTAAATTCAGGCACTGAGTGTAAATGGACCCCAAATCTTTAAGGTACAGATATATATATATATATATATATATATATATATATATATATATATATATATATATATATATATATATATATATATATATATATATATATATATATATATATATATATATATATATATATATATATATATATATATATATATATATATATATGTACACACACAAACACTTGTCAGGAATGAGATTCAAACCCCTAACTATATAGTTATTGCTACTACATTGTTTCACATTTATCACACATGCCACAGATATTATAGGTAGAGCATTGTCCAAACATACCTCTAAGGTGAGTTACATCAGCAACAGTGCTAAAGGAGGGGTAAGGAAAGTCTAGTAAGTGTAAATGACCACAAAATCAGGTGTCTAAAAAGACACACACACTTTCTCACACAAACACACACATTTTCACAGTTGCCAAGACCAGGATTAGAACTCCTACCTAGCTAGTTTGCTACCCTATAGTATTGCACAGTTATCACAAGGACCACGGAGCTTATATGCTGAAGATTAGTCCAAAGATATCTTTGAAGGTGAGTGACATCCACAGCAGTGCTGAAGGAGGGGTAAGGGAAGTTTAGTGTATGTGAATGGCCTCAACCACATTCATCTAGAAACACAAACACACACACACACACACACACACACACACACACACAACTTAACATTTGACAGGACTGAGATTACAACTGTTACATGGATACTTATTTGGACTGTAGTGTTACACAGTTATCACAAGTACCATTGAGACTATATGGTTGGGGTCTAACCAAAGGTATTTCTACAGTGAATGACATCAGCACATCATTTGATATAGGTCAATGGGATGTGTACTGGGTGGGACAAGCCTCATAATGTGATTATGTCTGTCGCTGTCTGTCTTTCTCTGCCCCACTCCTCTGTGTGTGTATGTTTGACATATTATATTATGTTGGCCTTAGATATGTGTGAGTATTCCTATACAATGTGTGTGTGTGTGTGTGTGTGTGTGTGTGTGTGTGTGTGTGTGTGCGTGTGTGTGTGTGTGTGCGTGTGTGTGTGTGTTTAGTATCAATGGTGTACAGTTTGGTGTGTGTGCACAGACAGCTGCAAATACCCGATATCTGTAGTCCACTGTGTTGTGAGATATGGACTTCATTTCTCTAAGTGTAGGAGCATGGCCAGTATGACCTTCTATATTGAGTGTGAGCATCCATTCCAGGAAGGGTTGAACTCCGGTTCAGTGTTTTGTGTGCCACAGCTACAACTAGCAAACTGTTTCTGCAAGATATCTATATATAGGTTGCCAATGCGGAGACACAATGAGCATACGATACGGGGGATACTGTAACTATTGCTGTTTGTGCTGCTTGTGTGACATGTTTGGTTGTAGCATAGATTTTCTGACATATGTACTGTTTTACACTGTGGTGTATCATGTCATCAATTGCTGACAGTTATCATTCTTTGCTCACAGCTATTTACCAGTGAAATACAGGATGAAGGATGGTGAGACCAATATTCTGAGGCATATAGACTACACATTCTGACACACACCTGCCATTGTGGAGGGGTAGCTACAGAGAATAGACTGCTGGTTCTGTGTAAATTGTGCAGCACCTTGTTAGTATGCTGGCTGGGGATCCCCTCCTTGTGCTTTTCTCAACTGCATGAAATGGCCATATCCTGCTGGGGCCATACCTCTCAGCTGTACAGATACCCCCAGGTTATCCAGAGGCAAGATTGGTATATCTGGTCAGTTTACCTTCACATTGTGGTTAACAAGCAGTTTTGTGGCTATTCATTTATGGGTTTGCAGTCAGGGAGTAGTATAGGCAGAAATTAGAGTTTCAGACTTCACACACTCCATGACATCCATGGTTTTACACCCCCCTCTGTTATTCTCTCCTTTTTCCCAACATTATGTAAGCAATATCTCAGAAGTATCCCTATAGTTGGGCATTTATCCCAGTAGTATTTATGGCCTGGTCCACAGTCCATGCAGTAGGACATGTGGAGGCATGCTACTTGCATTTGTCAACATGGCCTTGCATTTGTCATCTGTTTACTGTGTTAGATTGTTAGTTGGGACCCCCCTGACATTCTGTACATTGGCACTATGAGTAATGCATGGGTCTTTGCCAGAGGACTGTAGGCCATTTGAGAGTGCTGCAGGACATCTGTTACTGCATTTTTACATGGGATTGTGGGGGGGGGGGGGTCAATATTAAAAGACCAAAGAGGGTTTTCAGTGAACACCTCTTGGTCAGCACATAATGAGCGAATGCACTAAAGTGCGAATGCTCAAAACAGCGATTTCTTTCCCTGGGAAAGAAATTGCTTGGCCATCCCCTGTGTGTTCACCCCTTTCCTTACTGTAGTGCGATCTCGGAGTTGGTATATTTACTTGGGGGGGTGTGAGGGGCAAAGCCCCCCACGTTGTTATGTCTTAAAGTGAGTGTGTTTATGCTAGCAGTTTCTTTTCCAGGGAAAGAAACCACTGTTTTGAGCATTCGCACTTTAGTGTGTTCACTCATTATGTGTCGAACAAGAGGTGTTCGCTGAAACACCTCTTCGGTCTTTTAATATAGACCCTTGTGGGGGAGGGTGCACCCCTGCAAACCTTAAACATTTGCAATGATTGTATTGGTGTTTTGGTTACTCTGTTGGCTTCCATTTCACATTGTATTGTGAACTATCATGCAGAAAGGAGGTATATCAGTAGAGTACACGTGTTAGATCTTAAATGCATAAATTTCAGTATCAGACATCTTACCCTTCAGAACTAGAATGTAACTGCTAGACCTGTTGTAGTATGTCTGTGTAGGTCTGGTGGGAGGGCTGTTCACCATTGCCATTATTTGGAGACCTTAACCCAGCCTTTCTTTATGGTCATCTACACCTGTCCTGCTGGGTGAGGCTGGAGGTGGGTATGTGATCATCACTGACATCCATGTGTGTGACCTATTGACACCCAAAGTTATTTGTGCCAACGCATGTATTACAGTGGGGGTTGTCACCTTCTGTAGTGCTGCCTAGTATGTTGACACCAGTATTTGTTGTGAATTTCCTGCTGTCCCATATAGCTTCCTGCTGCTATCCTGTTCAGCCACCCAATTCCCTTGCATGTTTGCATCCATATCATACATACAACCATGAGAACATACTACTCTATTCAGTAATTGATAAAAAAGGTGACTTACCTTGCTGCTGGGCCAGATTTGAGGACAGTGCTGGAGGGCTGACTTTGTTGGATGCACGTAGTACACTCGCTATACATGGTAAAGACACAGGTAGTGTCATGTTTGGCATCCCTTTTACTGTATGTGCGACTCAGAGAGAGGTATCAATCCCTGGGTCCCTACAGTATCAGTGTGTGTGCTATGGGTTGCCTCTTTGCCAAAGCCTGGGCATACTGGGCATGCCTCCTTCTGCCTATAGGGGCAGGCTCGGGATGTTCCTCCTCCAAGTCCCTCTGTGCCTGTGCTGGCCTTGGCAATGGTGTGGGGCTGTGTGGCCCTGCCCCGTCCTGTTCCTGCTGCAGCTGTTTCTGCAGGATCATATTGTTTAGCATGGCACATACTATGAACATTTGTATACATGTAGCTGGAGAGTACTGCAAGGCTCCATCGGATATGTCAAGGCAGCAGAACTGTGACTTGAGCATCCCAAACACATGCTCTACAATGATCCTGGTTTGTGCGTGTGCCTTATTATGGTGTTCTTGTTTGGGTGTGTGTGCATTTCTGATGGGTGTCATCAGCCACGGCTCCAGTGCATAGCTAGCATCCCCCACTAGATGGTCATATGGGATGTCCCCACTGGCAAACATCTGATACAGCTGTGAGAAATGTCAGATGTGGGAGTCGTGATAGCTTCCAGGGCTGCCAGCACACACATTCATGATAATGCCCTGGGCATCGCACATGACCTGGCAGTTGATGGAGGGGAAGCCCTTGCGGTTTATGCAGACTCTACCCCACTCACCAGGTGGTGCTTTGATGTGGATATGCGTGCAGACTATAGCACCGACTACCACAGGGTATTCTGCTACACGGTGGAAGAGACGCATACTTCCGGTCAACACCTCATGGGTGGTGGGGAAATAAATGTGCTCATTGGCATGTGGTGTCATAGCATCCAGGAGCTGGTGGAGTACCCTGCATGCTGATGCCTGTGAAATCCCCATGATATCCCCAGATGGTCTTAGGAATGTAGCTGTGGATAGTATTCTTAAGCCTAGGCATACCTTGGTATCTACTAGGATGGGTTCCCCTATATTAGTTCTGTCTATGAGGCATGGTCGGCACAGCTGAATGATTTGCTGTAGAATATCCCTGTTCACCCTATAGCACTCTAATATCTCCAGCTCATGTAGGCCCTTGTAGGTTACCTTGGGTCTGTACACTCTTCTCCTCCTCTGCCTCAGTGTGGGTCGGTTGTCAGCATTCTCCTCCTCACCTCCCCTCATTCTTTAGCACATATTGATGGAGTAAAGCAGCAGCAGCCTCTAACATTTTTAATTAGTTTTACCATGTAAAAATCCCCCATCTGTGTACACCAGTGGTGTAGAGTTTGTGGGAAAAAACAGTCTGTAGGGTGTTTGCATAGTTTATATTAGTGTGCTGGGCTGCTGCATGTCTAAGTGGTTGATTCTGATACATTCCACTTACCAGCTATGCTAGTTCTCCTTGATTGCTTTCCTACTGCTGTTTCCCCAAAAACCAGTCTGAAAGGTGTTTACATAGTATATAGTAGTGTGCTGGGCTGCTGCATGTGTATTTGGCTGATTCTGATACATTCCACCTGCCAGCTATGCTAGTTCTCCTTGATTGCCTTCCTACTGCTGTCTCCCCTTCCCAGTTCCTCCCTATTTAAGCCCCGAGGCGCGCCGCATATACTTAGTGCTCAAATGTCAAAAGTGCTGCCATTTCCTCATTTTTTCTTTTTTTCTTTTTTTATTTAAATCCTGGTGCGCGGCATACACACCCCTTTAGGCTATGTACACAGTACTCAGGCATATCTGACACACCCCCTTCCTTACCTATGCTTAGCTAAGGGCAAGCATTAGCCACAGAGCTCCAATGAGCTTAGAGCAAGCATGACACGCCCCCCCCTAGGAAGTCATTCAGCTCCTAGACTTGCACTGTTGTATTGCTATACCTACACGGTTAGGTACAAGCTGACACATTGAAGAAATTTGTGATTCAGTATAACTCCCCTCATTTGCATACCCCAGTGAGTAGGGCATTAGTTACTGCACTAAAATGGACCCTTTCCCCTTGTCAATCAGTGCTCCCTGGTATTGTTTACATTCTGCATGCCATTGACTATAATGGCAAAATGCAGAATTAGCTTAAATTGAATTTTCTCATTTTTTTTTTATTTTTGGCACTATCTCATTTGTGTGCCGCTCCCCTAAACTTAAACGGCCGAGATTGGCCAAAAAAAAAAAAAAAAATTTAATTTAAAAAAAAAATAAACAGTTTTTAATGCCAGTGGCCTTATATTTGGCCATTGGAATGTGTATTACACATAATACATGCTTTTACACGAGCTGTCATGTCTCCGTTTTGTCAGATGCAGAAATGTATTCGGTTACTAGCCAAATACATTTCTGCACCAACACTGTTCTAGCATGGAGACCTGGCAGTTTGGTGAATCGCAAAATCACCTCATCTGTATGGTTTTCACCAGCAAATTAGGGGATTTGCATATTTCCCGGTTTTCCATGCTAGAACAGTATAGGGCTGCTTGTGCACGTGAAAACTGCACTTTCCTGGATCACTCAGTAGCCATTTTCCATGCAGGAGCTCTTACACTGTTCTTGCATGAAAAATCTGTCTTTGTGAATTGCGAGGATTGTTTTTCTTTATTTGTCTGATCCTGTCTTGCAATGTTATTTTAAATGTTTCCTGTGATTGGAACTCTTATGTCACTGTGGATATACATTTAGTATTGTCTTTTTTTATTATTTAATATTAAATATATGTAAACCTTTCATTGTGGTTGATCTTTATAGAGATATTTAAATTTTGAGAGTACTTGCTTATTTATTTGGTGACACTGTATGTGCCACTCTTAATAGCCTTGCTCTCGGTCAAACTATCATTTCTTAAGAAAACAAAAAAGTGGCAAAAAAATGGAAACAAGCTGTTTTTTTGTATGTTAGCGCTTTTAGAAAATGAGGATACTGAATGTTTTTTCAGAGGAGGGATGGTATTTTAAATGTTTTTTAATGACTTTATATGCATTCAAACATTTTTTCTCAGAAAAGTAATGTGGTCACTTTAAAAGTTTAACATTGCTTGGCCGTGTGACTTTTACCCTTGATCATGTGATTTTGTATTTGGTATTTGAGTGTATCTGATATGGTTGTTCTGTTTGTCTGAATAAGTTGAGTTATTAAACTTGACAAAAACGATAACATGCAAAAAGCAGCTTGTTTCTGTTTTTTGCCTCTTTTTTTCTTTTATTAAGTGGTTTGTCAGTTTTCTTTGGAGTTTAAACTATCATTTCTAGTAGTATTAATATTACACAGTAAAATTGCACACCTTTTGTTAAGGTCTTGAAAGTAGCTGGCAAGAGGTTCTGGTGGCAGTGGTAACTACCTTTTAGTCTGGGCAAAAAAGGGCATAGCTAGTAAACCTGTGCCAGCCTATCCCATGTGTGTGTGCATGTGTATGTAAAATAAATCTCCAAGAGTGTGTGTGTCAGCTATTTGGGCGGGGACACAAAGGATTGGTTGGACAGAAAGAGTGTTGGAGGACTTGGCTTGGAACCCTGACTAAGGACTCAACTATATAGCTGTGCTAGTGGGGAGTCTTACTGGGGATCTGAAGAAAGGGGGAAAAAACAGCCCCATACTGACTGTGGTCTCTGTGTGCTGTTAAGGGAAATTGCACTTGCAGAGAGCTGGATTTGGAAATACTGTGTGCGTGTAGCAGTGAACATTCCCCACAGGTGCCAGTGATGAGAATTGAGGTTCGTTGATAACTGGTCCAGTGGTGGGTCATCACACTCAGATACTTCAATACTGTAATGTTTGCACAATCTCCAATGCAACAGTCTTGCCACATTATTATGCCTTTCAGTATAGAGGCCCTCTGCCATTAATGTATCACACCCAGTAACATGATATGTGACTGTTTCCAGTTCTGTCATACATTACCTGCTTTTGTTTGTTTCTCCCACATGTTCAATGGACTCTGTAAACCAAAGTACATGTAGTCTACTGTCCGGTGCCATCAATATTAACCTTTCAGCTTTTGGTTTAAAGTCACCTCTTCTTAACCATTCCTGTGGCACATCTTAATCGCCATGAGGTTGTTCCAGAAGTTTTCTATACTTGCAACTATATGTATGCCTTTTCCACATTTCTTGCCTTTTCATCTGCTCCTTATCCTGATATTCTTTATTTATTGGCATATTCAGTTGCTGTCTGATTTTTGTCTACTTCTGGTTTGGTTTCCATTCCTGCATGACACTGATATGATTCTGCTTAACTAAGCAGGGAAGTCATCTTAGATTTCTTCTCTCCATGTTTCAAAACTTTCACTATGTTTGTATCTAGTGAGGTCAGCAGATATGTATGCAGTCCTATAGCTCTATACATGTAACCAGTTTTGAGGAGATCCATACCTCCTTCAAGCCAAGGAATATATAATCTTGGTATAAACAGTTTTTTATATATCATTTGATAACA
Organism: Protopterus annectens; assembly: GCF_019279795.1. NCBI lineage: Eukaryota > Metazoa > Chordata > Ceratodontiformes > Protopteridae > Protopterus > Protopterus annectens. The sequence goes on along the minus strand of NC_056727.1, from coordinate 50,891,582 downwards.
GTGAAACATTTTTCTTGTTTGCCTGTCTAACTGATCCAATACCTTTTGGGCCCAGTCAATCACCCCAAAACTGTAAGTTAGAACTGGAAGATCAAACTGGTTTATAGCTTAGACTTTGTTCCTTGGTGTCAAGGCTGTTTTCAATATTAATTTTAGCCTTCTAAAATATTCTTTACTGAGGTTTATTTGCATTTGTTCATGTTGTATTTTTGTTCCTTCATCAATTTCCAGATATGCATACAGTCCCTCCTACTCAAGTTCCTTTGTATCACTTTCTTGTCTCAAACTGATAATTTCTTGCTACTGCAGCTTTCCTGCTTTAAATGTTACTTTTGCACATTTATCAGGACCGAATTACATTCTTATATCATCTGAAAAGGTTTTGACTACTTGCAGTTGTACTTTCTGCTCCCCATGTCATGAATTATACAGATTTAAATCATCCACAAAAAGAAGATGAGAAATCTTTGCACTTTGTTGTTGTCTAGGAGACAAATTGTAAACATGACATAGTCTAAGTTGTTGTTATTCTTCTTTCGTTTTTTCCCAGTTAGGGGTTGCCACAGCAGAACTCTGGTCTGCTAATGAGTGGCAGTAGATTTTTACGGTGCCGAGTTGCCAGCTCGATGGCCAACCTTAACTAAGGCATGCCCATTCTATGCATGTCTTTCGAACGCCACTCAACTGTGGGGAGGAGATGCAGACTCCACACAGAAGGTACTCCAGCGAGAATCAAACGGGAGAACCTCTTGCTTTGAGGCAACAACGCTACCGCTGCACCACTACGGCTACCATGACATAGTCTGTTAAGTAAACAGCTTAACTGGTTAAGGGCAAGACAAAAGAGCAACAGTGACAAAAAGTCACACTGGAATATCCCCCTTTGAATTTTTTATCCCTGAGATTATAATTTGTCCTTTATCATGGCTTAGGTGCAAAGTGGTTTGCCACTGTTTCATATTTACTTTAATCTACTTGTTCAATATAGGGTGCATATTATACCGCTGTTAACACTCCTTTATCCATGAATGTGGATGCTGTTAAATGACATTTTGTAATCTATCCATGCCATATTTAGATTCTTCCAGTTTTTACAATTCTGCATTATGAATGTATGTAACAACAAATGATTCTTTGTTCCAAATGGCTTTTTTTTACCCTTTTGTTTTATTTTCTTGATTTAGTTTTCTTCCAAATGACTATACAATGTATCAGCATCAATTTCAGTATATAGTATATGCATTGTTGGAAGGCATGTTATTGGCCTATAGTTATTAGGATAGCGTGCAGATTCACTCTTAAGGAGGAGTATTGTTTTTCCTGTTGTTATCCAGTTCAAACTCATCTTTGTATAAATATGTTAATACTTTTAACCAGAATTCAGGTACTGAATCTGGGCCAGGGGGGTTTTCAGTTAGAAGCTATTCTTAACTTTGTTTCAGTTTCTCTGGCTCTTACTTCATTCCATTTCATATCCTGTACACTTGAACTTCTTACTGTTTCTCTCACTTCTTCTATGCATCGAGCAACTTTAATATGTCACACAGGGTCTTCAAAAATATTTCTCCAAATGTGTCTTTTTCTTCTTTTTTTTTTTTTCTTTTTGCCTTGTTTCTCAATTCTCTATAAAACATTCTTTGGGTCATCAATGAATTTCTAATTTTGTACTTTTCTTTTATGTTTATCTGCTTATGTACTAAGCTTTTTCTGCCTCTGCTGATATCTTTAGTTTATTATTTTAAATTCTGTGTGCGTTAGAACCTGTTCTCTTCTAATACTGTGCATAGCTTTTATCATGTTTATCTTTCTAAGTATTTTTGTAGATCTGTTTCCCCCTCTATAGACTTCTAACAGTGATATTTCTAGTCTTAATTGCTTTATAGTTTTCTCAGTTTGATACTTCCATGATGGCATTTGATTTCTTCCCTTAGTTTCCCTTATTGACCTTTATTTTTGTGGTGAGGTTTTATCTGATATCACATGAATTTCTGTTAATAATCTTGATTACTGTGTTCATTTGTTATATTAGACTGCTGATATTTTAGGTCTTCTAGGCATTCTACAGGAAATTCAAGAACATCTTTCTGAAACATATTTTTTTCAGCTGCATCCCATGTCATCCATTGCCCTTTTATATGCAAACTCAGTGGTCTATCACTCCAAGACATTGACTGTTGCTCCTTCCCTTACTGTGCAACTCCAACTGAACTTTTGTACTGGTTTCTTATTGAAGGCTCCAGAGTATCTTTACTTGGCAACTGATGAAATGCTTCCCATTCCTATTTTTCTTTAATTTGGGGACTCATTGTTCCATCATTCTTTGCCATTATTCCATATGGATTTTCTTCACTAAATCCTTCACATCACGTGTAATCCATAACTTCAGTTTCTATTTCTTTAATTTCTCTATTACCCTCTTTTCTATTTCCCCCTTTGTTTTCTTATTTTTTGTGTTGTAAAATTTTCCATATGTGGTTGCTTTTGCTTGTATTTCTCTTCAAATGTGTTTTTTTGCATTGATTAGTTTTGTTTTTTCCTTTGCATAAATATTGCACCATATTAAATTTCTTTTTCTTTCCAATGTCCGTATTTCTTCTTCAGATGTGTCCTACTCCACCTGTTTCTGCTTACTTTGGAGACTCATTGTTCCATCATGCTGTGACATAAACTGGGTTAGACATTCTACACTAAATCCTTCACTTTGCATTTATTTCATAAGTTCAGCTTCAATTTGTTTAACTTCTGCTTTACTAATCTTTTCTACATGTCCCCTTTGTGATCTTATTTTTAGTGTTGTGAAATGTTCCATATCTTGGTGCCTTTGCATGTAATTCTCTTCAGATATCTTCAGAACTTCTTTTTTTGTATTGATTAATTTGGCTTTTTATTTGTATAAATATTATAACATATCAGATATTTTTTCTATTATATACCTTTCAAAAATCTATAAGTTTTTCTTCTTTATATTTTTTCACTTCCTCGGTCATTTCTATTCCCAAATGGCCCAAAGTTTCTTGGTCTATATAATGTTTTTCATGAATATTTTGTATTAATGAACACAATTTTGCATACAAAACTTTTTTTCTTATGCAAATACTTTTTTTTCCTCTTATTTCTGTCTTAATCTTTTTGAATATTTTTTATCTAGAAATTCTGGGCTTCTTGCATTATAGTAACAATACTTAATTAGTTTCTTTCTTATCTTCAATAGTCTACTTTGTCATGTTTATGACTCTTTTTGGCCTGTCAGTTTTTTTTTTTTTTTTTTTTGTGGACTACTACTTCCTTCTACAATGGGGGCGGGGGCATCCTTCCCAGTGCCTGGCTTAACCACACTGAAGGAATGATTCTGTGGCTTGAGGATTCTACACTGTCATTTTTTTTCCAGTCATGCCTACCAGGATTGGGCGATTTTGTATCTTGGGATTTGTGCACCCAGCTGTCTTTATTATTTTAAACCTACTTGTGTCCATAATAGATACTATACACAATACAGTCTATATATCAGAGTCATCCTGGTGAGAATTTCTACAAACAGTGCCCACCATGTGAAGGTACTCACCAAAGCTTGAGGATGAATTCAATTCCAGTAATACTACTCTGCTTGCTGATTTTATTATCTCTCCATCCAGTCTGTCTCTGTGGTTTGGTTGCTGTCTGAAGAGACTAGGGGGTTAGGAGTATTTCATGGTCTACCATGTCAAAGGTCTGTCTGAGAGCTACAAATTCAACACTTGTGAGAGAGCCTTAGTTTAGTTCTTATAAGATGTCATTGATCAATGTAAAAATGATGGTCATGCTGCTATGACCTGGTCAGATACTATGCTGCTGTAGAGTAAGGATACTTTTTGATGTAATCTCTTAGCTGGATAAAAGTATTTTATTTTTCATAGTAAGTGCTATGCTATCTGCCCTTGTAGGCCATTTTAGTCCTCCTAGCCAATTTACCCTCCAATGGTAAGAACCAAATCTCTACCTTATGTTTATGAGTCAAACACCCTAAGCATTATAACATCCTCCAAGAGTGGGAGAATGGATAGAAGTCTTTGGCATCCTTGGGCTTTTGTAGTTTTGGAATGATTCTGATTACTGCATGTTTCCTTTGGACAGCAACTCATTAAGTTGAGTTGAAAATGTCTGTAATTAATTGCATAATTAATCCATTTATAGATTAATGGAGAAAGTAGAAAGGTAGCTCTAGAAGATATGCCCTGCTGCTCAGCTTTCTTTCTTATGAAGCAGTAGTGATTCCTTGGATGTGCCTTTGTTATGAATTTTCAGGTTTTGTTCTATAATACTTGCTGTCTTGTAAGTTGTGAGGTGCTACTAATGGTTGCAAGGACATATTCAATTATAAGCAGATGGAGACCCTCCCAAATAGAACATTTAACCTGTTTATCAACAGATTGTTTATACTGTAGCAGACATATGACATGCACTCATTTTATTACCTACTTAATGCATTTAGAATCACCAATAAGCACAGTACTTCAATTGCAAACCGGTAATCAGAAAAAGAAGCACAAATCTGCAGCTTTCATGGTACACCATATTTTATTAAATGCTGCATTTCAAGCATTTTCATCATATATGAACTTCATCAGAATTTGAAGGAAAAAATAACAACCTACATTACCTTATAAATCTTAAATGTCCAATAAAAAAATCATAATATTAATTACATGATTTACAAAATTTAAAAGTTACAAACTGTACAAATAATTGGCTTTTTAAGATTTCTAAAGCAGTGTGTTTTTTCTTCTTCTTCAGATTCTGAAGAAGTCCAGCTAGGATGAAAGCACTTGATCTGAAGTGTTTAATAAAGCACAGTGATTTCTACTTAAGGCATTTGCAAAGGGTAAGTTTCTGTCCATGCATCCAGGGTACTTATATGACTGAAGCTTTTCTAATCATAGTAGAATACCAGGCTATTGATCAAATGGGCCTTTTAAGCTTATTCATGCTTCCCAGTAAAATTAGATAAGTTTTTATTTCCCAAAGATTATGTGGTGATATGTATACTTGGGCATGAGGTGCTGAACAATTACAAGCTTGATCTTTCTAATTAAGACATAGATAGCAAACCATACTTATAATTATGGTTCCCCATCCAATGATGCAAGTTTTACTTGAATAAGTGGAAGGATGATTTATGATTTACATGGGTGGGAAGCCTGTTCCAGAGAAGCAGGAGACACTGAGACATATAGTTGTTCATCCAGCATGTCCTATTTATGATGAAAGCAAAGTTCTGGTCCCTGGATCATGTGTGCCATCATAATGACTTCTCATTAGTCCTGAAAATACAAAGAGACTAGAACAGATAGGTGATGTAATATCTTTTATTGGACCAGTATAGGTTTTGCAATTGCTCAGGCTTTCCACCTAACATGAGCCCTCCTTCGTAGTATCATAGTGGAATACTAGGCTATCAATCCAAAATGGCCTTTTCAGAGAAGGCTGTTATGCGCATCAGTATACCGCCCACTAAAGGGGTTGCCATCAGGCCAGTGATGCACCATTTATACTTTTAAATAAAAATGTACATCTGCATGCTAAACAGCTTTGTTTTCATCTTTTCCCAGATGTAAGATCTAGCTTTTCTATAGGATGAACTGAGTTCTACCAAACTATTATTAACATATTCAGCAATCAGAGATGAGGAATTTCTTGATGACCAAATGACCATGTTGTGAGCATGAAGAAACATGTTTCTAATTCCAGGAAAGATGCCACAGGAGTTAAAGTATGAAAGATGCCACAGGAGTTAAATTACAAGGAGAAAATTAGTAATCTGACTGCAAACCTCCAGAGAACTCCTAGTGATATTACAGCAAATATATGTTGCAGAGATAGTCTGCAGGTCAATTTCATATAAAAGTTTAACTCAACGTATTTATTGTTATATATCCTTTTATATGAAAGATAAGATTGTCTCACACAAAGTCTTAAAAATATACATATGACCAGATAGAATATTTATAAGCATCATACACAAAACAATGCCAAATGCTGACCTTATCATGATGACCTAACAATTGTAAAAGAACAAGAATTTAGAATATTAACGTTTAAATAATGAAAGTAACACTTGAATAAATACAGAACTGTAAAAATTACTTTTCCTGTCTTTCTGAATACATCAATATATTTCAACTGTTTTCATGTAATTTGTTTATTCAGTTTTATAGGCAAACACACACCTACACACAACCAGCAAGTGTGCGCGTGCACACACACACACACACACACACACACACACACACACACACACACACACACACACACACACACACACACCATTATTAATTGGAAAGTCAGAATGACAGCTGTTAGATTTCAGTAGGATGGTTAGAAGCATTGTGCACATCATTATTTAAATTTCCAAGCTCAGTGCTAGCCCATACAAATTGTCACGATCCTTGTAATGATTAAGAACAAGAAGATGTATTACAATATTGCCTGAATGTTTAAGCTTTGTAGTAATACTTAAAATCCACACAAGATTAATGCTACAATCCTGCCTCTAGCTACCATTTCATGAAAGTACAAGCATTAATCTTATTCTCTGCTGCCAGGTGATAGTGGGATTTTTTTTTCCATTATAATTTTAATGTGTTCTAATTACAAACAGAGCTGAATATTGAACTTGTTTTGGCCAGCTCTTTGGAATCTGATGTGTGTTTGGAAGGAGAACACCATAGCAAATAGTTTAGAAGGTCATAACACCCACCAGTTTGCAGGCATTACTGAAAAAAAGTAAACAGCTCCTACATATATATAGCTTGCAACAAAACAAGCATCATAGAAAAGGATTAATAATTGCAAATTATGGAAGAAGCAGGATATTTTTTTCATTTAAAATAGCAAGTCAGTATATTTCTGCTGGAATTTTAACCACATCGTGCAATTTTCTTTTGCATGTTATAACACAAGTCATAAGTGTTTTCATGTATTTGTCTCTTGTTTTTATGACAAAAAAAGAAAAAAAATATATATATATACATATATAACTCTTTAGCAATTGAGACAGTTTACAAAACTAAAATAATGTTTAATTAATAATAAAAAATCTAGGTTAGTTGTTAACACCCCTCTGTCCTTTTACTTCTATTTTGTAGGAGCAAGCCTTAAGGGGAAATGAAAGTGAATTGAGCTTGAGCAGGCTGTTAAATGTGGTGAGCAGACAAATGCTGCCAACAAGAGCAAGCTGGAGTGGCACATAAAAGCAAGAGGGCAAAGGCTTTCAGAATAATAGGTCAATGAGACTAGACAAGAGCTGTTAAAAAGCAAGTTGCAAGCCTCACTTGGCTAAAGAAAGCAACATCCTGTTACAAACCATATTTATTTTATATAGATAGGCCTTAGGTTGCATTTTTAAATAAATGCTTTGGGGCATAGAGGAAGCATTTTGTTTGTTTGTTTTGGGGTGCATGAAGGGGACCTAGTATTTCCTGATGCTAGACAGCTCTCTCCATCTTGGTATATTGTATTATTCACTGATCCCCATTCACCTGTCCACCTTCTGTCTTTATTGCACTTTTCCAGCTTCTTTAGTCCCTCCAACAGCCTTCTCAGATAGCTCTTCACCTTCAATAGCCAGTTCTCAGACACATCTATATTTTTTCCCAAGGGCAAATCTCTGGTCATGGCCTACCATTGACTACAAGCTGTGGTGGGTACAAAATGATGCATACATGGAGCATGTGTGTAGTTTAAAAATCACAGATGCAGGCAACAATGAGAAAAAAAGTATTTTAAGAATCAGGGAGAAAGGAAGTGATTCATGTTCGGTCACAGAAACAATTTTTTAAAATTATATGGATACTAGTATACAGAAAAAAATATCAATAGCAGTCTAAGTGTATTATAAGTTCAGCAATCATTCATTGCTAGTTGTAAGATTAGCATTCAACTGCTTCAAATATCTGTCCTCTGTTTTGCAGCTGGGACATTTGATACTTAGGAAACTGAGACATGCAGCTATCTTTATCATGTCAATGTCTAACAACATGTCCCACAGTGGTTTGTCATTACGCAGTGCTGGAGCATTTCTACTTCTCAGGCTGATGAAAAATAAAGCCTGCTATAATGGCATTTCTAAAAGCAGCAAAAGTACAAGGCATACTGTTAAATCCACAGGGCACTATTATTACCCCATCTTGATGAACAGTATTTGATTGTCTTGTCATTTTGCTTTATTATTTGCTTTCACTTCACAATCTGCGACAGTTAATCAGATCTTTTTCATTATATGGTTTGAAGACTTACTTTAAAGTTTTTTTCATATATATGTATCTGTCAAGGTATGCGTAACATGAAAAGAGTGGTCCATGTAATTTCCTGTTATTCTATGTATGTGTTGTTTGGAGCTTATCTCCCCAGGCCTCCGCTAAAAATGGACCTGTGTCCAGTCAGACTTTCCTGGTTAACAAATGTAAAATAAAATTAAAAAAAATGATATATATATATATATATATATATATATATATATATATATATATATACACACACACACACACACACACACATATATATATATATATATATATATATATATATATATATATATATATATTTAAGTGTATATATATATATATATATATATATATATATATATATATAGATATATAAATCCAAACAAAATAAGTCCGAAACTCAGTTGTGTGCTGTAATAAAATATCAAAAATCCAGCAAACAGCACAATTAACAAAGCCAGGGCCAGCTGATATCTAGTCCCAGTATGCCTTCAGCATATGTATCAAATGCTGAACAAAAGCATAAATGAAGAAATTCAGCGTAGTTCAAATGCTGAAAACAATTCCAATGACTCAGTTTAACAGCTTGCCAGCCTTTCAGTAGATGTGCATAAAAAACATGCTCCAAGATGAATAGCTAAAAGTATAGACACATTTATTCAGCTTGCAGAAATAAAAACAATAAAACTGTAGAGGGATAAGCGCTTTCGGGTTACACCAAACAACCCTTCTTCAGATCCATATAACTTGTATGGATAACTGAAAGGGCGGAGATTGAAGAGACATCTATGACACGTCAAATTGAAGCTAGCTGTTCATTGGTTGAAAGTATTTTAAAAATCAGATACTTGAGAGACACAAGTTATATGGATCTGAAGAAGGGTTGTTTGGAGTAACCCGAAAGCGCTTATCCCTCTACAGTTTTATTGTTTTTATTTCTGCAAGCAGAATAAATGTGTCCATACTTTTAGCTATTCATCTTGGAGCATGTTTTTTATGCACATCTACTGAAATGCTGGCAAGCTGTTAAACTGAGTCATTGGAATTGTTTTCAGCATTTGAACTATGCTGAATTTTTTCATCTGTGCTTTTGTTCAGCATTTGATACATATGCTGAAGGCAAACTGGGACTAGATATTGGCTGGCCCTGGATTTATATATATATATATATATATATATATATATATATATATATATATATATATATATCTGTGGTTCATAGGTTCATAGGTTCATACTGGGCTATCTGCCCTAGGGCATTTATAAGCCTAGCCAGAGTGTGTTTGGCTTTCGCCACCCATTTTAAATTAATTTTGCTATGCCCTTTTTTGAGGTTAGTATACTGTGCCTCTGTCTAACAGTGACACAGAAGTGATACCCGGGGTAAACCTATGATCCCCCATCCACTCATCAAGATTCCTCCTGAAGAGAGTCAATGAGGGACTCTGCCTAACCTGGACTGGGATTTTATTCCAGAGTGAAGGGAGCCTCTGGGTTATGAATATGTCCCTCCAGCATGTCCTATTTATTTCAGTGCTGAGGTTCAATTCTCTTGAGCGTGTTGCTCGATGGGATTTGGATTTTCTGAGGTGCAGCATGTCCATTAATTCCGGTTGGACATGGCTTTATACGTCAGGCACAGATCGCCTCTGAGCAGGCGGTATGCCACTGAGCAGAGCTGGAGTTTCTTTAACCGGGCAGCATATGGCATCTGTTTGAGCCCTTTGATCCTCTTGGTGAGGTACTTTTGGGGTCTTTCCAGTTGCTGCAGGTGTCTGGTAAGGTACATCCCAAAAGGGGCATTGTACTCAATTATGGGCCTGATGAGGGATGAGTAAAGAGGCACGATGTCCTCCCCTGATCTAGATGTAAATCCCTTCATGATTAGGTGGGCTACATAAAATGTTTTTCTAACCACTTTGGCCACGTAGTTGTCAAATGAGAGATTGCTATCAACTTGGGTCCCCAGGTCCCTAATTACTTCTTCCAGATTTTAATGGATTACCACCTATGTGGTAATTTGTGGGCACTTTGTTTTTGCCAAAGGGGATGACTATACACTTTTTGGCGTTTAGCTTGAGGCCATGGCTCTGGCACCAGTTGTCTGTTTCTATGAGGCCCTTTTGGAGGATGCTTGTGTCAGCTCGAGAGTCAATTATGGCGCCCAGTTTGCAGTCATCTGTAAACTTGGTCAGCCACAGCCCTTCCATGTTGGCCTGTACCTCTGAGAAATATATACCGAACAAGAGAGGTCCCAGGACTGAGCCTTGTGGGATGCCACTTGTAACTGGTTTGGAGTCTGACATGGCTCCAGCAATTCTAACCATGTGGGTTCTGTCCTTGAGCCAGTTTGCAACCCATCTAGTGACACTGGGGTTTATATTTAAGCTGGTGAGCTTATCTATAATGCCCGACTGGGGTATTGTGTCGAAGGCTTTTGAAAGGTTCAGGTAGGCTGTGTGGACCACCTTCCCCTCGTCAATGGCCTTAGTGACTGTTTCAAAGGAATCAACCAAATTTAAGAGGCAGGATCTGCCCTTAACAAAGCCAAACTGGATAGGATCCAGTGTCTGTAGGTCCCCAATATCTTTATTTATGAGGTCCATGATGATCCTTTCCATAGCTTTGCAGACCAAGCTAGTCAAGATTATGGGGCGATAGTTTCCAGTATCCGTTGAGGCACCACCTTTGTGGAGAGGGACCACTGTTGCTGTACGCCACTCTTTGGATACATATCATGTGGTAATGCTGAGATAGAACAGTCGTTTTATGTTTGGGTTTAGCTCTTCTTGGAGTTCATTTACGACACAGCCCGGGACACCTTCTGGTCCCACTGATGCTGTGTTTTTTGCTTTGGAGAGGGTGGCTCTTACCTGAGCATCTGAGATGTCAGGGGGGCAGCACTCTTCTGGGATAGATATTTGCCCTTTTGGTGGGGGGGGGGGGTTTGCGCTGAACCTGTCAGCTAGGATGTTGGCAATGTCTGTGGGTTCGTTGTATTTTTTGTCATTTTGGACTAATTCTGAACATATCTGGGAATTCCCACCCGGGTTCCTAACATAACTAAAGAAAGCCTTGTGATTATCCTTAGTGTCCTGTGTAATTTTTCTCTCAAAGCTGGCCTTAGATGATTTTATGAGTGCCCATAGTTTTTTGCTAACACTGATCAGAGATGCCTTCCCTTTTTGGGATTTTGCTCTATCATGTAGTAGCTTTCTCCTTCTATTGTATAGTTTGTTTATGGCTGGGGTCCACCAGACAGGACGTCTGGCTTTGGAGGATTGGGTCTTGGTTTTATTTGGGATTGCATGATCCATGCATTCCTGAAGGTGTTCATAGAATGCGTTTATAAAGGATTCTGTGGTCTGGGCAGATTTTCCACAGGCCCGGGATTTGAAGGATTCCACCTCGGTTTTGAGGAGTGTGAAATTTGCTTTAGAGAAGTTTTTCACTGTGGTTTTCTGGGCAGGGGTGGGGTCGGATGTGAATATCCAGTGAGATTAGTTTATGGTCTGATCTTACCAGTGAGGGATAAACTTCTGGTCTGGAGCATAGAGTCCCCATGTTGGTGATGATCAGGTCCAGTATGTTTTCCCTCTTGTGGGAGTGGTAACAAGTTGTTCCATAGCATTTGAGTTTATAAATTCTAGGAACCTTTGAGCTAGGGTGTTGGAGCTAGAGTAATGCTCCCAGTCTATGTTTGGGTAGTTGAAGTCGCCCAATATAATGGTGTTTGGAGAGACCTTCATATTTTCCAGTGTTCTCAGGAAGGCCGAGTGGGGTTCCTGTGTTTGGGAGGGTGGTCTGTAGCAGGCTATAAACTGGAAGGCAGTTTTACCCACTGTTAGTTGCACATGGATAGTCTCTGATGCTTTGTGCTGTGCCACCAAATTGGAGGTGTCGGTATCTTTGACGAATATTGATACTCCCCCTCCTTTTCTGGTTCGGTACAAGTTTTGTGGCTGATAAGCATGGTATGAGGTATAACCTGGTAGTGCTGGGGTGCTCTCGGGATCCTTGAACCAGGTTTCTGTTACTGCACAGATATTGATGTTCTCCATGCTAAGGAGAGTTTTGAGTGCATGCATCTTGAGGTTTAGACTTCTGGCATTTTAGTAGCATTACTCTTAGTTTCTTATCCCTTGTGATACCTATGGAGGTGGGTTTGTCTTTTGAGCCTTGCCTAAAAAAGGCACTATGGTGGTAGCAAGAACCTTTGCCAATATCCAAAAGCCCAGGGGTGACAGGTGCAAGCCGTCCCTAGTGAAGCATCGTGGCTTGTCGAGCATGTCATCCCAGGCTGACAGGCATTGGATCCCCTTTGAATGACACCAATACTTAAGCCAATTGTTGAAATTAATCATCTTGTCTTCATATTGTGGCATGATTCTTGGTGAGGATAAGATGCTACTCAAGGTGAGGGTCATACCGGCCTGGGCTACATGCTCAGAGAGCTCCTCTATGTCTCTTTTCATGTAGTCCAGGGAGGTACGTCTCAGGTCATTCACACCAGCATGGACAATGACTGAGTCATATTTGTACTTGTCTTGGAGTGACCTGAGTGCTTGTGTTATGTGGCGGATCCTAGCGCACGACAGGCAGCTCACCGTGACCATCTCCTTATTCAGCCTGCTGAGCGGGACGTCAGTGTGCCTGATGATAGAGTCACCTATTACAAGTGTATCAGGTGTGTTGTTTAGCCTTAAGGGCTGTGACTGTTCGGCACACTGGCTTTGTGAGCTATGTGTTGCACGTGTTTTGTTTTGGGGTAGCGGTTGCTTGGGTGTCTGCTTTGGAGGTCTCTGCTGCTTAGGCAGATTTTTATTTAGAGCCTCCGAGTATGTTTTTGTGTGTTTATATGTTTGGTTTGCTGTCGTGGTAGGTCTATGTGAGACTGGAATTGTAGTGAGTGTGGTTTCCTTCTCCTCCTGTCTGGTTATGCCAGTACTGAGTTAAGAGAGCTTAGCCTCCAGTTTGGCTATATGGATGCATCTCTCACATGTGTTGGAATTTGTTGGGAGGAGGAGAGGGTTGTCTGTGTACATGAGGCAGTTGTAACATTGCCTCATGATTCCCAGATTCCCCAGCTGGACCAGAGAGGAGATTGACAACTGACCTTTGGACATGCTAGAATAGTATTGGGAATTCCTTTATAATTGAGAAAAGGGCCAATGGGGAACAAGGTAATCAAGGGGAGTTTGTGAGGGTGTAGTGCTTTTCATTTTTTAATGCTGACTTATATAATTGCTTTAGTGAGCAAGTGCCAGGTAACTTAAATGCAATGTGTTACAGGTAACTTAAATGCAAAACAACAAACAGTAACTTTCTTTCAAGTGAAACAAGGAAATAAGTATAGTAAGTAATGCAGATATCACTAGGGATCCACAGAAGCACTGAACAGCCGCGTTTTAGGTGGAATTAGCATTTCAGGGAAATAACAAGCAAACAAGCATACAAACAAAGCTAGATTCATCAGGCCTGGATCTAGTCTATGCTACAGCAAACAAGGTGTACCAATTTCAGTAAGAAACTGTTTAAATATGCAGGCACTATAAACCTTTAACCAGAAATTCCCAGCTCAGATGGGCAGAGTCCAGCCTCTCCTCCCACAAGAGTGCAGACCACGAACGTTCTTAATGTAAAATAACTGGCCTGAAGCCCAAGTGCTTAAACCAGAACTAATACACTTTTAGAATAACAGACACTGAGCCCTCAATCAGCAGTTCCCAACTTAGAAGGATGTAAGCTACCTGTCCTGCCACCACAGTGCAGGCCACAAACCTTCCTAATGTAAAACAACTGGTCTGAAGCCCAAGTGCTTAATCCAAAAGACTTAGAATGATAGCTACATTTTAATCAAGTTACTACCAAGCAGTAATAAATACAATTGAATACTTTAAAGAATGCCTGGATTAGTGCTCAAGTTATACAAACAAAGCTAGATTCAGCAGGCCTGGAGCTGGTCTATGCTACATTAAACAAGGTGTACCAATGTCAGTAAGAAGCAGTTCAAATATGCAGACACTATAAGCCTTTAACCAGAAATTCCCAGCTCAGAAGGGCAGAGTCCAGCCTCTCCTCCCACAAGAGTGCAGACCACAAACCCTCTTAATGTAAAATAACTGGCCTGAAGCCCAAGTGCTTAAACCAGAATTAATACACTTTTAGAATAACAAACACTGAGCCCTCAATCAGCAGTTCCCAACTTAGAAGGATGTAAGCTACCTGTCCTGCCACTACAGTGCAGACCACAAACCTTCTTAATGTAAAACAACAGGTCTGAAGCACAAGTGCTTAAACTAAAAGGCTCAGAATGAGTTACACCAAGCAGTAATAAATACAACTGAGTACTTTTAAGATGACGCAAAAGCAAAATAAAGTAGGAAGAAACACAAATACAGTAAAAGCAGATACATTTTTTTTTTGAGTGAGCAAATGAGATGGGCCCAGGGGGAGTATCCAAGTGCAAATTTACAAGAGGGGTGGGCAGTTTCAAAGCCACCAAGATTAACACCAAGACAAAAACAGGGAGGGAGGGTGGGAACCTACTGAAAAAGAGAGTCACAACTTCCAGCTAGATATTGCTCAATGCAACACAAACAAATTACTTTAAATTGTGTATTATTTGACAAAAGTGCAGATAAAAATTTACTTAGCTTCACTTATGCATTCAGTTGATTGCATGCAGGTCATAGATGGCCAAAGCTCACAGTTTAAACAGAAAATAATTCACTGTACCACTTGTATAAGACAGAAACTGAATAGCAATGAAGGAAACTACCACCACTTATCACTGGCTATGCAGGTTTTTTAACAAGCCTTAACTGAAAATACCACTTGTATAAGACCTACTGAAAAACAGAGTCACAACTTACAGCTAGATATTGCTCAATGCAACACAAACAAATTACTTTAAGTAGTGTATTATTTGATAAAAGTGCAGATAAAAATTTACTTAGCTTCACTTATGCGTTCAGTTGATTGCATGCAGGTCTTAGCCGGCCAAAGCTCACAGTTTAAACAGAAAATAATTCACTGTACCACTTGTATAAGTCAGAAACTGAATAGCAATGAAGGCAACTACCCACACTTGTCACTGGCTTTGCAGGTTTTTTAACAAGCCTTAACTGAAAATACCACTTGTATAAGACCTACTGAAAAACAGAGTCACAACTTAGAGCTAGATATTGCTCAATGCAACACAAACAAATTACTTTAAGTAGTGTATTATTTGATAAAAGTGCAGATAAAAATTTACTTAGCTTCACTTATGCATTCAGTTAATTGCATGCAGGTCTTAGCCGACAAAAGCTCACAGTTTAAACAGAAAATAATTCACTGTACCACTTCTATAAGACAGAAACTGAATAACAATGAAGGAAACTACCCCTACTTATCACTGGCTATGCAGGTTTTTTAACAAGCCTTAACTGAAAATACCACTTGTATAAGATCTACTGAAAAACAGAGTCACATATATATATATATATATATATATATATATATATATATATATATATATATATATATATAGAGGGTCTATATCACATAGCCGAAGACCTACTAAAAACAGAGTCACAACTTCCAGCTAGATATTACTCAATGCAACACAAACAAATTACTTTAAATTGTGTATTATTTGATAAAAGTGCAGATACAAATTTACTTAGCTTCACTTATGCGTTCAGTTGATTGCATGCAGGTCATAGACGGCCAAAGCTCACAGTTTAAACAGAAAATAATTCACTGTACCACTTGTATAAGACAGAAACTGAATAGCAATGAAGGAAACTACCCACACTTATCACTGGCTATGCAGGTTTTTTAACAAGCCTTAACTGAAAATACCACTTGTATAAGATCTACTGAAAAACAGAGTCACATATATATATATATATATATATATATATATATATATATATATATATATATATATATAGAGGGTCTATATCACATAGCCAAAGTTTTATAATATCAAATACGAAATGTACAGACCATTCCGTTCGAAGTTACAAAACTTTGACTGAAAAAAAAAAAAAGCAGGAAAAACAAAATAAACTGTTGTAAGCAGGGGGGCAAGCCTCCCTGCACCCCCGGCTACTTAAGTATACCAACTCAGAGATTGCACCTCATTTAACAGAATGGAAACCTCCCCTTATGGAGTTTTCCATTGAAATGCTCGAACTTGTACAAGTTTGAACTTATGGTCTCGACCATATAAGGTTCGAACTTGTATAAGTTCGACTATGTGATAGGAACCCATATATATATATATATATATATATATATATATATATATATATATATATATATATATATATATATCGGTCTACTACTTTACTATGAGTTGTCACTTAACCGAAAATGAAAAGTAGAACCCCACTTCAGCAAAAGTGCACTTTAACGAAAGTGCACTTTCGCGCCCAATCACCTCACAAATAAAAAAATATAACAAAAACGTGCTTTTGCAAAGGTGCTATCTATATATATATATATATATATATATATATATATATATATATATATATATATAAACACATCTATATCTACAGTATGTCTATCTCCATATAAATATATACATACATGCCACACATGCATATGTACACACACACACACACACACACACACACACACACACACACACACACACACACACACACACACACACACACACACACACACACACACACACACACACACACACACACACACACACACACACACACACACACACACACACACACACACACACACACACACACACACACACACACACACACACACACACTCATGCACACACACACATACACACACACACACACACACACACACACACACACACGCACACACACACACACCTGTACATATATGTGTGTGTATCTGTGCGTGCGTGTGTGTATCCTTCTAACTATGAGTCTACGTATTTATCTACATCTGTATGTATTTGTATATGTTTTACATTTCCTAAACATTCATTTGAATGTTTCTATCTTGTTTATTGCTTCAGCCCCTTTGTACATTTTTCATTTCTTTCTCCTTTTCTCACCACTGTATAAACGTGAATTCTGTTAGTGCTAATTTTGTAAGACTATATTTCATATTTTTTATCTAATACACATAAATATAATATTCAATGATCAACTAATCTTAAAGGTGCACAGATCTCAAGGAACTAGCCACAAATGGTAAATGCGCATGCTTACGACACATTATTTTGCATTGGGATTTGAAGCACCACATCTACTTAGACAGAAAACACTGCTAGCCTGACCGATAGGCGCAACCATTCTAAGGTGTTCTTGTTTCAGAAAAGGAGGATTTTGGCCAGTTCTGTAACACTACCAATAACATGGCTGTGAAGTAAATCATATAACAAAACCTATGAATGTGGCACTGTTACAAGTTGGTGCAGTGCCATAGAATCTAACACCAATCATTACCATTATTATTATCTGTAGCATTATCATATATTATCTAGTTTAAAACATCCATCATGGGTAATGTCAATGCACAATGAAGCACCACTATATGGAAGTATGGCTAGGAACATGAATTGATGGGGTAAGAAGCTAATGACTTGGCAATAATTGTCTGGGAAGATATTTCTGTTTCATTTTACTGCAAATAAACACATCTGAGGTATGTACATTCCTGATGCAGTGGTCAGTCCTTCATAAGCCAGGAGATGTGACAGTTGCCAGAAGTGCTTCAGTTGAATTATCTAAAAGAAAAAAAAAAGAAGCATAGGAAGCAAAGCATGGCCAGAACTTTCAGTAGAAAAGATAGCCATAGTGGAGAAAGACACTGACAGAGACAGGGAGAGTGAGAGAAAGAGAGACAGAGAGAGGGAGAGAGACAGAGTTCTGTAGTTCAGTAGGGTGTATCAGAGCTAGAATGTCTGCTGCCACACAGACTAATATATCACCAAGACCAGCATTCTCTGTACAACCATGGGAACCGTTCTTTTTTTTTAAACTGCAAGAGTGGAAAATGTGAATAACATGCCCTAAAGACTTCTTGCAAGTAATCTGTGTGTGTCCTTAGAAGTGAATCAGGATAAACACATGAATTAAATTAATGGGAATTGAAGGAAATCATGTGCTGAGGGTGGAGTTTATTATCTCGTACAATTCATGTGGAAAGGGAGGCCATTACAAGAAAGAGTGCACTTCAGACAGAGGTGTGTCGGTAGCTACCATGGCCTGGTTTTGGCATGGTGGATGCTGTGAAAGAGCTCTGGTCTATGGAACTGATCATCAGAGATCATAAAGTGAATTCAAGACTAATAAATGTTCTAACATGTTCAGGCCTACCCGTCATATTTATAAGCATATTAGCCAGCTTTGGTGACATATAGGGAAGAATCCCTGATTAAACTCCAGGTTACCTGGGACTGATTTGTAACTTGGACATCTGACAGAGCTGGAAGGGAGGATTGCTGTGCCTGTCATGGAGAAGAGGGAGTTTGGTGATATAGACACATCTGTCACTGAGACCGGGTGGAGGCTGAAGCTAATGGAGCTCATGGGGCTGGGCATGGAAAAAGGTTTGAGGAAGATGTGGCTGCTCTTTGAGCTTAGGGTGGGCACATCCTCAAGCATACCTAATTGGCAGCCCAGCCTAATAACATATAACATCAGCATGGTGGCACTAGGACAAAGGAAAAATAAACTGCAGGACAATTTAATATATGCAATACTGTTGTCTCTAGATCATCAATATACCTCCTTCTAGGATGGTCTCATTTAGGGGGAGAGGGGTAGTACTGGTGTAAATTCACATTTCATATTCCCCTTTCCTCTCATCAGATGGTTCTGTGAGGAGCATGAGTGTCATGGGAGATTGTCAAGCAACTGATGCTCAATCTGGAGGTCAACAGAAAGCCAATAAATCATATCTGCAAGCTCATTAATAAGGGGAACATTCTGTGCATGCCTTTTAGGCTAAAAGTCACTCAATGAGCCTGCAGGCATTCCTTTTTCCATCTTTGTGGTATGAAGAAAGTCACTCAGAAAATTATAGCTCATATTAAATCTTCAGTGGTTAGTCTTCCCATTTTTGCTAAAGTTGCATCTAATGCCTTTACTGTATTTGTACAGAATATGGCTATTCAAGAACATCTCTAATTTTCCAAATTCCATATTATGTTTTCCTCCCAATTGTTTTTCTGTTTGTAGTTTTTCCTCATTTGTTAAAAATCTTGTGTCTTTTAATATATTTACATCTACATCACATGTATTACACTGCTCCGAAATCCCTATTATCCTTACTATATTCTTAATAATATTCACATTTACAGAAAGCACTCTAACATTTTTATTTTTCCTTTGATTCATGGTTTCATAAGTTCATAGCCAATAACTGGGCTAACTGCTTTAATGGGCAATTCTGCGCCTAGCCACATTCTCTCCTACAGGTTAGCATCAAACACTGTATCTTTAGTCTATGAGTCAAACACCTTAACCATTATACCAACCCCCAACCATTATCTGTATGTGTGTGTGTGTGTGTAGATATGTATATATATATTCTTTTTTATCCATTTCCTTTCTTTTTTTAGCAGTAGTGTTGTCATCTCACAGCAAGAGGTTCTCCAGTTTGATTCTCGGCTGGAGTGCCTTCTGTTTGGAGTCTGCATGTCCTCCGTGCATTTGTGTGGGTTTCCTCTGGGTGTTCCAGTTTCCTTCCATGTTGCAAATACATGTATCTGGAGCATTTCTCCCCAGGCCTATGCTGAAAATTGGCTTTGTTACAAGTTGGACTTTCCCCGTAAACAAATGTTAAATAAAAAAAAAAAATTAAAATAGTTTTCTTTTGTACTGTCCCTTTAAATTTTCTTTTTCTGCCTTTTACCCTTTTGCCAAAAGAATTACCAATAGAATTATTCTTTATTTTACTATTTCCCAGTTTGTGTCTTCATCACTTATTTCAGAGCCTTATTCTATGTCCTCTTTATTATTATTATTGTTATCTAATTTTTCTCTTTCTACTACTCACTATATTTCTTCTCTTTGTTTATTTTTTCTCATTCTTTTTCATTACTCTTATTTTCATTTTTACAATCCATCTTAAATGTCCAATTAAATGCCCAATTTTGTTACATTTATAACATTTCAATTCACTTTTTTACATCATGTCCCATTTCCCCACAACTATAACATTTTTTTTCACCACAGTTTCTTATCAATCAAATGTCCTTCTTTCCACAAAAAAAAAGAAAAAGTTTGAGCTGTCCCCAGTATTTCCTTCCATATTTAGCATGCTTGGTATATGCATAATTTTTTCTCTTTCTATTTTTAACACAATATAACTACCCATCTGCCAGACCATAAACCACTTTTAGCATATAATTTGCAATGTAAAGTATTTTTTTACATAATCCCCGGGATTCATAAAGCTCGGTGCAAGGACAGTTTTAGCCTTGTGCCGAGCGTCCTCCTCAGAGATGGTGCAACAGCACCATATGAATATTTATGATGGCATGCTGCTGCACCCTCGACGTGCACTGGAAACATGTTGTAGTGCAGGGGACGTGTTTAAGTGCTTTACGGAGGCTTAAACATGTCCCCACATTTGCACAACCTACATTGCTTACTATTAGAGCCTGCCTCTAATAGTAAGCAATGTCAGTGTCCGTGGATACCGAAATGTATGCAAAGCATACAAGGGTGTCCACAAACACTGAAATAAAATCAAAGGTGTAAACACACAAGCACATAGTTGAATGTTGAGCCCCTGTCCCTAGAACTATTAAATTTAAATTCCCCGTGTCCCTATGTAACTGTTGTATCTCTTCGTTATTGAAAGTGTAAGCAAAGCGCAGTGTGTTTGCATGTTGCCCTTTGCTTAGCATAGCTTACATGTCAAAATCATCCAAATGGAAAAACACATGCGGAATCAAGGCTAACATCAATAATGTAATGATCAGAGCATCCACATCACGAACAGGCATTCCTGGTTTGCGTCCTACTGCAGCACATATCATTTTCCATGTGGAATGTGTATATGAACATATTTTAACATCCTTTTGCTGTATAACCTACATAATAACATGTAAATGTGAACTGGAGTTCTGCATTAAACGTTTACTTAATTTAATTAATTAAAGTGTTAGTGTCATAATGAATAAGGCACTAGTAAGCAGGTTTAAGCATAAATAAGCAGTAGTAAGCATATATAAGCACCAGTAAGCATGTTTAAGTGTGTTTGCATGGGGGTATGCATTGCCTACACAGATTAAGCAAAATAGAAGCTAACTGAGTGTAAGAAGCTGTAACCGGAGTTTAGCATTGCTTAGCTCCGCGCAAACCCATGCACACCCGCTCACAACTGCTTTAAAGTGCCTTAATCACTCTGTACCCAATGTCCCGTGTTCTGCCCAGCAACAATATAAACAGCTTCTGCAAGGCTAGAACTCAGGACCCTGTACATCACAATCACAGTAGTTAACCACTAAGCCAGCATAGCAATACATAGAAAGGAGGTATCAGCAAACTAATCCTCACCACAGGAAAATCAAATCAAACATGTGAACTGAATCTGTGTACAGTGTGATGTTCTATAACCTGCCACAGACCATAAATATGTGAATTGGAGTACTGCAGTAAACATAGAGTTGAGGTGTCATCGTAATAAAGGTTTGAAGTCCCCAGGACCCCATACAGTGTATGTACATATGAATCACAGATACCAGACACATATACAACCTGTAATTAATAATAAATCAGTGTCAAAAGGCAAATATAATGCTAGATAACCAATAAGCAATGCTATCCTCATCACATCCCAACTTAGTAAGTGTAAGCAATGTGTAGGGAAGCCAATACAATCTGCCCACAGGTATACCTCTTTAAGCAGTGCCAACCTGAAGAAAGCAGGTGTGCCCATAGCTTAGCCTTTTCAAAACTGGCCAATTATGGAAATGCGTGGGAATCCGGACCTACTTAAGCTGAAAAGGTGGGAATATGGCTGATAACTGGTTGTAGCATCCCCCTGCAGGCAGAATGGCTGGATTGGGAGAAGGCACTCACTTTAGACCACAGTGCTGGGGCATCCAGGAGTCCAAATTCATGGTATGGCTCCTGGTACAGCACCAAGACAGGAGACTACTGCAGGGCCAGTAGCAGGGCTTGCAGTACAAAATGGAGGCCTGGGACAGTCTCGCCCGTGACCTCACTAGTGCCACAGGTATCTCCCGAACTGGTGAGCAGGTCAGGCACCACCATGCAGACCTGAAGCAGCGAAGGGGGGTTGTCCTGGAACAGTGGATCCAGGAAGCAAGGCAGATACAGTATGCCCCAGAATTGAGTAAGGACTCCTTCCACTAAGTAGTTAATAATTGCCTACCTTGTGTATACCATGGATAGTTATGGCTAAATATAATTGTATTTCTCTTACAGCTGCAGATGAGCGTTCTGCGAACCAGCAAGCCTATGATGCTAGGCTGCAAAGGATGTGTCGTGAGGCAGGTTAGTAAATAGCCTGCATGTACTGTCTTAACAAATAAATGTAAGAGCCTCAGAAAGTGTTGTACCAGTATACAGAATTGTGTAATATACTGCGGATAAAGGTATAACCCCTGCATTGCTTCTGTTTACTCGGCAGTAATATGTTGTTGTACTGTTTCAGTTATTAAATAGTACCATTGTAGCAGGCAGCATTACCCACACTGTGGTATGCAGATGTGTATGAAGTTCTGTACAACAATGTTGGAAGTGCAAACAGGTCAGTCATATTAGACAGAAAACATTGCAAAGCTTTACAACAATTGCCTGATAGCATAGTGTACAGTGATCTTAACTATAATACTTTTGTCACACACAGCAGGGCTTTGAATCCCAGGAGTGCCAGTACGTTCTATGCTTAATCATTCCACACAACTGTGCAGAGTTTGTTAGAATGTTCAGAGAAAAAGCTGTATGCATATTAACACTTAACAACTGTACAGATTTTGCTAGAATGCTCAAACAGAGAGTGGTATGCATATTCATACCGCTCAACTGTTACAATCTGCCCAGTATGTCCAGATAAATGGCCCACATCACCTGCCTTTTGCCCTGCTCCCCTGACAAATTAGTGTGATGATCCAAGAAATGTAGGTAGCTGTTAATGACATAATTGATAGTCAGACTTGTACATAGTCAGAGACTGTACATGCAAACAAACCTGTCATCCCAGCATCTCACCCAAAGTGTATGAGATCAATCTCAAAACATGTTGCATTAACACCTGCATCTTGTCAAGCCTGTACTTAAGACATAGGTCCCCTACATGCTAATCTACAAACATACCATTGTACAATATAAGGCCATTGGGTAGTGTAATAATACATGTAAGGGACAGACCACTGCAGTGACAATGGATGTTGTGAAAACTACAAGGATTTATTAGTTGTTAATTGAACTCTCCCTCTCTCACCCCTACCATATGTGCAAAAATAACTGATTTACACAACTCATTTGGTATGTCTACACTCCTAACCTTTGTTGGGACATATGTCCTATTCGTTTATAAATATCCACATCTGTTTCTGTGCATGTGCCATGTTAAAATACTCCCATATTGGTGGCTTGTTGTCATCAATGAAACCTGCATGTTGTTGTAATGGCCACTGTTGTTCCATATATGCATGTGTTCTGTCTGCTCTGCAACCATTTTATATCTGGTGCCCCGGGTAATGGGAATACCTATGCATGCTATCATAACTAATCCTGAATGCTGTTGGCTATTACTAACCCATATCTGCCTTAAACATGCTACAACATAGCTCATGTGGGAAGGCCAGTCTCAGTGGACCCACCTGTCACACCTCAGCTGGCCATGGCATCGGGCACCAGCACATCTGGGGCCCAGCCTGGGACCTACTCATCCATTGGCCCTGCACGACCTTTGGGTGGAACTGCCACAGGGGATGGTGCTCCCCCCCCGGGAGTGTGAGCAGACAGGAACCTGTCACCCGTCATATGGTCCGAGCCGTGGTGCGTAGGGAGCTCAACAGGGAGATTCAAGACTGCCTATGCCAGCTTGAGGGCCGAGTGGCACAACTAGAGGGAAAGCCTGCTCCTCCTACAGAGCCCACAGCACAGCCACCCTCTGGGCTGTAAAGGTGCAGTGGTGATGGCCCATGGTTGGGGACCTCAGTCCTACTGTATCCATCTGTGGACTCATGTGCTTGCGACTTCCAAACACCACTCCCCATCCAAGGTGTCCCACCCCACATGTGTCATATACTGCCCCTATACACGTCTTGTATGTCTTGTCTGTCATCCTACCCAACCTATCCTTCCTGATCATACCTACTCTCCTTCCCCAACATCCCACTCAAACCTAAAAATAAAAGAAGAAAAGGGCAATCTGTTCCTGCAAAAAAAGCACACCCCATACATAGCTGCCCATTTTGCACACATGTCCACTGGACACATGTAAATGTTTCTAACTGTCATCACAACATACTAT
The DNA here is from genome assembly GCF_019279795.1 of Protopterus annectens. Taxonomy (NCBI): domain Eukaryota; kingdom Metazoa; phylum Chordata; order Ceratodontiformes; family Protopteridae; genus Protopterus; species Protopterus annectens. Next base: position 50,866,869 of record NC_056727.1, on the reverse strand, counting down.
TGTTGTCCTCATCCCTACTTGAGGGTTTGAGTGTCCAAATGTACTTCCAAAATCAATGCATATGCACAACCATTGCTGTAGAAGAAATGGACAGCTATGGATCTTCCCTACACCCTTTCTGCACATCCCTAGCTACCTTGTCTACTGCCCTTCCCTCTTTGCGCACCTTTTTCACCACTTTTCTATCACCCCTTTTTTCATTTCTTTTAAAGAAATTAGCAGGGAGTAAGTGGGAGTAAGCACTTGTAAGCAGCAGTGAGTGGGTTTCAGCCTGTTTGCATGGGGGTAAGCACTGCCTACACAGGTGAAGTAATCAAGAAGGTAACAGAGTGTAAGGAACTGTAACCAAAAGTTACCACTGCTTACCATCGCGTAAACCCGTGCAAACCCACTTACATTTGCGTAAAAGTGCCTTACCCACTCTGTATCCAATGGCCCTTGTCCTGCCCAGCAACAAAATAAACTGCCCCTGCAAGGCTCGAACACAGGGCCCTGCCCACCACAGCCAATGTCATTTACCACTAAACCATGGCAGACATGAACAAATATGATGTTACCTCAAATATAGCATCCCACAGTCATACCACAGTACAGGAAAGTCATTTACATATCTACATGTATGTATGTGTATGTAGATACAAATGTACAGATATATATTATATACATGTATATATATATATATATATATATATATATATATATATATAAAAGTAAGAACGAACAGTTTGACAAAATAAGCATGTCAAATATTATCAAAAGGAAAACAATGGTAACCCCTGTATCCTTGTAGCGATTTTGTCTTAGGTTATATCAAGACTTGGACAGAAAGACATGAGTCATTAATAAAAGCAACCATTATAACACTGTCCCACTGGTGGTAGGACAAGAGCAGTTGTATCAAAATGCCCACCATGGGTCATCTATACCAAAGAACAGGGGAATGAAGATGGGCAGAGGGCTGACCAAAACACTGCTTCTCGAAATACTGGCAGATTACAACCAGTAGGAGCAACAGTGTTGACCCGCTAAGTCTAATCTTGAAACAAAGACATGCTTGTCTCAAGCAGGACATCCCAAAAATTGGGAATAGTGTCTTAGTGGTAGCTCATTTCACCAATGTGTGTGGACTAAAAGGTTGGGATGTCTGAGGATGGTTGGAGTGAGTCAACCTATGGGATGGGTCCAGAGGAGTAGAGAGTGGCCAATGTGTAGTGGTATGGTTACACCATGTTTCCAACTGGAGAATGGATGATTTCTGTGTCAGTGAAGTGTAGGGGTGGGTGTTTGGGGAGCTTTGAACCATGGGTATTTAATTATGCATTGAGGCTTACCTGGGTTGGATATACGTTTAACCCTTAGGTGTAAGCTACACATGCAATAGTAAGCCTATTTAAGTGTGTTTGCACGGGAGCAAGCATCTCTTACACAGATTAAGCAAAGCAGGCACTAACTGAGTATAAGGAAATGTAACCAGGGATTAGCAGTGCTTAACATCACGTAAACCCGTGCACACCCGCTTACAACTGCTTAAAAGTGCCTTAATCACTCCGTATCCAACAGTCTTTGTTCTGCCTAGCAACAAAATAAACAGCCTCTGCTAGGCTCAAACCCAGGACCCTGCACTCCATAGCCAAAGTGATTTACCACTAAGCAATGACAGATACAAAGTTACTTTATGTTTTCAGAAACATATCTTCCAGTCCAGTCATGCAACAGTACAGATAATGTATACCAACATCTAGGTGTATGTGTGTGTGAATATATTAATATCTAAACAGATACAAAATATCTAGCTATGTAGATATATATATATATATATATGTGTGTGTGTATATATATATATATATATATATATATATATATATATATATATATATATATATATATATATATATAGTAATTTCTAAAGCTATACGCATATATATCAATATATATGCACATATATACATGCATATGCCTAAATTGACACATATATGTGTGTACACTTATATAGGTTCATAGGTTCATAGGGAGGTATTAGGCTATTGGCCCTAGGGCCTATACAAGCCTAGCCAAAAATGTACCCTGGCTTTCGCCACCCAAGAAAATTATTTTCCTGTGCCCCTGTCAAGCAGAACCAGAGAAGTGATCCCTGGGGTGAATTTCCTATTACCCATCCAATCATCAAGATTTTTCTTGAAGAGTGCTAATGAGGAGCTCTGTTTGACATAGATAGGTAGTCTGTTCCAGAGTATGGGAAGTCTCTGGGATGGGAATCTATCCCTCCAGCATGTTCTGTTTATTGTGGTGACAAGGTTTAGGTCCCTAGAGTGTGTAGCTCAGAGGGATTGGGATTTCTTTAAGTGGAGCATGTCCAACAGCTCTGGGTTTGACATAGCTTTGTATGTTAGGCAGAGATCGCCTCTGAGTAGGCGATATGTGACGGAGTAAAGCTGGAGTTTTTTGAGACGGTCTGCGTAAGGCATCTGTTTGAGGCCAGTAATCCTCTTTGTGAGGTATTTTTGCGGCCTTTCCAGTTGTTGTAGATGTCTTGTGAGGTACATACCAAAAGGGGTGTTGTACTCTATAATGGGTCTAATGAGTGATGAGTAGAGGGGAACGATGATCTCTTTTTTTCTGGAAGAGAAACCTTTTGTGATGAGGATTTTCTGACCACTTTGGCGATGTGATTATCAAAGGAGAGACTACTGTCCACCTGTGTCCCAGGGTCTCTTATTACACTTTCGGTGTTAATAGACTACCGCCTATGTGGTAGTTCATGGGTGCAGAATTTTCACCAAAGGGGATGACAATGCACTTTTTGGCATTGAGCTTGAGACCATGTCTTTGACACCAGGCATCTGTCTCAGTGAGGCCCTTTTGTAGGATGTCCACATCGTTAGGAGTTTCAATTATGGCTCCTAGTTTGCAGTCATCTGTGAATTTAGTTAGCCAAAGACCTTCTGTGTTAGCCTGTACTTCAGAGAAGTAGATACCAAACAGGAAAGGACCCAGGACTAAACTCTGTGGTACTCCACTTGTCACTGGTCTGAAGTCTGATTTGGAGTCTGCTACTTTCACAGTGTGGGTTCTTTTAGTAAGCCCGTTGGCAACCAATCTTGTGACATAGGGATTTATACCTACTTTAGTGTGTTTATCTATAATTCCAGAGTGGTGGATGGTGTTGAACGCCTTGGCAAGATCTAGATAGGCTGTGTGAACCACCTTACCCTCATCTATGGCTTTGGTGACTACTTCAAAGAAGTCTATCAGGTTTAGGAGACATGATCTGCCTTTTACAAACCCAACCTGTGTGGGGTCCAGGGTTTGGGGATCTCCAATGTCTTTTTTTATGAGTTCCATGATGATACATTCCATGGCCTTGCAGATGAGGCTCGTCAGGATAATGGGGCGGTAGTTCCCAGGGTCTGTTGTGGCCACACTTTGTGGAGTGAGATAACTGTCACAGTGTGCCATTCAATGGGCACAAAGCCTGAGGTGAGGCTATGATTGAACATGGTACTTAGGTGGGGTGCCAGTTCATTCTGTAGTTCATGTAGAAGGCAGCCTGGGATGTTGTCAGGTCCCATGGATGCTGTGCTCTTGGCTTTGGAGAGTGAAGTTTTTACCTGTGCAGCCATGATTACAGGAACTTTGCATTCTTCCGGTATAAAGATGGGCCCTTTAGGGGGTGAGAGGGGGGTAAAGGTAGCACTGAACCTATCTGCCAGGATGTTGGCAATATCAGTTGGTTCTGTATATTTAGTGTCATTTTGCTGTAACTCAAAGCAGATCTGAGTGTTGCCATTGAGATTTTTGACATAGCTATAGAATGCTTTGTGGTTGTCTTTAGAATCAGTGGCAATTTTGTTTTCATAACTAGCTTTGGAGGATTTTATGAGGGATCCCAGCTTCTTACTGAGGCTGACTAGGGAGTTCTCCCAATCGTAGGATTTTACTCTTTTTTGCAACAGTTTCTTTCTTCTGTTGTAGAGTTTGTTTATGGCAGAAGACCACCAGATTGGCTTCTTTTTTTTGGAGGATAGCATCTTGGTTCTGTTAGGGATAGCACGATCCATGCACTCGTGTAAGTGCTTATAAAGTGCATTTGTGTAGGATTCAGCAGTCGTACCTCTATTGTCCATCTGCATGGGTGTCATGAAGTTTGCCACTTCTGTCTTAAGAAGCGTGAAGTTGGCTTTGGAGAAATTTTTTACAGTTGTTTTCCTAATGAGGGTGGGAGCGGGATGTGGATGTCTAGGGTGATTAGCTTGTGGTCAGATCTGACCAACGAGGAGCTGACCTCTGGTGTGGAACACCGGTCACCCATGTTGGTGATGACCAGGTCTAGGATATTGCTGCCTCTGGTGGGGGTGTGGATAAGTTGATCCAAAGCATTGGAATTGATTATTTCCAGAAAACGTCGAGCAAAAGAGTTGGTACATGAGTAGTTTTCCCAGTTAATAGTAGGGTAGTTGAAATCACCCATTATTAGAGTGTTGGGTTGTACCTTAATATTTTCCAGTGTATCAAGAAAAGAGGAGTGGGAATCCTGGGGCATGGTGTGGGGTCTGTAGCAAGCTACAATCTGGATTGCGGTTTTGCCCAGAGGTAGTTGAACTTGGATAATCTCTGATGCATTATGCTGAGCAACTAGCTTGGAGGTGTGGATATCTTTAATGAATATGGACACGCTTCCACCTTTAGTGTTTCGGTCCGAGTTTGGTGGCCGAAAGGTGTGGTATGAATTATAGCCTGGTAATGCAGGGGTGCTCTCTGGAGCTTTGAACCACGTCTCTGTCACTGCACAGATGTCAATGTTCTCCATTTTAAGGAGTGCCTTGAGTGAGTGCATTTTGAAGTTTAGACTTCTAGCACTGAGTAGCATTACCCTCAGATTTTGCTTGCTTGTACCTGTTACGGTGGTGAATTTGTCATTTGAAGCTTGCCTAAAAAAGGCACTATAGGGGTGGCAAGAGCCTTTGCCAGTATCTGGAATCCCAAGGGCGACAGGTGCAGGCCATCTCTGGCAAAGCAGCGTGGTCTGTCGATCATGTCATCCCAGGCAGACAGATACTGGATTCCCTTAGAATGACACCAGAAGCTTAGCCAATTGTTAAAGTCAATAATTTTGTCCTTGTACTGTGGTGTTATTCTGGGTGATGGCAGGATGCTACTCAGTGCTAAGGTCATACCGGCCTGGGCTACAAGATCAGAGAGCTCCTCCATGTCTCTTTTCATGTAGTCCAGGGAGGTGTGTCTCCGGTCAGTCACACCAACATGGACAATGACAGAGTCATATTTGTACTTGTTGTGGAGTGACCTGAGTGCGTGCATTATGTGGCGGATCCTGGCACCTGACAGGCAGCTGACAGTAACTTTTTCCTTGTTTAGCCTCGTGAGTGGAACATCAGTGTGCCTGACTATAGTGTCACCTATGACTAGAGTGTTGGGTACGTTATGCCTTATGGGCTGTAGTTGAGTGGCACACTGAGTATGTGGACTATGTGTCATTTGGGTTGTGTTGGGGGGTGGAGGTTGCTTGCATTTCTGCTTTGGAGGTCTCTGTTGTTTGGGCAGATTAGTACAGAGAGCCTCCGCGAATGTAGGTGTGTGTTTTGTGGTTCTTTGTGTGTGTGTTTTGGTGATGTAGGTTTTGAGGGACTATGTGATGAGTGTGGTGCGGTGCAAGTGTTTACCTTCTCCTCTTGACTGTCTAGGCCTGTCTTTGTTATAGAGAGCTTTGCTTCCATATGTCTGCGTATACACAGCACATTACATATGTTTATGCAGATATGTATCTATGTAGGTATATACGGACATAGTCATATATATGTTAGCAGATACATATATCTATATCTATATAGGTATATATGGCCATACATCTGTACACAGCAATGGCAGATTAACAAATACACATATGTCCACATGCACCATTACTGGGGTTGAGAGACCCCTCAACCCCTCACATTATACATCCTGTATGGATAGGCATCCCCCCACAGCCAAAGACGTGCACCCTGCAATACACTACTAAGTACAATCTGCCTCCCAAAGGACATGTACTATGTGGAAGCCATCAACATCCCCAGGATACAGATACACAGACACAGATATGCAGATACAGATATACATATGACATCAGCAGCCTTGCCAAAGTTGAGTATGTGATTTGTACGGAGTGTGAGCAGCCTAAAAAGCATTGCTCTCTACTCACTCAGACAAACACACAAACAGATTTACACACAAGCACAGTTGCCAGGTCTTGGGTAGAATACCTACTTAACTACTTTATCAAACTACAGGACACACTACGGAGATTACTGGGCTCTGACTTCCCCAGAGGTGTATTCATAGGTGAGTGACATCAGCAGCCTTGCCAAAGTTGGGTATGTGAATTGTCCGGAGTGTGAGCAGTCAAAAAAGCATTTCCCTCCTCAGTCAGACACACACACAGATTCACGCAGTTTCCAAGTCTGGGTATAGAACACCTATCTAACTACTTTATCACACTACAGGAGTATGCAGTTACAGGACGTGCTACAGAGATTACTGGACTATGATTTCCCCAGAGGTGTATTTCTAGGTGAGTGACATCAGCAGCCTTGCCAAAGTTGGGTATGTGAATTGTCCAGAGTGTGAGCAGCCTAAAAAGCATTTCCCTGCTCAGTCAGACACACACACACAGATTCGAAGTCTGGGGTTAGAATATATACCTAACTATTTCATCACACTACAGAAGTATGCAGTTACAGGACGCACTACGGAGATTACTGGGCTATGACTTCCTTAGAGGTGTATTTCTAGGTGAGTGACATCAGCAGCCTTGCCAAAGAGGAGTATGATATTTGGACGGAGTGTGAGCAGCCTAAAAAGCATTTCCCTACACAGTCAGACACATACACACACATATTCCAATTCTGGGGTTAGAACACCTATTTAACTACTTTATCACACTACAGGGGTAGGCAGTTACAGGATGCACTACGGAGATTACTGAACTATTGTTTTGTCACGATCTGAGGAAGACAACAGTCGAAAGCGCTTATCGGATATCTTCAAGGGACAGTTTTGAGCTTTTTTATTTTTCATTTTATTTTCAAGTCGAAGTTTTATTCGTATTAAAGGACTACATTTTAATTGGAACACTTGTGAATTTCATTGTTTGGCCATCCTTGGGTGGATTTTCTGTCTTTTTTCTGCTAATATCTAACTTCTTTATCACAGTACAGGGGTAGGCAGTTACAGTATGCAGTACAGAGAATACTGAACTATTGTTTCCCCAGAGGTGTATTTCTAGGTGAGTGACATCAGCAGCCTTGCCAAAGTTGGGTATGTGAATTGTCCATAGTGTGAGCAGCCTAAAAAGCATTTCCATACTCAGTCAGGCACACACACACACACACACACACACACACACAGTTTCCAAAGCTGGGTTTAGAACACCTACCTAACTACTTTTTTACATTACAGGAGTATGCAGTTACAGGATGTGCGGCAGAGATTACTGGTCTATGATTTCCCCAGAGGTGTATTTCTAGGTGAGTGACATCAGCAGCCTTGCCAAAGTTGAGTATGTGATTTATATGGAGTGTGAGCAGCCTAAAAAGGCATTGTTCTCTCCTCAGTCAGACACACACACATGCTGATTCACACACAAACATATACAATTTCCAAGTCTGGGGTTAGAACACCTACCTAACTACTACATCACACTACAGGAGTATGCAGTTACAGACCGTGCTACATGAATTACTTGGCTTTGATTTTCCCAGAGGTGTATTTCTAGGTGAGTGACATCAGCAGCCTTGCCAATGTTGAGTATATGAATTGTACGGAGTGTGAGTAGCCAGCTAAGCATTTCTCTCTACACAGTCAGAGACAGACGGACAGACACACAAACACACTCACACATTTGGCAAGTCTGGGGTTAGCACTACTACCAAACTAGTTTATCACTACAGACTTACGCAGTTATGAGACATGCCATGGAGAATACTGATATACTGATCTACAGCTCTCCCAGGGGTGTATTTAGGATCATAGGTTCATGGGATCATAGGAAGTTACTAGGCTATTGGACCAGAGGTCCTTATAATCCTAGCCAAGAGTTTAGCCCATGTTTAGACAAGTCAGCACCCAATGCTCCTGTCCAGCAGGGACATGGGTGGAATTCCAGGGGTGTATTTTCTGTTTCCCATCCAGTTCTCCAGGTTACTCTTAAAAAGAGGTAAAGAAGTACCCGCTTGACGTGGAAATGGAGTCTATTCCACAGGTGGGGAAGTCTCTGGGACACAAATCAGTCCCACCAAGTCCTGTTGATGTCACAAAGCAGGATGAGGCATGTGTGTGGGTTACTTGAGTGGAGCTTGACTTGCAAAAATGCAGCAGTCCCATCAAGATGGGGCAGCTGCAGTCCCAGCCTTCTTTTTCATTTACTTGCTCTCTCTTAAAACTAATCAGTCTAAGGTCCTTAATACAGTCATTTCCCCATGGAAAAATGAAAAAAAGCACATTCATTTTAACTCTGTTATTCCTTTCCAGGCTTTTTTTATATTGCACTGCCTACCTCTCTCAAAACTGTACAAAGAGAGAGAGATAGAAAAGACAGGGAGAAAAAGAAAAACAGCAGCTGTTTACAGTCCCCATTACACTTAAAAATAGCTTGCAAGGAAAACCATACACCACAAATACAGTACTATTAAGAAAAGAAAATGTTTTCTTTACTTACAGTTAGCTTTCTCCCCTCTCTTCCCTTTCCCAAAATATTTTTCTGAGTATTAATGACATGAAGAAGGGTGCATACTTTAGAGTCCCCCACAAATCCAAGAAATTTTGAAAAAGTCCAATATTTCAAGATTTTCTTTTTCTGTCATATTTCACAAATATAATTATTGCATTGTAATCTCACATTGAGATACTGGTTTTATTACTGTTCTACTCCATCACCCAAATCCTGTCTCTGCTTCATTGCCAATGTACCCTCGGTTGTTCTAGTCAACTCTCATACTCCCTTCCTTCTCTCCAACATTTTCCATTGAAATGCTGGAAAGGGTTTCACAGGTACAGTCTCTCTGTTGTCTTTCTTACCAGAAGAACAAGAGGCAGAATCTCCTTCTGTTTCACAGCTCACTTTTTTTGGACACACCTTCGTATTTCCTCCTTAGCATGCACTTCATCAAAAAATAATTTTGTCCTTCCAGGAAAGAATACCCCAAAGACAGCTGCATACACCAGTCCAAATCTCACACCTGCATCTCAACATTCTCTCAGTAGTGGAACAAATTTACTCCTCTTCTGCCTGGTGTACAGTGAGTAATCCTTCTCCACAAACACTCTGCCATCTCCCCACTTTTAGTACTTTGTCCCTCTCCCACAGTCCTGTCAGAATCAACTCCCTCTGCTGGCAGGATTGTATCTTTACTATTAAAGGTCTAGGTTGCTTTTTTATAGATAGGTTTGGAGCATACACACAATGTGCCCGTTTTGTTTAGTTTAACCAGGTCTGTATGCAGCTGTCTTATATCCCCCTGTAGGTTCATAGGATGGTACTAGGCTATCAGCCCTAGGGCCTATACAAGCCTAGCCATAACAATTCCCTGGCTATTTCTTCCCACATTATTTACTTTCCTGGACCCCTGTCTAGCAGGGCGACTGACGTGATCCCTGGGGTGAATTTCCTTTCTCCCATCCAATCGTCAAGGTTCCTCTTGAAGAGGTCCAAAGAGGCACTCTGCTTGACATGTATGGGCAATCTATTTCAGAGTCTGGGGAGTCTCTGGGTCAGGAACCTATCCCTCCAGCATGTTTTGTTTATTGTGATGACAAGGTTTAGATCCCTGGAGCATGTAGCTCTGAGGGATTGGGATTTCTTTAAGTGTAGCATGTCCAACAGTTCTGGGTTTGACATGGCCTTGTATGTTAAGCAGAGATCGCCTCTGAGTAGACGATATGCGACAGAGTATAGCTGGAGTTTTTTAAGGCGGTCAGTGTAGGGCATCTGCTTTAGGCCTGTGATTCTTTTTGTGAGATATTTCTGAGGCCTTTCCAGTTGTTGCAGATGTCTTGAGAGGTACATTCCAAATGGGGAGTTGTATTCTATAATGGGTCTAATGAGGGATAAGTACAGTGGGACAATGACCTCCTTTTTTCTGGATGAAAAGCCCTTTGTGATGAGGTGTGCCACATAGAAGGATTTCCTGACTGTTGTGGCGATGTGGTTATCGAAGGTGAGACCACTGTCCACCTGTGTCACTAAGTCTTTTATCACACTTTCTGTGTTTAGTGTACAGCCATCTATATGGTAATTCATGGATACATGTTTTTTCCCAAAGGGGATAACAATACATTTCTTGGCATTGAGCATGAGCCCATGGCTCTGGCACCAAGCATCTGTTTCTGTAAGGCCGTCTTGTAGAGTATCCACATCATTTGGGAATTCAATAATGGCTCCCAGTTTGCAGTCATCTGCAAACTTTGTTAGCCAGAGTCCCTTAGTGTTGACCTGTACTTCAGAGAAGTAGATGCCAAACAAGAGCGGCCCCAGGACTGATCCCTGAGGTACTCCACTTGTCACTTGTCTGGAGCTGGATTTGGAGTCGGCTACTTTTACAGTGTGGGTTCTATCAGTAAGCCATTTAGCAACCCATTGGGTGACATAGGGATTAATGCCCAACTTAGTAAGTTTATCTATTATTCCTGAGTGGGGGATGGTGTCAAAGGTTTTGGCAAGGTCTAGATAGGCTGTGTGGAGCACCTTACCCTTGTCCATGGCTCTGGAGACTGATTCAAAGAAGTCAATCAGGTTCAGGAGACAAGATCGGCCCTTCACAAACCCAAACTGGGTGGGGTCCAGTGTTTGAAGGTTGCCAATATCTTTGTTTATAAGTTCCATGATAATACGCTCCATGGCCTTGCAGATAAGGCTTGTCAGACTGATGGGACGGTAGTTTCCGGGATCCAAGGTGGATCCCCCCTTGTGGATTGGGATAACTGTAGCTCTGCGCCACTCAGTGGGCACGAAACCTGAGGTGAGGCTAAGATTAAACATGACACATAGGTGAGGTGCCAGTTCATATTGTAGTTCATGTAGTACACAGCCTGGGATGTCATCTGGTCCCATGGATGCTGTATTCTTGGCATTAGAGAGTGCATTTTGTACCTGTGTGGCCGTTATTACAGGAATTTGGCAAACGTCCGGTATTGAGATGGGCCATTTAGGGGGTGAGAGGTGGGTGAAGTTGGCACTGAATCGATCTGCCAGGATATTAGCAATATCCTTTGGATCAGTATATTTAATGCCATTCTGTTTTAGCTCAGAGCAGATCTGAGCATTGCCATTTAGATTCTTGACATAGTTATAGAATGCTTTGTGGTTGTCTTTGGAATCTTTGGCAATTTTATTTTCGTAACTAGTTTTGGAGGATTTTATGAGGCATCTCAGTTTCTTACTGAGGCTAGTAAGGGAGTTTTTTGCATCCTGGAATTTTCCTCTTTTCCGCAAAAGTTTCTTCCTTTTGTTGTAAAGTTTGTTTATGGCAGGGGACCACCAGATTGGCTTCCTTTTTTTGGATGAGAGCATTTTGGTTCTATTTGGGATGGCATGATTCATGCATGAGTGGATGTGCTCGTACAGTGCCTTAGTGTAGGATTCAGCAGTTGAACTTTCAGTTCCCGTCTGCATGGGTGTCATGAAGTTTGTCACTTCTGACTTGAGTAGCATGAAGTTGGCTGTGGAGAAGTTTTTTATGGTGGTTTCTTTACTGGGGGGTGGGGGTGGGATGTGGATGTTAAGGGTGATTAGCTTATGGTCAGACCTGACTAACGAGGGGGTGACCATAGGTATGGAGCATTGATTTCCCATGTTGGTAATGACCAGGTCTAGGATATTGGAGCCCCTGGTGGGACTATGGATTAGTTGATCCAGGGCATTGGAATTTATGAATTCCAAGAACCGTTGCGCAAGGGTGTTGGGACAAGAGTAGTTTTCCCAGTTAATGGCAGGGTAGGTAAAATCACCCAGTATTAGGGTGTTTGGTTCTATCTTAATATTTTCCAGTATGTTTAGAAAGGTGTAGTGATAATCTTGGGGTATGGTGGGGGATCTGTAGCAAGCTACATTTTGAATTGCAGTCTTACCTAGTGTTAGTTGCACTTGGAGAATTTCAGACACATTGTGTTGGCCAACTAGCCTGGTGGTGTGAATATCCTTGGTGAATATTTACACTCCTCCACCTTTAGTGTTTCGGTCCTGGTTTGGTGGCCGAAAAGTGTGGCAAGAGTTGTAGCCTGGTATTGCAGGGGTGCTCTCTGGAGCCTTGAACCAGGTCTCAGTTACTGCACAGATATCGATGTTCTCCATTTTTAGGAGTGCCTCGAGAGAGTGCATTTTGAGGTTTAGACGTCTAGCATTGAGTAGCATTACCTTCAGATTTTGCATGCTTGTACCTGTTACAGTGGTGGTTTTGTCCTTTGAAGTTTGCCTAAAAAAGGCACTATAGGGGTGGCAAGAGCCTTAGCCAGTAACCTGAATCCCAGGGGCGACAGGTGCAGACCATCTCTGGCAAAGCATCATGGTCTGTCAATCATGTCATCCCAGGCAGACAGATACTGGATCCCCTTTGAATGACACCATAAGCTTAGCCAATTGTTGAAGTCAATCATTTTATCCTTATATTGTGGTATCATTCTGGGCGAAGGCAGGATGCTACTCAGGGCTAGGGTCATACCTGCCTGGGCCACATGATCCAAGAGCTCTTCCATGTCTCTTTACATGTAGTCCAGGGAGGTACGTCTCAAGTCATTCACTCCAACATGGGCAATGACAGAGTCATATTTGTACTTGTTGTGGAGTGACTTGAGTGCATGCGTTATGTGGCGGATCCTGGCACCCGACAGGCAGCTGACTGTAATTTTCTCCTTATTCAACCTGGTGAGAGGGACATCAGTGTGCCGAACTATAGAGTCACCTATGACTAAAGTGTTAGGTATATTGTCTTGCCTTAGGGGCTGTTGCTGGGTGGCACACTGGTGTTGTGAACTATGTGACACATTGGTTGTGATTGGTGTTTGTTTGCGTTTCAGCTTCAGAGGTCTTTGTTGCTTGGGCAGGTTACAGTTAAGGGCCTCTGCATATGTGGATTTAGTGTTGCTATATGTGGGTGTTGGTGGTGCGGGTTTAGAAGGGCTATGTGTTGCTTGAGGTGTAGTGTGGGTTTTAACCTTCTCCTCTTGACTGTTTAGCACAATCTTGGGTGGAGAGAGCTTTGCTTCCATTTTGGCTATGTAAGTACATCTCTCACAGGTTGTAGTGTTGAGTGGTAGGAGGAGAGGGTTGTCTGTGTACACGAGGCAATTGCTGCATTGCCCCAGTATGCCCAGATTCACCAGGTGGACAGGAGAAATCACCGGAAGCTGACCCTTGGACATGCCTGGTTTGGGGCTTTTTTTTTTCTTTGTAAAGTATAGGAGCTGTTTCCTTAGCAAGGTACTTTGCAATTATAGGCTGTTTAGTGCCTACTATTAATTTTTCCTTGTTAACAAGGAGAGTTCAGTGTTTGTATGAGTTTTAGGCTTCCTAGTGCTTTCCAGCAGGTATTAGAGAAAGTGCTAGTCACAGTGATGCTTAAATGTAAGATTGAAAAGAATGCACTCTGCAGTGTGCACTAGAGAAGTTAGATGTGAAAGTAGGTAACTTGAGTTTTACCTGTTTAAAAAGTTAAGGTTTAGTGGAGAGTTACTATTTTTAAAACAGCAAGATGGATTGAAAGGGGTGGTCACTTTTGTATTTTGGTACTATGAAATACTGTAGGATGGCCAATAAATGTAAATAATTGAAGGGGTGGGATTTCAAAAATGATGATTTTGTGATTACTCACATAAGCCAGTGAAAGTAGAGAGAAATGAGATATATGGTCAGATTAACATAAGAGGCGGGCAACTAGAAAGACAGTGGTATTTAACAAGACAACTTAAATGGGTGGGAGGGCCCAGGAAAAAATTCTGCCTGACTCAGAACAGAGAGAGCTGTGGTCTCTTTTGAAGTTTTAATATGCTGTTAAAACAGAATGCAAGCAAAACACAAGGTAAAGAAAACAAACTACAGTATTCAAAATATAGAAAGGCAATACAGTAATACAAAAAATAAAAGCAAACTAACCTTTCCTTCACAGCAAAGTGTAGCAGGGTCTGAATGAGCTTTTCTGGTAAAGCTCTGAAATGTTTTAGTTTACTCCTTAAATAGAAATTTTAGTTCCTGGAAGTCATGTCTGGATTTCGCTTTGCTTTTTGCTGAACAGCTGCACAACTTTCCCCAGTCAGTGTTTCTTCCTCACTTTTTGTAGCTGTTTTTTTTCAGGTTTTCTGTATTTCTTTACTCTTGGCATACAGGCAGTGCACTTACTTGCCAGTTACTGAAATTTACCCATAAACACAAGTCCACCGGTCTTCTCCACTGGGTTTCTGTTTTCACACTGGAAGAGATAGAAAAAAGCTGCTACTCATTGTGCATCCAGCTTGGAAGTCTAAGATAACCAGTACTTGTCTGTTATTTTGAATGGAGGGATGATGTCATCCTCCCTCAAGAATTCCAGCAACTTAATTTCAGCTTTATTTCACATGGGATGACCTCAGCAGGCATGTCATAATACTGCTACGGGGAGGGTGGTGTGTGCATGGCCCATATCCCATTCATATAGGGGTTAACATGCCACATGTGGGCACACACAGGGTCAAATGTCACAGGTACATGTATACAGCTACTAGATGACCACTTCCTTGTACAATTGTGTTGCACAGCTGACACGTGCACCACAATAGTCTGTCATGCTGGCAGATACTGGTGGCTAGTATCTGCAGTGAGTGACATCTGCACCTCATGTGTTTGGGGCCCTTTGGCTGTGTGCTGGGTGGGACAGGCCCAGATGGCTCCTTGTCACGGTCACCCTCTTCCACACATCTATGTCCATCTACCTTTGGCTTATTATACTGTGTTGTCCTTATATATATATCTGTATTCCTATCCACTGTGTGTGCAAGGCAGGGGCAGGTGCATACTGACTTGTGCCTGCACTAAGAACTGCAACTGCTAGATTTGACAGGCCACTGGTGTTTGTAGACATGGCCTCCATGTGTTGAAGTGTGTGAGCATGCCCAGTATGACCTTTCAGTATGTTGTTGACTGACATTGCCTTCATTCCTCTAAGTGGGTCAGCATGCCCAATATGGCCATCTGTATTGCATGTGTGGATCAAGTCCAGGTAGTTTGTACTACAGTGCTGACCTTTGTGTTGTACACTGACAGGTAGCATGCTGTGCCTACAGGGTATCCATTAGTCATTTGGCATTGACTGTTCCTACATTTCAGCATAGCGGGGGGGGGGCACCTGACTGATTCTACATTTCTACACAGGAGTGGGGGGCAAACCTGACTGTTACTATAAGTGTACGTAGAATGGGAGAGGCACACCTGACAGTTGTACACATTTGCTACGACTGTACTGGTATGTCAGGTACTCCATTTCAGTCTGTAATCATACCTATTGTGCTGGCTAGAGGCATACTGGTGTACTACAGATCCTATCTTTAATTACCTACATATTGGTTTCTGACGTCCCAGCCTTCGCATCTTACATCCAAATTCCTGGCCTGCTGTAGTCCATCTATGTAGGCCCCAGAGTGGGGTTACCCATAGGTCTCATTCAGAAGCCATTGTACAACATTTCTTTGTGTTTGTCTACACCTATCCTGCTGGCTGTGACTGTTGTTGGGTATGTGAACCCCCACAACTGGCATGTGTGAGTCAGTTACGTTGTGGGTGTCCCAGTATTGATGGTGGTGCTGCAGGGCTGCCTATGTCGGATGCACATAGTACACTGCCTATACATGGTTAAGCAAAGGTAGTGTCATGTTTGGCATCCCTTTTACTGTAAGTGTGAGTTAGAGAGAGGTGTCATTCCCTAGGTCTCTACTGTGTCATTGCATGTGCTATGCGTTGCCTCTTTGCCAAGGCCAGGGCATATTGAGCATGCCTCCTTCTGCCTACTGGGGCAAGCTCAGGTTGTTCTTTCTCCGAGTCACTCTGTGCCTGTGCAGGCCTTGGCAATGGTGGGGGGGGCTGTGTGGCCCTGTCCCATGCTATTCCTGCTGCAGCTGTTTCCACAGGATCATATTGTGTAGCATGGCACATACTATGAAGATGTGGGCACACGTGGCTGGAGAGTACTGCAAGGCTCCACCGGATATGTCCAAGGAACAGAACCGTGATTTAAGCATCCCAAACACATGCTCTATGATGATTCTGGTTTGTGCGTGTGCCTCATTATGGCGTCTTTGGATGGGTGTGCATTTCTGATGGGTGTCATCATCAATGGTTCCAGTGCATAGCCAGCATCCCCTACCAGGTGGCCATATGGGATGTCCCCCCTGACAAACACCTGATACAGCTGTGAGGCATGCCAGATGTGGGAGTCGTGATAGCTTCTAGGGCTGCCAGCAAACACATCAATGATAATGCCCTGGGCATTGCACATGACCTGGCAGTTGATGGAGGGTTATCCCTTGCGGTTTATGTAGCACCTACCATGTTAACTCGGTGGTGACTTGATGTGTATGTGCGTGCAGTCTATTGCACCCAGTACCTCCGGGTATTCTGCCACCTGGTGGAAGAGAAGCATATTGCTGGCCAACTCCTCTTACATTCGGGGGAAGTATATGTGCTCATCGGCATGTGGTAACATGGCATCCAGGAACTGGTGGAGTATCCTGGATGCTGATGCCTGTGAGATCCCCATGAACCATGATTTAAGCATCCCAAACACATGCTCTATGATGATTCTGGTTTGTGCATGTGCCTCATTATGGCGTTCTTAGATGGGTGTGTGTGCATTTCTGATGGGTGTCATCATCCACGGTTGCAGTGCATAGCCAGCATCCCCTACCAGGTGGCCATATGGGATGTCCCCCCTGGCAAATTCCTGATACAGCTGTGAGGCATGCCAGATGTGGGAGTCGTGATAGCTTCCATGGCTGCCAGTACACACATCCATGATAATGCCCTGGGCATTGCACATGACCTGGCAGTTGATGGAGGGGTATCCCTTGCAGTTTATGTAGCGCCTACCCTGTTCACCGGGTGGTAACTTGATGTGTATGTGTGTGCAGTCTATTGCACCCAGTACCTCTGGGTATTCTGCCACCTGGTGGAAGAGATGCATATTGCTGGCCAACTCCTCCTGCATTCAGGGAAGTATATGTGCTCATTGGTATGTGGTAACATGGCATCCAGGAACTGGTAGAGTACCCTGGATGCTGATGCCTGTGCGATCCCCATGATATCCCCAGTTGGCCTTTGAAAGCTTCCTGTGGCTAGTATTCTCAAGCTTACACATACCTTCATAATCCACTGTGATGGGTTTCCCCTCTGTTTGTTCTGGCTCTGAGGCATGGCTAGCACAGCTCCACAAGTTGCTGTAAGGTGTCCCTGTCCACCCTGTAACACTCTACTTATTTCCAGATCATGTAGCCCATGGTAGGATGCCCTGGGTCTGAACACTCTTCTCCTCATCTGGTGCCTGAGGTGATTGTCAGCATCATCCTCCACACCGCCTTCAGTCTCCAACACATACTGGTGGATCAAAGCTATGGCAGCCCCTAACATGTACAAATTAAAACTTCCCCGTATGTATACATCAGTGGTGCAAAGTGTATGGGAATACACAAGTGTGTGTGAGGTGCTTTCACACTTTATGTTATTGTGCTATAGATGCTGCTGATGTCATTGGCTGTGTATGAGCAATTCCAGCTGCAAGTTATCTTAATTATGGGTTTTACAGTGAGTATTGCAAGTGTGGGGCCTTTAGTGTGGAGTTATGCTTGCTTGTCTTGATTAATCTGTTGCCCTTTAATTCCCTTTTAAACCTGGATCCCCTGCCCATTGTCAGGCTTGCATCCACCTGCCAGCTTTCTTGTTTTGTACTTTCCCTACCCAGTCATGTGTTGCAAAATGTGTTATGTAGCTGATATAATGCAATTCTGCTTTGTTCTGCTGTGACACTTTACTGTTTTCTTTGCAGTACAGCCCCTCCCCTTTCCTGTTCTGGAGGTAGCTGCTAGTAGCCTTGTTAGCTGTTGTCAATGGCCCACTGTAGGTCCCTAGTGGTGGTGCTGCGGTAGCATTGTCACCTCACAGTAAGAAGCTGTCCAGTTCAATTCTCAGCTAGAGCGTCTTCTTCGTGGAGACATACGTGAATGGGCGTACCTTCGTTGAAGGTTGTGCGTCAAGGCTGGTAACTCGGCATGTAAAAATCAACTACCAATCATTAGCGGACTGAAGTTCCACTGTGGTGACCCCTAACCAGGAAAAGCCGAAAGACACAACAACTCCAATTTCCCTGCTGCAGCATTTCCTTATTTTTTTCCTTATATCCTTCCTGTTTCAGCTCCAGTGCCTGCCGCCCAAACCCATTTACTGGGTAAGCTCATTTTAATCTCGTTCACATGCATACTCAGTTACCTTGTGTGCTCTCAGCTAAGCAAACCAGTCTAGCAATACTGCAATGTATTTACAGCAAAGGTGACACACTCCTCTCTTGATGTGATCTTTATCTGATGGTCACACCTCGGTGTTATAACACTACGCTGTGAGGTGCACCCTTACACCAGGGGGAAATTTGTGATTCAGTATTGCTCCTCTCACTTGCATAGGATTGCCTACTAATTCCTAGAAACCGTGCATAACACTGACACAGCCCCTTAGCAACCCTTGCACCATGGTGTAGTGTAACATGCCTGCCACTGACTATTACGGGGAAAACATGAATTGTGTTAAAATGCACCTTTATTTTTTTTTTTTCTATTTTTCTTACGATCCCATTTGTGTGCCACTGTCCTACGCTTAAACTTCGCAGTAGTGCAAAAAAAAAAAAAAAAGAACATTTTGTTTATTTTTACATTTTGTACATGTTTTTTATGCCAATGGCTATATATTAAGCCATTGGCATATATTAAAATTATAATGCATGGGTTTGGCCGGCTGACATGACTCCGATTTTATGTTTTCAGTAATGTAAACTGTTTTTTACGGTTTACATTTACTCATGCTTACGCTATGCCTGCACCACTTTCTGGATCACTAAATACCTTCATTTGCATGCTACACTGCTGAAAGTGGGATGATTAGCATACGGGAGCCAACAGCTGTGCTGGCATAGTGTACGCAGGTAGTGCACGTGAAAACATCTTGTACCTGGATCGCTCGCCGGCCATATTTGGTGTTGGAACACCAGCGCTACTCCTGCGCCTGGCGCAAGCTTCATGAATCCCGGGGAATGTTTCCAAATGTCATTTATGACTCTCTCTTTCCACCTTTGTTTGAAATTTTGCATGAATATTGTTTTTTTCCCTGTTAAATGCTTTTATCACATAAAGATTCCATGGGTTATAGTCTTTCTTTTTTCATATTCTGCAAGAAACCTTTCCATTGAAAATACAGTCTTAAATATGTTACAAAATGTGTCTGTTGATAAGAATAAATGCTCTTATACCTTAAGTAGCTATTCCCACAATTCATACTTGCCCATTTATTTGTCTACTTAGTTTGAATCCTTACCATGGACTTCCATTTTTCATTTTCTTCCGCCTTTTTTCCTGCTACTCCCCTTTTTCCTTCTTTAACTTTTTCTGCATAGGCTTTCTTTTCCATCTCATCCCTATTCTTTTGGATTGTCTCTGTCTGGAATGGAAACAGAAAGTTTTAATGCAAAATGTGTCCTGCTCATAATGACAAGTAGGAGTTATTTATTATTATATTCACAAACATATACATCTTATATATAACTTTTCATCACATATTTACATTATTTACAATATTTACAATGTTTATAACATGAATCTTACATATATTTATAATAAACTTTCGATTTTCCATCCCCCTAGTCCTTTCTCCACTACCAAAGTGTCACTTTTTTCAAAATCTATAGTAACTGCCACTTTCCAATATATATTACTTCATTAATTCTTTCATTCCATATTATCCATATTATACAAAACAATTTTTCATCCAGTTTGTTTATATCATTTTGTTTCACATTTTCATAATGTCCATATTCAATCATGTCTATGTTAATTAATTCAATATTTGTCAACTCTTTTAAATATTCTTTATCATCTATATCTTTCCAAAATTTAAGTATCCTTTAACACTTTATAAAAACGTGTTTAGTTGTTTCTAATTCATCACAATGTAAACAAATTCTATGGCATATTTGCCTTAACCAGTAGTTGCTTATTGATAACTTCCATAAAATCTGTACATTCTACATGTTTCTTGCATTTATTAATTCTCAGTTTTACTGCTTTGGCTTTCTCTTTATTTATTTGTTTCCAGGGGTAAGCATAGTACAATTTTTCCATGACATTCTCATACCATATCCTTCTATGTTTTCTATCTTCCCTATCTCAAGTTTCCATAGCAATATTTTTTCTTGATATAATTTCATGTCTATAAAATAAACTTTTTAAACATTCTAGCTTTTCACAAATTGCTTTCTGTTTCTGTTCTATAATTCTTGTTAGCAACTTCCCCTTATCTTTCATACTTACTAAACTTCTATACAAGTTTAGCAAGAAAACATACAATTGGGTGTATCAAACCCAACCTTCCTTCTTTGTCACTTACATAAAGAGTGCCCTTTTTCACTGAACTTAATCTTGACCCCCAAATGAATGTAAAAATTACATTCATTAAGTCCTTTTCTAGTGTTAATAGAATTAGGCATACATTAGTTAAATGTGTGAACTTGCCCAGTATTATGCAGTTAATTAAATATGCCTTTTCCTTTTTTTTAATTTCTCCAAGTCTTTTGGGTTTCTAATACCATGACAGGAACGGACCCCATTCCTAAGTCAAAGTACGATTAAACTTCATGAAATTAGTATTGTTTCAATCTTTAATGTCAGCCAAAAGTGCTCTTCGCAGCAACTGCAATGTACCCAGTAATGACTCCTTCTGTAATTCGTATGGAGTTACATGTATTTATTAATATCTAAGTACAATTGTAAATTCTTTTTTATAAGACCCATTGCTCCTACTACTGTTAGAACTGTCTCGGTATCTTTCTTTCACCGTGCCCTCATTTCTGTCTGCAAATCCTGGTATTTTATGACTTTGTGTCTCTCTATACAAAATACACTGTAATCACTGGGTGAGGTGATTTCAATGATTGATGCTACTTTTGTCTTATTTTCATGGACCACTATATATGATTTCTAGCATCTGTCTTTTGAACTGTTGGTAATGGGTGATCCCATGTAATGTAATGTAAACTTCATCATTTTCTATGAAGCTTTGTAGCTTATGTTTCTAGTGTTTTTCAGCCACTTCTATAAAATAATGTTTGCACACTCCCCAGTGCAAAGGCTTGCCACATTATTATGCCTTTCAGTATGTGGTCCTTCTGCCATTAGTATATCACAGCCAGAAACGAGGTGTGCAACTGTTTTCAATTCTGTTTTACAAAACCTACATTAGTCTGTTTCTCCCACATGTTCAATGGACTTTGTAAACCAATGTGTATGCAGCTCACTATCTTCGGCCTCCAATATTAACCTTTCGTCTCTTGGTTTAAATTCACCTCTCCCTAACCATTCCTGCATTCAGTCCTGATCAACATGAGGTTGTTCCAAGAGTTTTCTGTACTTGCAACTATATTTATGCATTTTCCACATTTCTTGCTTTCTCATCTGATCCTTCACCTTATATTCTCTTTTGTTTTTTGGCACAGGTGCAGCCTGATTTTTATCTACTTCTGGTTTGATTTACATTCCTTCTTGACGCTGATAGGCTTCTGCTAAACTAAGCAGGGAAGTCATCTTGGACTTATTCTCCTCATGTTTTAAAATCTGCACTATGTTTGAATCTTGTAAAGTAAGCATACATGTATGCAGTCCTAAGAATCCAGATATATACTTGTAATCAATTTTACCTTCTTCAGAACAGGGAATATATAATATTGGTATACAGTGATTTTTATAAATCATTTTATAAGCATGAAACACCCTTCTTATTTTCCTGTCCAACCTATCCAACATGTTTTGGGGCTAGTCAATCATTTCAAAAACTGTAAGTTAGGATAAGAAAAGCAATTTAGTTTATAGCTTGGACTTTATTCCTAGATGTCAACTATGTTTTCAATATTAATTTAAGTCTTTAAAAATATTCCTTATGCAGTTTTATTCACGTCTGCATGTTTTATTGTTAATCCTTCATCAGTTCCCAAACATTTATACACTCCTCTTGCTCAAGTTCTTTTATATCACATTTCTGTCCAAAATTGATATTTTCTTGGTGCTGCAGCTTTCCTGCTTTAAAGGTTGCTTTTGCACATTTATCAAGACCAAATGTCATTCTTATATCATCTGAAAATGTTTTGACCACTTGCAGTTGTACTTTCAGCTCCTCATCTGATGAACTATGCAGTTTTAAATCATCCACAAAAAGAACACAAGATCTTTTTTACACTTTGTTGTTTTCTGGGAGCCAAATTGTAGCCATGACCTAATCTGTTAAGTAGACAGCTTAATGGGTTAACAGCAAGACAAAAGAGCAGCAGTGAAAAAGAGTCACCCTGGAATATCCCCCCTCTGAACTTTATCTCTGGAATAATTTGTCCTTTACCATGGCTTAACTGCAAATTGGTTTTCCAGTGTTTTATGGTCACTGAAATGTAACCAACCAGTTTAGGATGTGTCATACATTTTTAAGTGGTCTTTAATCCATGAATGTGGGATACAGCCAAATGCTTTTTTGTTGTCCATCCATGGCATACTTAGATTCTTCCCCTTTTTAAAGTTCTCCATTATGACTTTATTTAACAACAAATGATCCGTTGTTCCATATGACTTTTTTTTTACTCTTTGATCTATTGCCATGACTGAGTTTTCTTCTAAATGACTATAAACTCAGTCGGCATCAATTCCAATGTACAGTTTATATATCATCGGAAAGTAAATTATTGGTTGATAGTTTTTAGGATAGCTTTCAGGTTCGCTCTTGAGTAGAAGTATTGTTTTTCCTGTTGTTAATCAGGTTAGTATCTGTTTGGGGTGCACATATAAATAGTCTTTACTCATGGCTATATCTTCATGCAAAGATACTAGTACTTTTAGACAGATGTTAGGTACTGCATCAGGGTCTGGGGTGTTCTAGTTAGGAGCTTTTCTTAATATTGTTTGAATTTCTCTGGCCATTATTTCATCCCATTTCATGTCCTGTACATTTGAACTTCTTATACTTTATTTCTTTTACTTCTTCTATCCATGCAATATCTTTATGTTCCATGCGATCTTCATAGATATTTCTCCAAATTTTATCTATGTCTTCTTTTTTGGTAGTGTGCCAATTCCTTTTACCTTGTTTCCCAGTTCTCTATAAAACTTTTTTGGGTCATTAATCCATTGCTTATTTTATACTTTTTCTTTATATTTATCTGCATATCTTCTATGTTTTTTCTGCCTGTGCTGATATTTTTAATTTATTATTTCCAATTGTGCATAATAGATCCTAATCTCTTCTGACACTGTGTATTGCTTTTATCATGTCTGTCTTTCTGAGCATTTTTGTTGATCTGTTCCCTCTTCTGTAGTCTGTAACAATGATACTTCTTCTCTTAATTGCTTTATAGTTTTCTCTGTTCGATACGTCCATGATGGCATTCGGCTTCTCCCTTTCCTACCTTTACAGCCCTGTGTTTTTGTGGTAAGACTTTATCTGTTATTAATTTCTCTGCACAGTAATATATTCTATTTACCTCTGTTATATTGCATGGATATCTATAAACAGTCCTAATTACAGTGTTCATTTGTTTTATCAGACTTCTAAATTCTTGGGTTTTATTGACTTTCTGTAGTCTATTTCTTTCATTGATCTTAATATGCCTGTCCTTCTCTATTGAATCAATCAACTCTTCTCTTAGATCATTCCTTCTAAACTAAGGTCATATTCTTTGCTCTCCATTTTCTGTTGGCATTCTGTAGAATGTTCCAAAGCATCTTTCTGTGCCACATTATCTTCAGTTTCATCCTGTGTCCTCTATTGCTCTTTCATGTGGGAATTCATTGGCCTACAACTCCAGAACATTGACTATATAAGAGTTGCCACAATTTTCTGTTTCTCCCCTTGCTTTGCAACCCCAACTGAAGTTTTGTATTGGTTTCCTATAGAAGGCTCCAAAGTATCTGGCAACTGATCAGATGTTTCTTCACTGGCCTTTCCTTAATTTGGAGACCCAATGCTCTATCCTGCTGTGGTATTTTAAGAGTTAGATTTTCTACACAAAAGCCTTCTCTTCACAGGTAATCCATAACCTCAGTTTTTATTTCTGTTACTTCTCCAATACTAATCCTCTTTGCTTTCCTACTTTTTATATTGTAAAATTTTTCTTATCTAGATGGCTTTGCTTGTATCTCTCTTCAAATATCTTTGGTGGTACTCTTTTTTTTATTTATTGATTAGTTTTGGTTTCTCCTTTGCATAAATATTGCACAATATTAAATCTCTTTTTCTTTTCCATGTTCATATTTCTTCTGCAAACCAAAAACGAACGTGACAACCGTGCTGATAGCTACAATCCTTTATTTTATGAAGCGTTTTTCGTTCAGATACAATTCTTGAACTTCTTCAGATAAAATACTTGTAAATTAATCACATTTAAATACCAATTCAAGCAAGTCAGCTGGTATCAGACCTTAGTGATTTAAAGGTACATACTTATTACTTGATTAATTAACAAACATTCCTATATACCCTACAAGGTTTTTTTAAAAATATAAAAATGTACATATGTAGTTCATTAAAAGTGTACATATATATATATATATATATATATATATATATATATATATATATATATATATAAATTATAATTATAATGTTATCTAAAATTTTTATAGCCAACTTTTAGACTATTTCAACAGCAATTCATTTTACTCTGCAGCAGACCTTTTATTATTTTGCATAAATTTATACCATGTACTATACGTCAAACATTTACCTTATTTCAAATAATTTTCTTACAATCTGAATTTTTTTAAATTGCTTATAATAACAGAATGTTAATAATTCAGACTTATGCATACTTTACATTCAGTTCAATGTGTTTATGTATTACTATCTACCTAAACTTTTAATTTTTAGTATGGCATTATTGAACACATGTCATTTAAGCCTGGGTTATTGTATGCATACAAACGTATCAGCTCCAATCTTTCAAGTTCTAATTCCATAGGTCCCCCTCCTCACATTTGCCACCAGTTGTTCCAATATCCAAAATTTAAATTCATGCTTAGGATGTTCTTGAATATGTTTAGCTAAAGCACTGTCCTGATTGGATTTATTAATACTATACATATGGTCATATATTCGGTCCCTTAATCTACGTATTGTTTTACCAATATAGTAACTGAAACAATGTTGGCACTTAGCTAAATATACAACCATTTTAGAATTACAGTTATATTTACCCTACTCATCAGTACCTTTTTGTTAATGGCAATTGATTTTCCAACCAGAATATATTTACAATATGGGCAACCACTACATTGCTGCATCTCCTTATGTTTTTTAATCATAGTTTGTGTGCTTTCAAACAAATTCTTAAATTTTTTATCACTTCTTGTAATAAATTTTGGAATTGGTCCTAATTTGTCCATTAATTCCTTATCTTGTGTGATAATATTCCAATTCTTACATACAATATTTTTTATATATTGAAAACCCATATTAAATGTTACTATGAAATTGATAGTTTGATTAACTGTGCTCACACTTCGATTGTTATTTAATGCTATCTCCTGCGAGCTTTCTGGAATACTACCATTTCCTGCAGTTGTAATGGCATTTTTTGCTCCGCTGTTTCCTAGTATGGGTTTATATATTCCCCTAGATCTTTTACCTGCTACTTCTGTTATGATATTTTCTAGTAGATCAACAGGATATGTTCTCTTGGCAAACATGTGTCTTAATAGATGACATTCAAGTACAAAATCATCCTCCTTTGTAATCATTCGTGCCGCCCTCACAAGCTGTCCCTTTACCACCGATTTTTTCTGGTGGAAGGGATGTGCACTCAAAAAGTGGAGAAATGTATTAGAATAAGATGACTTTCGATAAATTTTAGCTTCATATCTTTTATCTATGTTATTTTAACTAGTAGTACATCTAAATATGCTATTTCCTTCTCATCAAAATTGTATGTGAATTCAAGAAATTCTGTAGTCTGATTAAAATATTCAACTAGGTGTTTAGCCTGCTCTTTGTTCCCTTTAAATAGGATGAATATATCATCCAAAAACCGCGTAAAATATACTATCTGTACCTTAATATCTTCTTTGTTAAGTACATAAAAGCGTTCCCAGTAATTCATCACTAAGTTAGCAAAACTGGAGCCGCACGGGGACCCCATGGCCACTCCTTTTCTTCGATGGTAGAAATTATTTTTAAAGTAGATGTAATTATGGGACAGTACAATATTTAATAGTTCCTCTATCAATGCTATTTCCGTTGATGGAGCACCCTTACTGATAAGGTTAATGGATACCCATTCAATCCCTAATTCCTAGAGTATTGAAGTGTACAAATCCCTTACATCAACTGTGAGAAAATTATATTGGTCATTAAACTCTAACTCATTCATCTTCTCTAGGAAGGACCAAGAATCCTTGCATATTCCAGTTTCATTAGCCACATATTTTTAAGTAGTGAATCGACCACATTTGTACATGCATAAGTTGCTGAGTTTCTACCATCTACAATAGGACTAAGGAGTGGATCCATTAAATTTTTGTGGATTTTGGGCACTCCGAAAATTGTCGGTGCTATAGGTGCTGGCATAATCATATAATTATACATATTCATATCTATCCTCCCTTCTATAAATAGATCATTAATGTAGACTTTTATCCTTTGGTTAGCCTGGTTATATTCATTCAATGAAGCTGTTACATATGAATCAGAATCCAGTATTGATTCTATTCTGTTCTCATAATCAATCGGATCCATGAAAACTAGACCACCCCCTTTATCTGGCCTCATGACTCGAACTTTTGATTGTTTTAAATATTCAATGCATTCCTGCTCTTCTTTTGTTAAGTTCCCTTTAGATACTACCTCCTTTTTCCATAAGTCATAATATCTAAAGTCAATTTCACAAACCTTTTCAAAAGTATGTAACAAATTATGCAGTGGTGGGTTATAAGTGCTAGCAATCCTGTATTGTTGTATCTGTGGTCTATTTATATTACCCAACAATACTTGTAGGTTTAGTTTTCTGACATACATTTTTAAATCTATTATGTGGTTGGTAACATTTAAACATTTTGATGGCATAAATGAAAAACCTTTTGCTAGCACATTTACTAAGTCACTCGAGATGTTTACTGAGGAAAAGTTATACACAGAAAAATCTCCTTCAGAGTTAGTGATAACTGAAAGGTTGTTTATACCAACAGTTTCAGCTATCTCCATTTGTTGTGCTTCTTTCGTTGATTGCGTCTGTTCTGTGCTCTTCCCCTCTGAAAACCCTGTCGATTATTAGACCACTGGTTATTATTATTGGTCCTCACATTACCACCATTGTTATTTGAATTTTGATTCTGTATACGTTCACTTCTCCATAATCCACCTTCATCAGTTGTTACATTTGAAGGTGTATTCGGTTGTGAATCTATATTGTTCTGTTGTCCTGTGGACTCAGTATTGTCATTTTCTGTATTAATTTCATATGTATTAACCTCTTGACCAAATGGTGGGTTATTACTTTGGTTGGTATGTAAATATGTACCAGTTACCATTTCGTTTCCTCTTGTTTTCCATTGCTGTGCTGAAGGTGGGCGTGGATAAGCAGTACCATTTTGGTACTGTAAACGGTCACGGTCAAGTTTTTACATTTTATAGCTTTTGCTTTGGTCATATATGAGTCTATTGCCTGAAAAATATGAATATATTCATATTTGTATCTTTCAAAATCAGGATGTGATTTAATTTGTACATCCAAAGTTGTGCTTAATTCATTTAATTCATCTGCTGATAATTTATCATTTTTACTCATAATGTCCAGCAATTCTAAGCCCTGTCTGTTAAAAAGTTTAACTAGTTCTTGGTGGAATTTAGATTCAGGTACAAGTCCTGTTTGATATTGGCATATTCTTAAACCCTTTGGTACTAGTTGTAATTCTATACATTCAGAAAAATACTTGACTTCTAGTCACAAGAGAGCATATCCTGTTGATCTACTAGAAAATATCATAGCAGAAGTAGCAGGTAAAAGATCTAGGGGAATATATAAACCCAAACTAGGAAACAGCGGAGCAGAAAATGCCATTACAACTGCAGGAAATGGTAGTATTCTAGAAAGCTTGCAGGAGATAGCATCAAATAACAATCGAAGTGTGAGCACAGTTAATCAAACTATCAATTTCGTAGTAACATTTAATATGGATTTTCAATATATAAAAAAATATTATATGTAAGACTTGGAATATTATCACACAAGATAAGGAATTAATGGGCAAATTAGGACCAATTCCAAAATTTATTACAAGAAGAGATAAAAATGTTAAGAATTTGTTTGAAAGCACACAAACTATGATTAATAAACATAAGGGGATGCAACAATGTAGTGGTTGCCCATATTTTAAATATATTCTGGTTGGAAAATCAATTACCATTAACAAAAAGGTACTGATGAGTAGAGGTAAATATAACTGCAATTCTAAAATGGTTGTATATTTAGCTAAGTGCCAACATTGTTTCAGTTACTATATTGGTAAAACAATACGTAGATTAAGGGACTGAATATACGACCATATGTATAGTATTGATAGATCCAATCAGGACATTGCTTTAGCTAAACATATTCAAGAACATCCTAAGCATGAATTTAAATTTTGGATATTGGAACAACTGGTGGCAAATGTGAGGGGGGGACCTATGGAATTAGAACTTGAAAGACAGGAACTGATATGGCAAATAGATTTGTATGCATACAATAACCCAGGCTTAAATTACATGTGTTTGATAATGCCTATACTAAAAATTAAAAGTTTAGGTAGATAGTAATACATAAACACATTGAACTGAATGTGAAGTATGCATAAGTCTGAATTATTAACATTCTGTTATTATAAGCAATTAAAAAAAATTCAGATCGTAAGAAAATGATTTGAAATAAGGTAAATGTTTGACGTATAGTACATGGTATAAATTTATGTAAAAGAATAAAAGGTCTGCTGCAGAGTAAAATGAATTGCTGTTGAAATAGTCAGTCTAAAAGTAAGCTATAAAAATTTTAGATAACATTATAATTATAACTTTTATATATATATATATATATATATATATATATATATATATATATATATATATATATATATATATATGTATACTTTTATTGAACTACATATGTACATTTTTATATTTTTAAAAAAACCTTGTAGGGTATATAGGAATGTTTGTTAATTAATCAAGTAATAAGTATGTACCTTTAAATCAGTAAGGTCTGATACCAGCTGACTTGCTTGAATTGGTATTTAAATGTGATTAATTTACAAGTATTTTATCTGAAGAAGTTCAAGAATTGTATCTGAACGAAAAGTGCTTCATAAAATAAAGGATTGTAGGTATCAGCACGGTTGTCACGTTTGTTTTTGGTTTGATGTTCATATTTCTTCTTCAGATGTCTCCTACTCCTCCTGTTTCTCTTTACTTGCGAAACTCATTGTTCCATCATGCTATGATATAACATGTGTTAGACTTTCTACACTAAATCCTTCACTTCACAGGTATTCCATTACTTCTTTTTTTTAACTTTACTAACCATCTGTTCTACATTACCTCTTTATGATCTTATTTTTGTGATGTGAAATTTGCCTGTATTTCTCATTGAATATATTTGGGGCTTTTTTTTTTTTGCATTGATTAGTTTGCCTTTCTCCTCTGTATAAAAATTTCACCATATCACAGCTCTCTTACTTTCCCATGTCCATATTTCTTTTTTATACCTTTCAAAAATCTCATTTTGTTCTCTATATATTTGTACTTCCTCAGTGGTTTCTTTCTCCAAACATCCCAAGGTTTCTTGGTCCAGATAATGTTTTTCATACATCTGTTGTATTAATGAACACAAATTTGCATATGAAGATTTTGAGTGTTTTTCTTGTGCAAGTATTTTTCTTTCCTTTAATTTTTCTCATATTTTTGAATATCTTCTGTCTAGAAATTCTGGGCTGGTTGCATAATAGTAACAATACATAATTCATTTCTTATCCTCAATAGTCCACTCTACCATCTTTATGGCTCTTTTTTTGGGGTCTATATCATATGGGTGAACCGCACAAATTGCAAATGCTCATAATATCGAATGTACCGGAAGTCAAACTTCCTATTGTGGGGGGGCTGTGCCCCCCACACCCCCCACTAAATATATATTCCAACTCTGAGATCTCACTACAGTGAGGAAAGGGCAAATATCCCATTCTTCCCTGTACCACAATCTCAGAAAAAGTGCTTCGAGGTCTGGTACGTTCAATATTGTGAGCATTCTCAATTTGTGCAATTTGCTCATATGATATAGACCCTTTTTTATTGGCCTATCAGTTTTTGTGATTTTGTGGCCTACTTCCTCCTACAATCAGGGCTAAGTATCTTCCCACTGACTCTGGCCATTGTAGGAATGTTTCCACATCTTGAGGATTCAACACTGTTATTTTTTCCAGTCCTGGCCCCAGTGCACCTACCAGCATTGTGCATTTTTTTAATCCTGGGACTTGTGCACCCAGCTGTCTTTTTTATTTTTAACATACTTTTTCCATGATATATGCTATATAAATGAGGTTTGGTAAGAAACCAGTTTGTCCAGGGACATCTTCAGAGTGAGTGTTAGATAAATATATTAGTAGGAGTATGGAGGGCAGGGGGAGGAAAGGGTTAAATGGGAATGGAGTGATAATTGGGAGGAAATGAGGTATGGGTAGGGAGGGGCTTAAGAGGCTTATGGAAGTGTAACTGGGTAAAGAATCACATGTTGGCGTGAGCTTGCTACTTGCAAGTAGAACGTTCAGGTGACCAGTAGGTATGGTGGAACAGGTAGGCCGTGGGATGAGTATTAATAAGGAGTTGGAGGAGCCAGAGGGGACTTGGTATTACTTTGAGTGTGATCTTTTGGCTATATTTTAAAAACCTTGAGGTGAGACCATTTGTTTTTTTTTTTTTTTTTGGAGCATTGGAGCATCGCATTTGGGGGTAACTTAATGGTGGCCAGCCATTTGGAGTCTCTGTGCAGTGGAGACTTTCAAGGGTGAGTGGTAATGTTCTGGACTGGAAGATAAGTTAGACACTTTATTTTCCTGTTAAGATGTTTATTGTTATTCAGTCTGTGTAATCCTGGGTTAATTGGCAGCCCTTTGGGTCATTCTGTTGCTATGCTTTGTTGATGGTGGAGGAACGGGAGCAGATCAGTGGTGACCATCATGTGAGAGGGGTTGTGTCATGCATGATTGTGCCAAATCTGTAAGAATAGTGGTAATAGGACAGGTGGGGCTTGCAGTGGGGGAGACTGCTGAGGATAATTCGGTGGACTGGCCAGTCGATGAGAGCTTTAATTCAGGGGTTTTCACACTGATGGTTTATTAGTTCATAGGTTCATAGGTAGGTACTAGGCTATTGGCCCTAGGGCCCATACAAGCGTAGCAAAAAAATGTACCCTGGCTTTCGCCACCGAAGAAAATTATTTTCCTGTGCCCCTGTCAAGCTGAGCCACAGAAGTGATCCCCGGGGTGAATTTCCCATTTCTCCATTAGTGGAGTACGGGCCCTGAGTCTGTTCATGGGATTAGATCTATAGCCCAGTTATGATGGTGGTGTCTGTTTGCAGGCTTAGCTGTAGCCATTGGTATCCTTCACACATGCCTAGTGTTTCTCCCAAACGTTTATGTTGCATTCTCACTTAAACCATGGTAGTTGCTATAACGAGACACTTCTAAGAATCTTCACCCTCAGACTGTACCCTTAATCGAGGCACCGGTTTCCAGGTAGCAATTTACTATCTGGAGGGACAGTACCCTTGCCAAAGGTCTGTGCCCCATGTCAAAGTGCGTGCAACTTGGTCATGCTTTATGATGACTGATGGGTATGGTGCTGAATCATTTACTAACAGAGCCCTCCCTGATCTTTCACAGAAGGCATGACAGACTAAAGTATTTTTGCCTTTGAGGGGAGCGTTGTGTTGGAAATAATTTTCGTTACTGCTTTGGTAGCCTTTCTGATGAGGTTGAGGCTTTCACTGGCATTGGAGGACTGAGAGTGATAGCGTTCATGCACATGCATGGTGCAGTGCTGACAGCAGTCTGAAGTATTATCTGTTGTATAAGTTAGTGGTGGGGGAGACATACCTTTCAACTGTACAGATTTTCACAGAATGTTCTGATTTTGCCTCATATTTTGGTCTGTTTTCATAACAATGTGGTTTTCTGAATTAGTGGCTAATTAATAAAGACTGAAGTTAGAAAATAATGACAGACAATGGAGTTCAGACTTCATACCCTTCAGAAAATGTTATCCTAATGCATACCGGTTATTATATCAATGTTATAAGTTTCTCAGACCAATATTTGGAGAATTGTCCCTATTTTGGGCCGTTGTCCCACTTTTATTTATGGCTTTGATCAGACTGTTTGCTCTAAGAGGTTGAGAGGTATGGTTCAGTATAAGATTAAGGCTGTGTTGAGTTTATTTTGCTTGTGGTTACTGTTTATCCCGTTATGTAATCAAGGTTGGAGGGGGGGAGCTCTAGAGTATTGCAAATATTTTAATAGGCATCCAATGTTACATGGGAATGCATTGCCTTGGCATGCGGGGCTGGGGTTGTGAACTGCTATGGGCATTTTTGGAAGTACTTTTGTTCAGGATGCAATTTTACTGGTAGGGGTGTGGTGTTTCTGGAGAATAGGCTGGCTGCTGCTAGTCCTTACATATATAAAAAGAAAACAAAAGCATGTTGCCATGCAGGATGGATTTTCGACAATGTTATGTTTGTGTGGCTAGTATAAAGGCTCAAGGTCATTAGTCTGCATTCTGGTGGTCTGATGATGGGGAGGCCATGGTTTGGCAGGGTAGGTGTGTTACAACTCTATTTTGTCTACCACCTGGCTAAATTATAAACATGATAGTTAAGAGGTGTCTTTGTGTCGGCTTTTGTCCCTTTTTTCTTTCAGATTTTCTCCATTTTTTCTCTGGGCTCAGATGACTGGTGCTCCTCATAAAATTGTAGTTTTCTGGCATTTTGAGTGATTAGATGAGAGGTCAGGCTCTGCTTAGTGTGAATGGTGTCATGTATATAACATGTTATGCTGTTTATTATTAATTTAGTCAATTGGTTTTGGGTGTTGCTGGGGGGGGGGGGTAGTCTATCATGCCATTTTGTGAGGATTTTCCTCAGCAGAAATGGCCAGTGGTTTTTCGCAGGCCCTGAGTCCTGGTTGTCAATGGGTGTTGCTACACATGCATGATGGCTCATTGTCAGAAGAGGGGTCGTCATATCTGTCAACTATCCAGATTTTGTGTAGGGCAATAACTACTCCTGGGCAGTAGTTATTGCTTGCATTTTAATGGCTTGTTGGTTGACTGTGCTCATATTTCTGTATTGGAAAGTTGGAAGGTACACTTTAATTATTTGGGCTTCCCTGTATGGCTAGGTTTTGGGGCTTAACAGTTTTGGGGTTTCATTGGTTTGTTTGGAGGCTTTGTGGTGTGCATGAATGTCCATAAGGGGAGGTAGTAGTGCATTTGGGGAGCTTGCAGGAAGGAGAGCCCTGAGTAAGGTTAACTATTTACTCCAGCTGTGTGTCTGCATGTGTGGTGGGTTCACATTATGTTTAATAGATTGCTGTATATAGGCTGAACACAGGAAGGACTGCTCTATTAAAATGCAGCTAATTCCTGGTTTGGCTGTAGGGCAGGTAAATGATTACAAAGATACTGTGGCTGTGTTGGCTACCTGATGTTGTAAAGTTTGGGGCAAGGGGATTGTGGAAGTGACATTTTGATCCCATCTCCAAAATGGGGGAAGATAAGAGTGGCTGGAGGGTTGCAGGGGTTGACTACTCATAAGGATATGTTCAGGCAGGCTGGGCTTGGTTAGTAAAGCTCTAACGACCATGTGGGGGTGTATTGGGCATTGGGTGAGCAAACTGGAATGCTGTACTGTTGCTAATTGTATTATGATCACATGTGGTATATACTAAATGCATTTAGTGGCATCCATAGTTAAATACAGATATTGGTGGTCTATAATGACCAGTACAGTGACCTATTATGGTTGAAAGTTGGCTACAGAGTCCCCAGAATGGTCAGCTAGCTGATTGTAGGTGGTAAGGGATGGACATAACGGGTAGGGGGGGGGAGATTGGTGTGCCGCATACACACAGGATAAGGAGTTTAATGCGCATCTTTAATTTGTATTATGCCTGTGTTTGTAGAATGCGGGGATTTGAAGGACATTAAGTTGTGGTTTGACTGACCATATGTTCTTGGAGATGTGACTCATTTTATTACAATGGGGGCTGAGCATCTGACTGGTAGTCCATAAATTGGTGGATTGAGATTGATACCTATATGCTTTGCAATCTTCATGACAGTAAGATGCTTAATTTGTTTTCTTTTACAGATGATGGAAGTACAGAATTTCTGGCTGGGATGGTGAAGAGCACAGTTTGTATCAACTGATGGGTCTGAATGAAGTGGATTGGACAGGTGATGATGCTATTGGTGGTTTTGGACATTGGCATGGAAGGTAGTGAGATTGCAGGTAATGA
Source organism: Protopterus annectens (assembly GCF_019279795.1). Taxonomy (NCBI): domain Eukaryota; kingdom Metazoa; phylum Chordata; order Ceratodontiformes; family Protopteridae; genus Protopterus; species Protopterus annectens. The sequence goes on along the minus strand of NC_056727.1, from coordinate 50,832,031 downwards.
CGTGATTCCAGGTGCTCATTTAGGCAAGTAAGAGTTTGTATGGTTCAAGATTACTGTGGCAAGAGGTGTGCTTGAGATAAGTTAGGAGCATGGTGTAGCAAAAGTTTAGTTAGCATTAAGGTGATTTTGGTGTAGATTCTCAGTGGGGTGGCAATAACAACACCTAAGGTTGGGTTGGTTTGGGATCGACAGGTAACGAGGTTTCCAATAATTTGATAGGGTAAGTACACAGTTAGGCATGTCAGCTTGGGTGGAGTCTTTGGTGTGCATTTACAGTTAGCTATTCAGGTTACTGTGCTAGTAGAGGGCCCATGATCTGATCTGGTGATAGAAAGCTGACATGGTTCATGGGGCGTGGTAGGTTTTTGATAATGCTACATACTAGGTTGAGTTTTAGATGGAGTACCACAAGAACCATCTCATTTATGATTGAGTGAATTTTATAGATAGGGTTTCTGGAAGCATTATAGGCATGAGGGTGTTTTTGGTATAATTTGGGGCATGGAGCTTGGTTTGATGGGTAATGGAGGGTTGAAGCAAGGCATGCTTTTGGAGTTTTTCTGAAGTTGTCCATGTGCTACTTTGTGTCGGGGCTAGGGTTTTAGCCAGAAGGGGCTTTAGGAGGTATTGATTTTGGGGGTGCTTAAGGTTATGCAGGGGTTAGATGTTTTAGCAGTCAGCACCTTACTCAGGAGCATAATACTGTGCTATTGCTAATTTGGTTGGTTTTCATTGGCTTCAGGGGTCGGCTTGGGTTGAGTGTGTAGAGGGACAGACATTGACTATTGTAAGATGGGTTTTGTGCATGATTGGTTTTTGGATTTGAGTTCAAGTATAGTTTCTGTGGCATCTGTTATGGCTACAGGTAGTCATTCCAGAAATGTGTTGAGGGTCAGCAATGGTGAATATGGGCTTTAGGTGTTGCACTTGTATCGGATAGCTGGTGGGAGGCTAGGATGGTTCTTGGATGATTATTATATAAGGCTGCTGTTATGGGTAGTTGCTTAAATGCCATGATGGCCACTTAAAACGTTTTATACTAATAATGGTCAGTTGGTAGCATGCCAGGATTGTTATTGCACTGACCTTAAAGGGATTTCATTTATTACATTTATTTTGGTGGTAAAAAAGGGATGCAAGGGGGCTTGGGGGTAGGCAGTCACCTCTGTGTAGCTTGAGTGGCAGTGGGGTTAGGGCTGGTTGTCCAGTTGGCTAGTTATGTCTTTTGAATTATTGTGCGGCTTCCATTGTTTGTGAGTTACGGATTATTTAGTTCATGTGCAGTGGTAATACTGGGTTATGAGGTTATGATTTGTTACACTAGCATAGGAAAGTGAAGTGATCAGGGGTTTGTTTTCAGTTGTTGGGTAGATAGTTAATTTTGCTAGTTATGTGATAGGGCTTTAGGAGGTGAGGATGTGGATCCAGTTACATTAGAGAGGATGGGATACTCCGAATGATGTTTAGACTAACAACTTAATGGTAATTAGTTTGCTAAAATTTATCTGAGTGAGGGGGAGCCTTATTAAGCTGGTGGTCAGAAAAAAGGGAAAGGCGTGCCCTCTTCTGTTCCCCCTCTGATTTGGTGGTCATTTCAATGAATTGGGAAAGGAAAGTGAGTATTTGGAAGTGGCTTGATTAATAAGCAAGCAGAGTAAGGATGCTGCTTATTTGGTTGGAAAATGAAGTGAGTAATGGGGTGTTGCTTCATAAGTAATATAAGTGAGCGGATGTAAGGACGCTGCTTATTTGGGTGGATGTGTAATTCAATAAATGGTAAATTAAGTGAGTGGTGGGATGCTGCTTCATAAGTAAGTGAGTTAGAGGTATGGATGCTGCTTACTGGGTCAGGATGAGCAAGGTACGCTGTCCTGATTAACATTACATGGATGTAGATCTTGGAATTCAATCAGTGATATTATGTTTCAGTTGGAAATAATAAATATTGGATAACAAAGATATGTTTATGAACGTTCAATAAAGGTTGTCAAATGTCATTTGGAGTGATGTGTTTATTGAAGGGGATTGGGACAAATGAGGTTTGGTAACAATCCAATTTGTCCAGGGACATCTTCAGAATGGGCTTAGATAAATATATTTGTAGGATTATGGAGGGCGGGGAGGAGGAAAGGCTTAAATGGTAATGGAGGGATAATTGGGAGGAAATGAGGTATGGGTTGGGAGGGGCTTAAAAAGTTTATGCAAGTGTAACTGGGTAAGGAATCACATTTTGGTGTGAGCTTGCTACCCACCATCCCTCCCTCTTTTGGTGGAATAGTGGGGATTGTGGTTATTTGTCAAACTGGGTAGGACAGAGAAGAGGGACAGGCGTGCCCTCTTCTGTTCCCCCTCTGGTTTGGTGGTCATTTCAATGAACTGGGAAAGTGAGTATTCGGAGTTGGCTTGATAAATAAGCAAATGGGGTAAGGATGCTGCTTATTTAGTTGGATGCCAATTCAATAAGTGGTAAATAAAGTGAGTAATGGGACACTGCTTCATAAGTAATGTAAGTGAGCAGAGGTAAGGGGTCTGTTTATTTGGTTGGATGTGTAATTCAATAAATGGTAAATGAAGTGTGTACTGGGACGCTGCTTCATAAGTAAGTGAGTTGGAGGTATGGACGCTGCTTACTGGGACAGGATGAGCAAGGTACACTGTCTTGGTTAACATTACATGGATGTAGATGCTGGAATTCATTCAGTGATATTATGTTTCAGTTGGAAATAATAAATATTGGATAACAAAGATATGTTTATGAAAATTCAATAAAGGTCGTCAAATGTCATTTGCAGTGATGTGTTTATTGAAAGGGACCGGGACAAAATACAGTCTATATATTAATATCGTCTTGGTGACATTTTTGTGAAAACAGAGTCCACCTCATGAATATACTCACCAAAACAGGAGGATAAATTAGTTTCAAGCCATACTGCTCTCCTTTCCTTGCTGATTTATCATCTCTCCATTCAGAAGAGGAATTTCAGTTTTTGATGAGTTTTCTTTATTGTTTAGAATATATATATATGTCAAATTTAATTTTGTCATATATTGTAATTCCTAGAAGTAATGTGTGGCATCTGTTCTTTCATAATATTATTAGCTGACTGTATGGAAAAGAGAGTTTTTGGCTAGTCAGCTGATTTGGCACAAATCAGATTAATTCTGTATTTTTAGCATTTAGGAGAGATTGGATATTATTTAATCATGTTTCCATTTATAAAAAAGGATTGTTGTATGGCCTCCTAAAGTTCTTTGAGGTTTCATATGTGCAGATCAGACTGAATCATCAGCATACTGAACTATCATAGAGTGTTTTGCAGCAATGTAAATGTTGTTTTGTAAAGAGGGTAAATAACAAAGATCCAAGAATGGATCCTTGGGGAACCCCTACTAACACAGGTAGAACGTGTGATTAATCCTCTTTCTGTTTTACTACCTGACCCCTGTTTCGATAGATATCCGGAAGTGGTGAAGATGAGAAGCCTAGTGAAGATAGCTTTAGAAGTAGTTCCTGATGTGATACTGTAGTAAACGAGTTTGATAGATCAAAAAAGAATAAGGAAACAAGCTTACCAGTGCTCCTGTTACTGTTTCCTGAATTAGTAAAGCTCAGTAGTGCAGTAGTACTGCTATGGTGGGGACAAAAGGCATGCTGGGTAGATGAGAAAATGATGCCAATGGTTAAGTGCTTGAAGAGTTGTGAGTGAATGCATTTCACTAATATTTTGGTTAGTGGATTTAAGATTGCTATTGACCTATAATCTAAGAGTTCAGTGGATGATCTGCCCTTATGTAATGACAGGATGAAACACTTTTTCCATAATGCAGGAACACAGGTTTTGGCAATGAAGTGATCGATCAGAATGGATACTGAACAAGCTATAGCATCCGGTGAAATGTTTAAATATTCAGCAGGCAAATCCTCTGAAGCTAGTATGATAGGTTTTAATTCATGAAGGGACTTCCTGATGGTCGTGGTGGTAACTGGTAGAAGTGCTAGTTTCACCTACATATGTGAGGTAGTTTATTGATGTCAGGAATTGATTTGGGTTATATTTGTATGTGCTCTGAAAAGTAGTATAGAAGGGCCCCCCCTGGTAAAGTGTTTGCATTGCTGCATTAATACCAAAGACATCTATGATGTTGCAGCTTCTCCTCAGTGTTTGAGACCAAGCTTTTCAAACCTTGTCCCTGCCATTCACGAGTTGTTTTGCTTTGTTAGACAGCCAAAGAGCAGGGTTTGCTTTATCTTTTTTGATTCTAGTTGGAGCATGATTATTGCTAAATTCAGGGACTGCATCATCTATACCAATTAATGAGCTTTAGGGTATTGTTAAAGTTCTCTGGATGGAACTTTGTGAGATGTCTTATTTGTTTAAATTGTGTGATTTGGGCAGCTACTTTAGCTGTCTGACTGCAAAAACAAACAAATGGTCACTTATGGTGTCTGGTGGGGTACCAAAGGATGTAATGCTGTTTGGTGAGAGGATCAATTTTCGCATACATATTTTACTATGGGGGAGTATGAATTTGGGTAAAATCATACAAATGTATGGAATTTGTAGAATTTGCAGAGCTGATTGCCATCCAGTCTATGTTTAGGTTTCCTAATATAATTGTTTCCTGTGTGATTTTGTTTGAGGTGCAGCATAGAACATCTTCTGTCATGACAACATTGTTACCTATGGGTATGTATTTGCCAATGACGAGTAATAATTTAAGGTTATAATGTTTCAATAGTGAGATAATAATTTCTGCATTATGGAGTTGTAGAATAATGTGAGACAAGCTGGCAGGTCAACAATATTTTTATATATTATAGCTATTCAGCTTTTTTTATTTTTTTCTGTTTAAACTGTGGATATTGTAACTGGAGGTATAAACTGTGGATCTTTTACATCATTTTTTTGATTACCAGAATATCAGGGAAGTATGTAGCTGTCCAGACATGAAATTATTGGAGTTTATTCCTAATGCTTCTATGGTTAATATGAAATAATTGAAGGCCCAGGAAGTTTCTGATACAAGGCAGTATGGGTAGGGTAGAAGATACAGAGGGCATTTTAGAGGGGGTGGGATGTATTGGCTGCTACCAGATTAATTTACTTCTATTTTTATGAAGATTGTGTGGTTGAAACAAACAAGCAAACAAACAAACAAAATATATTTGTGTTCTGGGTACCACTGTTAATAAAGGCCATGTAGCGGTAATCTAATACAAACAGTGAATTAACATCCTTTTGATCTGTATATTCTGCATGTTAATTAAACTTGTTCCAATTAATCACTTTCTTGAGTTTAGTCTGTATGTTGTTACCCTGTTCAAATAATGCTTGTGTGGCAATCCTTGCAAATCAGTATATGTTATTAGTCCTATTATCCAGATATGGGTTACTCCCAAATTTGTCTAAATGTAACTTATATGACCATTCTTACTCATGAATCCTTCACTCAATGTGCAGGAAATAAATCTCCAACTAAGGATATGAAGAGTGAAACAGTAGAGATTAGTACTAGGGTAATTCTCCTTATGTGACATTTTATGCCTAACTAATTACTCCATAGGGGAATCAAACCCTTGACCTTTTATCTGTAAAGTAAGCAGATTACCCATTATGCTACATCATATGGCAAATAGTGAGCTCCAGTCATAGTCATACATTGCAGTCCAGGTTAAAGGTTTATGCACAGATTATCATTTCCCCTGTCAGCTAAGAAAACCTTTTTTATTTGTCATTAAAATAATTATACTGACAATTCAGGAAATATTAAGACAGTAAAAGTAAAATAGTGCAGAATGTAATCAATCTCATTAAAGCGAGTATGCATGTTTTAAAATAACTAGCGTAGCTAACAATTTGGAAGCTGAATATTTCTAAAGATGTCTAAAGGCAAAAGTAAATGGCTTTCAGTCAGCATGCCAAGCCAGATGTTATCAGTTTACCTGGCACTAGTCAATGCATTTTTGCACTGAATGGAGTTGTTGAAATATTCATTAATTTAATTCCTGAGGATTTCAGTAATGCAGGTATTTTCTGTTGTGAAAAGTTTATCTGGAACTGACATGATGTGAAAATGCAAGGATTTGACTGCAGAAGTCCTCAGGGTAACTAGTATGTTTTGGCTTCAGGACTTTGACTTCTGCACTGAACTCATCATTAAGTATACTTCAGATGCCTAATGACATTTTCTGTTATTTTTTTGAGAAATAATAATGATGTTATCAGAAATGGAAATTTAATTTGTTTATAACCATGATTAGACCTCCAAAGAGCTTCTAATCTTTTTGAAATATAAAGCTTGGTTTCTAAAAAAATGTTTTGTGTTAAAGAAAGAAATAAGCAGCAATTTCAAACAGAAAATCATCATCTTCTTCCAGCTGTTCCCGTTAGGGGTCGCCACAGCGGATCACCTGTTTCCATTTCTTCCTGTCCACTGCATTATACTCTTTCACACCAACCGCCTGCATTTCCTCTCTCACCACATCCATAAACCTTATCTTAGGCCTTCCTCTTTTCCTCTTACCTGGCAGCTCCATCCTTAGCATCTTTTTCCCAATATACCCAGCATCCCTCCTCAGCACATGTCCAAACCAACACAATCTCGCCTCTCTTGCTTTGTCTCCAAACTGTCCAACCTGAGCTGACCCTCTAATATACTGATTCCTAATCCTGTCCATCCTAGTCACACCCAGTGCAAATCTTAACATCTTTAACTCTGCCACCTCCAGCTCTGACTCCTGCCTTTTTGTCAAGTGCCACTGTCTCCAACCCATATAACATAGCTGGTCTCACTACCCTCTTGTAGACCTTCCCTTTCACTCTTACTGGTACCCGTCTGTCACAAATCACTCCTGACACTCTTCTCCACCCATTCCACCCTGCCTGTACTCTCTTCTTCACCTCTCTTCCACAATCACCATTACTCTGAACTGTTGATCCCAAGTACTTAAACCCATCCACATTTACCAACTCTACTCCCTGCAGCCTCACCATTCCTCTACCCTCCCTCTCATTTACAGACATATATTCTGTTTTAGCCCTGCTGACCTTCAATCCTCTCCTCTCTAAAGCATATCTCCATGTTTCCAGGGTCTCCTCAACCTGGTCCCTACTCTCACTACAGATCACAATGTCATCTGCAAATATCGTAGTCCACGGAGCCTCCTGTCTGATCTCATCTGTCAACCTGTACATCACCACTGCAAATAAGAAAGGGCTCAGATCTGATCCTTGATGTAATCCCACCTCCACCTTAAACGTATCTCCGCAGTCCTCACCAATTTCACACTACCCTCGTACATATCCTATACCACTCTTACATACTTCTCTGCCACTCCCGACTTCCTCATACAATACCACAACTCCTCTCTAGGCACCCTGTCATATGCTTTCTCTAAGTCCACAGAGACACAATGCAACTCCTTCTGACCTTCTCTGTATTTCTCCAACAACACTCTCAGAGCAAACATCACATCGGTAGTGCTCTTTTCTGGCATGAAACCATACTGCTGATCACTAATCATCACCTCCCTTCTTAACCTAGCTTCCACTACTCTTTCCCATAACTTCAAGCTGTGACTGATCAATTTTATCCCTCTGTACTTACTGTAGCTCTGCACATAACCCTTATTCTTAAAGATAGGTACCAAAGCACTTTTTCTCCACTCCTCAGGCATCCTCTGACTTTCCAAACTTTCATTAAACAATCTCGTTAAAAATTCCACTGCCATTTCTCCTAAGCACCTCCATGCTTCCACTGGTATGTCATCTGGGCCAACAGCCTTTCCATTCTTCATCCTCTTCATAGCTGTCCTTACTTCCTCCTTACTAATCTGTTTCACTTCCTGATTCACTATCCCCACATCATCCAACCTTCTCTCTCTCTCATTCTCTTCATTCATCAGCCCTTCAAAGTACTCTTTCCATCTACTCAACATACTCTCCTCACTTGTGAGTACGTTTCCCTCACTATCCTTTATTACCCTTACCTGCTTCACATCTTTCCCAGCTCTGTCCCTCTGTCTAGCCAATCGGTACAGGTCCTTTTCTCCCTCTTTAGTGTCCAATCTCTCATACAACTCTCCATATGCCTTATCCTTAGCCTTCACCACCTCTCTCTTTGCCATGTGCCTCATCTCCTTATACTCGTGTCTACTTTCATCATCTCTTTGACAATCCCACTTCTTCTTCGCCAGCCTCTTCCTCTGTAAACTCTCCTGTACTTCCTCATTCCACCACCAGGTCTGCTTGTCCTCCTTCCTCTGTCTAGATGTCACACCAAGCACCTTTCTAGCTGTCTCCCTTACTAGCTCTGCTGTAGTTACCCAGCTATTTTGTAAATCTTCACTGCCTCCCAGTGCTTGTCTTAACTCTTCCCTGAACTCCACTTCACAATCACCCTTTTTTAACTTCCACCATTTAATCCTTGGCACTGCTTTCACACTCCTCCTCCTCTTCTTGATCACCAATGTCATCCTACAGACCACCATTCTCTGCTGCTTAACTACACTTTCACCTGTCACCACTTTACAGTGTCCAATCTCCTTCAGACTGGCCCTCCAACATAAGATATAATCCACCTGTGTGCATCTTCCTCCACTCTTGTACGTCACCCTATGCTCCTTCCTCTTCTTAAAATATGTATTCACCACAGCCATTTCCATCCTTTTCGCAAAATCCACAATCATCTGACCTTCTGCATTCCTCTCCGTAACAACATACCTACCCATCACTTCCTCATCCCCTCTGTTCACTTCACCAACATGCCCACTGAAGTCCGCTCCAATCACTAGTCTCTCACCCTTGGGAACACTCACCATCACTTCATCCAACTCATTTCAAACTGAAAATAAAGTAGATAATGATTTAATTAGATAGATAGATAGATAGATAGATAGATAGATAGATAGATAGATAGATAGAGAGAGAGAGAGATAAAAACATTTAAAGTCTTTATTTGAAACAAGCACAATTTGTGTTTTTCACTAAAATATTTTATGGAATTCCACTGTGAAACACCTGTGTTCCTTTAGGACCATTCAGATACATCGGCTTCTGATTTAATAATATATTCTTCATGGGTTTAAATGCTTATATGTTAACAAAGGCCAATGTGTTCATTCAACAGTGGTGTTGTTCATACAGCAAATGGACACTGACAATGGTGTTCTTTTATTTCAAACTGGTTTGTAATAGTTCCACATCTTATACTGTTACATGACAAATGCATAATGTAAACCCTGTGTTTTTAAAATCTGAAAACTTAACAGACTTTGTGAATAAATATTTGGCATTATGTTTCATTATGGACTATACTGCCAGTTTATTCAGCAATGTTCGAATTGCCCTTGTTATGTAAAAGAAGTAGCACATCTGGCAATTTGCTTAAGATACTACTGTAGTGGTATTACAGTTAACTTAGCTTTTAAACTTACAATTTATTTGGTGACTGGATCGTGCAAAGTGTTTATTATTGCATATATCTAAAATGCAGAATGGTAAATGAGCCACAGTTTAGAGGCTGTTACTATGGACTAGACAAGTTATGTCAATTGAAACCTACACACTGAATTCCCACTAGTAGACCCATCAAATTTCTCCTCTTTCCACAATGGATAGGGGTTACACCTGGAGTACATTTGTAGTTTCCCATCCATTCCGTTAATTTACATTTAAAGGTAAGGATCTATAAGAGTGAATTTGCTGCAGATGTGCAGAACTCCTTAAAAAAGATAACAATGCATACTTATGGAGCAACACAAACTTAGATTTATTTATCTTGTATTTGTGTTATCGGAGGTGGAACTAGGTTGGAGACAAGGGGGAAACTACCCTGAGGCATAATATCAGAAGGTGAGATCAGCAGCACCAGCATCCAGTTTTTGGATGGTGATGCTACATTTCAAGTCAGGTCAGAAGTACTTCAGTGCCCTGTGCCTTGTATATGCAGTACTGGCATGCAGAAATGAATGCTGATACTGGCTGCAGTCATGGTCAGGGTTGAAACGCTAGTACTCTGTTAGCATTATGAAGCTGTAGCACACTGTTTGTTATATTTGCAACAAGTGTTTTACTATGAGTTAAAGAAGTAAGGCCTTTTCTCTTTTGCTTCTCAGATGAAATTTGATGGGTGGCTTCAAAAGTGGAATGTCACAGGGCATCAGACTAGCTAGCTACAGCTATATGTGTTACTACTAGTCATGTAGATATGCAACAGATCAAGTAGAACTTTACAGCTTTGGGGCCAGGTGTTAATCAACAAGTAGCAGTCTGTAGAAGACAGAGAAAAGATACAGGACTTTTAGATGCTCAGGTAACTTGCGGTGATCATACCTGACATTTCTATAGGTGGGGAACCACTGATTTTCTTAAGGTTATGTTAGGTGCTTGGGCAGTTACATGCCAAAGGGCACTCTCTGTTCTGAAGCAGACCACATAAGGGATGAGTAGAGTCAAAGGATGACTTTCTGTGACTGAGAGTATATGTCATAAATAATCCCCTGGGCAAGGTAGAAGACTTTCCTAATAACAGTGACTATACAGTAGTCAAAGGTAAGTTCATGACACATGAAAGTGTTTATGCCTGTAATGGCAATGTCTGTTTAAGGAGGATGTCATTTATGTAAAAGGTGTGTAAGAGATCCTGTTTCCCAGCTGTACATTAATACATTTTCTGATGTTCAGCTTCAAACTGTGGTCCTGACATCATGAGTTTGACAAAGTTAGGCTTTGTTTGGAGCATATGAGTGTTTCTGGAGGAGATAATAATGGCTCCATGCTTGAAGTACCCCATGATGTCAATCAGTCACATGTGTGTAATGCCAGAATTGACATTAGAGCACTAAATGCCAATAGAAGTGATATCACAACAGTCTTGGATATGTTGGTGTTGAAAAGTCTCCTGGTGAATGGTGTCTCAACAACTCTAAAGGAGAGAGCCCTATCTTATGCTAATGCTAACTGAAAATCCAGCGGGTTACACAGGGATTTCTACTAAGTTTTTTTTTTATTGGTCCCCCTGACCCCAAGTGCCCCACATCCATAGCAGGCCTACCAGCATAGTGTCCTACCCTCCCAAACTTACTCCAGAATTCCTGGGGATGCTCATGGATCCTAAGGGCCTCCTGTGGGCTTGCCAATCTTTATTTCTATTCTGGGAGTGGGTTTCTTCTATATTCTCTACCCATTTCCCTTTCTTCACTCTGTCGCTCATCAAATATATCCAAAGGTAACTCCCCTCTATGTAATGCTCCTCCCCTCAGTGAGCACAATCTCGCCCAGGACAGGAACATTCATCCCTCCCTGCCATTGCATCAGTCTCTCGAGCTACTAATCAAACCTGGGTTGGCTTGACCATAGTCAAGGCTTTATCCATCTATGCCACAGGTGCAGCCACAGGATTTATACAGTTTTTTAATTATTCCAGAGGTGATATATAATATGGGATGTAGTAGTAAAATCAAAGTAAACCATGTGCATGAAATTACCCTCCTCCTGTGCATATGTGATTCTTTCAAATAGGTCACCAATGTTTAATAGGCAAGATCTACCCTTCGTAAAGCCAAATTGATTTGGGTCTATGGATTGTAGGTGTCCCTATGTTTCTTTTTATGAGGTCCATGATGATATGTTCAATCATGTTAAATATAATGTTTTAGAGGCCAATATGTCTCTAGCATCCTGGGTCAGTAATGGGGCCTCTCTTTTTGAGGAGTACTACTACAGGTGTTCTCCAGTCATCTGGTATGTATCCAGTTGAAAAGCTGTCATTAATCATTTAATGAGGAATTCTCATAATGAGTGCTTAATATTGATCAGGAAACCAATTTTTCAGAAGCTATTATGAGTGCAGTATGGCATGAATAGTTTGTATTGTGAAATTTGGAGACAATGGGAAGAGATGATGGAGATTCATCTTGCTGCATAGATGTTAGCAATATCCTTGCGATTTGAGTGTGTGATCTCATTATATATAAGTTTAGTGCAATGCCAGGTATTATTTCTTAGTTTCTCATTTAATGGAGTACACCTTGAGCTAGATGTTGGCTGGCATAGTAATTTTTATTTCATAATCAGCTTTATAGGATTTAGTCTGACTTCTCACTTCTTTGTTAACCTCTTTAAGACTGATTTTAGAATGGTTAGAAAGTGCTCTTTTTTAAAGCTATGAGATTTTTTCTTTTATTGGAATTTGTTTATAGCTAAGACACAGCAGAGTTTTCTTATTTCTTTTTTTTTTTTGTAAACAAGTAATTGCATTTGTAGTGACTAGTGATATGAGCCTATCAGAGGGTCCAAAATCATAGCACTTAAAATTTGCTTATGCATAATTTCAAGACTGTGTGGCTGAGTGTTCTAACTGATCAGTTTTTTTTTTTTTTGGGGGGGGGGGCATAACAGGTAGATTAGTACTAGCATCATAGTGTTAACAGAAATAAAAATGCACTGTATCCTTAGTGTAGTATGGCAAGATATATGTGCACATTTCCATACTCAGTGGCCACACAAAATGTGACTGCTAACAGCAAAATAAAAAAAATGCATAAACATCATATTTTCTGTCAACTTTCTAACACACAGAACAAGGGTTTTCATTGTTTCTGTAGGAAATCATTGAGAAATATTGATATCAATTAATGAGGAAGAAAATAGCTTGCATCAAGCAATTCAGACTAAATAAAAGCCTTTCATCCAATGTACTTCCTTTTATAAGACCAGTCTACTATAAAACCACAACATCATTAACATTTCCCAGTGTATGCCCTGTCTTCCTATAGAATGTTTTTTGACTCAGGCTGCTTTCATTAATCAGAAATTCAGATTCCACTAGTAACTGCAGTTGAAGCCTTAAACTGAAGTACACCTCTTAACCTCTTAGCACAAGAATTTTGGACAAAGCCAGAAATAATGGGGGACAAAGGATTAAACTAAGGGAAAGAAATGTTGCTTATACACAGAAATTTGACAGAAAAACGGGTTATACATTGGCATGCATTTCCTGAAGGAGATGAAGTCTGAAACTCAAATGTTGACACTATTTAGTGACATTAACTGGTACTGTTTTGCTAGAAAACCACATTTTATGAAGAGCAGACTAAAAATATGAGGCAAAAATCTGAACATTCTGTGAAATTCTGGCCAGTTGAGCTGTATGAACTGAAATTAACTTTAATTATCTGTAATCCATTTTGCAACGAGGCTATCAGTGGCACCTTCTGAGAGAGTCAATCCCAGAAGGGTGGCTGACCATTGTCAGGGCAACCCTATCCTGAGGGGTCAAAACAGATAGTTAGCTGAGGGCAGTGAAAGGCTGTGCTATATGGATACAGGGATCTTTGTCATATTGGGTCATGCTGTTCTTTTCCATTCAATAAAACAGCTATTGCATATTAGAGTGGTGTTCTAAGGTTTAAACATCTGCTATTTTTTTAGGTTTCTTCAGTTTAAGTGATATTTAGCCATTCCTGGTTCTACTTTTCTTGTTGCAGTCAGTAGCGATGGAACATAACACAGTCTTTCATCTACCTTTAATCTCTCTTTGACCATGATGTGCTCCATGAAGTAAATTTCTCATTGGCTCTACAACCAAACCAATAAAACAGTAAAAATCACAGCTGTCTTTGGTCAAATCAGAAGACTGGAACATATATAGATTTGAAGACTGAAATTGGAACACTCTGTAAAATGCTGAGCAGTTGACAGGTCTGGGAGTAATTTCTCTAGGCATATTCATCAGTTCTTGTTTAAGGGCCATCAGATAGTTGACTGATTTTTTAATTATCTCAAGTTATCATTGATCATATTTTTGCTTAATAGTGCATCCCATAAGACAGAAAATGTTAAGATACTACAGTTCCAGTTATGGAAAGATAGTTAGTTTCCTACATACCTGTCAACTTGCTTGCTCATGTATTCTGGATAAAGACAAAAACAGGAGTGTGTGTGAGTGTGTGTGTGTGTGTGGGGGGGGGGGCACAAAAGCTCAAAATCAAGGAAAATATTTAAATATTATTTTAAATTATGTGAAAAGTTAGAGTAACATATTTTGTATCAACATGTATTTTCTGCACAATAAGAAATATGAAACTAATATCTGGCATTATTGACTAACTGCAGTCCTCAGTAATTTACCAGGAAAAAAAATATGAAGCAAAAATCAGAGATGTTCTACAAATTTGTGTGTGTGTGTGTGTGTGTGTGTGTGTGTGTGTGTGTGTGTGTGTGTGTGTGTGTGTGTGTGTGTGTGTGTGTTTAGCATTTGAAGCTGTGACTAGTTTATCAGTTAGATTCATCTGGTTGAAGCTTTAATCAATTTTAACCCAATAAATTCTACTGGAATTTTGAAGCAAACAGAGTGCCATTAGTGCCCTGGGCTCTGAAGGAGCCAGTAGCAAGGCACTGCTCGCTCACCTCACTCTCAAAGGGGTGGGTGTGGAGATGTGCTGTACCACAGTAAATGCATAGATTCTAGTTGCTGAATATGACCTGTAACAAAGCTAGAGTAACTTTCTTCAGTCTAGTTGGTGGGCTAACAAAAGGGGCGGGGCACATCCTCACATTGGTGGCATGGCTTCTTTGTTGCAGCATTCCACACTGACCTTATGACATTCCAACATGGCATGGAAGGATGGCGCCAAAACATAAATGGCTGCAGTATGAAGACTCTGTTTGGCTGCTCTGCTCGCAACACATAGATAGTCATGACATTTGTACACTGGAAAACAAGCACCCTCCCAACAAAGGGACAAGCCTGGGTAAAGTTAAGTCATTGTGTTTTGTTGAGGAATGATGCTATATGACATACAATGACTTGAGATGGGTCCAAAAAAAGGGCAAATTTTGTTATTGTCACTTATAAGTAAGAGCACAAATTCTCTGAGTACTCAAAATCAAATCACAGCTGTGATAAACAAAGGACATTAAAAATGTTCCTCCTGCACCTCCAAAACCCCTTCTACTTAGATACAAACTCTGACAATGTTGTCTCTCATAGAAATGAGAGACTCCTCTGACACCTCAATATCAGTTATAAAATGCAAGGCCAATCATTCACACATTAGTTATAGCACTTAAGAATACTAATCAATAGGGGGTGTCCCACCATGATCAGTAGCAGCTGGGAAAAAAGACAATAAAATATATTATATTGTTTATTCCTTTTTGTGATATTTTGACCTATCTCTGCACAATTACCAAGCCTGGGTTTCCCAATGACCCATTCATTTTACCGAACACACTTCCCAGCATATGAAGGCAGTGACCCCAAAAGCCAAGAGTTGGAAATTGCAAGCCCACCTTAGAAGAGTCAGAAAACTTTCATACTGCTTTTACTCACTAGGAATTTTGATTGGCCTGCAGTCCAATATCTGCTATGATAGACCTGTACTGAGATGCTTCTTGTATATGAGTATATTTATTTAAATGCTAGTGATCTAGTTAGAGTGATTTTCATGTCAGTCGAAGCACAGGGTTTCAAGAGAATTCAGTCTGAATATACACCATAATGAAATCCCACATAGTCCCTGTCTCTGTGTGTTATTTACTCAGCCTAACAAGACATGCTATCAGAGCTGGAGAAATATCTCTCAGATCTAAAGAATTATCTCCAGTAGTGAAAAATAATTGATTGAAGTCATGAGATGTTGTGTTTGGATGTTCTTTGTGCAGATTTGTGCAAATGTGAATAATATTAAGGATCGTGGATTTTTTTTACAAGAAAGAAATTGGGCTGAAATCTGGAACCCATAGTTATAAGAATTTGATGTAGTCCTTGTTTCAAGTGCATTCCTCATTTGCCTAGGTTTCTGGAAAAGAAAGCATGAAAGTATTTAACTGTTTTACTTTCCTTGATAAGAAGAATATAAAATAATACCACTTAGAGAAAAAAAATGTATACACACTTAGAGAAAAAAAATGTATAATTATTGTCAGTCTAGGAAAACTTTGAAATTTTGTATTTTTATGCAAGCATTTGACAATAATATAAAAGAATACTTCAACAAAGCTTGGGTTTGCTCCTGTATGAGCCCATACTGAAGTATTCTTGTAACTTTTTCTACCTCTACTCTCTCTGTCATCACTACTAACTCACCCTACCATCCCTTCATCTACACATACTCCCGAGGTTATACTCATATCTTTTCCACATCTATTCCTACTCTCCTCTCAGGTTACACTCATACCTTTTCCACTTTTATCCCTACTATTTCATCTGTCATACCCTACCCTTTTCTGCTCGTACCATTCTATACCTTCACCAATGTAATCTGTTACCATATTTTATGACCTCTAGAATATTAATAAATCATTATGGTAATCATCCGTTATGTAAATAATTCTGCATCTTCCTATTATCAGGCTTTCCATATAATTTATGCTTGAACACTATGACTTTATTATGTCTGTTGAGTTTTTATTCTGACAAAGTAATGTGTAATTTTTCAAATTTTGTGCTTGAATGTTATGACGTTATTATGTCTATTTCGTTTTTCATTCTGTTATCCATATGTATCTGGAGCTTTTCTTCCCGGGCCTCCACTGAAAATGGTATCTCATGACCCAGTCAGACTTTCTTGGCAAACAAATGCCAAATAAATCAATAGATATGCACATATTCGTTACTTGAGCATATGATTTTACAGAAACTATAGATACATAACTTATACAGCTGAAGAAAAGAGACAGACACTTTAATAAGAGATAAAATCATATGTGGTATATGAACTGATGAAACGATGGAGAGGCTTTCAGAGGAACAGACGTGACATTACCAAAGGAAGAATTTGTTCAAAGCAAGTGAAATTACTAGTGCACAGTAAAAATAATTAGCTGGTAAACTGGAGATATAAAACAAAATGCTTGTTAAATAGTAAATCAAAAATGAGAAATAAGGAAGAGGTGCATCACAGTAACAGGTATGAGAAAGAAAACCATGATATAGTGCTTTTTAAGAAAGAAAGAAAGGAACCAAGTTGAAGGGAAAACCGATCACATTTTGTAATTCACACTAACAGCAGATGTTGTTACAAGCATGACAGAAAGAACTATAGAAATTTTAATTAATCCTGCAGATGATGTGTTAGAGAAGAGACTTTTGAAAGATGTGTAAAAGTAAATATGTGTATATTACAAAGAATGTGCAGGCTATTTAACAGAAACATGAAAATGAACTGTTTATGGATATTTCTGAAGTAAAACTATTTGATGCTGTGAAATCCAAAAATGCATCTGAAGCACTGAAATAAGGAAGGAATTCAGATTGCTGGAAAGAAACACTTGTAATTAATGTAAAAAAATGTAGCCATTAAACCTGAATGAAAAAGTGCAAGAAATCATCAGAAAATTCTTTTATAGCTTTGAGATGAAACACTCAAAACAGAAAGAGCTAAGTTCAATTGTTGATTTGCATGTGCAATGTCTGTGGCATTTCTGCATAAGAAGGTGTTGAAACATCACTGAAACAATTTTAAAAAAATTCATTATTTCTTTTCTTGTAGCATTTTTGACTATGTGTCTTTTGAAAAGCTAAGAATGGCGATACAAATTCACAGTCTAAAATCTAAGACTATATGTTTAGGTAATTGATCAGAGTAAATGTGTAATTGCAGATACTGTGCAGAGTCATCGAAAAGATGTCTTGTGTCACAATGCCTATTTCTTTACAAGCTCAGGAAGGTTTCCAGAAGACTGAAAAACTATTGCACAGTAAGTGATTTCTGCTTTCACAAAAGTACTTAAAGCATATGCTAGCACATGAATCTCTGTAAAGTAAGGGGCTTACCTGACCACAAAAAAATATGTAAGAAGTGTTTAATTGATAGGTTTGTCACATTTTATCATTCTTATCATTCCCTTTGTAGGAGTGAGTTTGTATTTGGTGGGTGTTCATTTAACTGTCACAGTGATCCTCTGAAAAGAGGCTGGTTGGTCAACTACTCTAAAATCCTCATTTACTCTGCATTTATCATTACAATACTTGCCGTTGTTGAAAAGTGTCTGTAAAGTACCACTTAACTTAAAATGTTAATATATATACAGAGAGGGATAGATAAATATAGATAGATACAGTTACACAGATATATATGAAATTATATAATTATATATAATATTTGGTCAAATAAAATGAGAATTCAAAGAAATACAGTCAAATAAAAGTACACAGAAACAGACAAACACACAAAAAAAATCCTTAAGTGATACTAAAGGAGGAATTTGCTCAAGCTGTTTTAAGCTGCAGAGAGACTGGCCTACTGCCCTGTTGTGGTATTGGAAAAAAAAATGTGTTTATTTTCTATTTTCTTCTGCACTTGTGTTTTAGTACATATCTCTGTAATCTGTACAACTGTTTTTGCAATCAGTGAAACTGTTTTTAGTCTCCTTTTTGTTGTGTGATAGAGCTGAATATCTGTTGCTGTTGTGACCCTTTCAGCTTGCAGTGAAATCTTTGTCTAGAGAGGCCTAGATGTTTTCTTTGCGTCAGGAAGTAAATCAGACCGGTTTAATCTAGCTATGGGCATTCCTGCAAAACTGTGTTTTTGATTGGATAATTGGGCTGGTTTCTGTTTCTCGGCCTTTAATAGCCAGTGTTTTAAATCAGATATACTTGTTTTCTCCAGCTGTTCTAAACTGCAGAGAAACTGGCCTACTGCCCTGCTTTGATATTGGAAAAAGATAAGTGTTTATTCTCAATTGTCCTCTGCATTTGTGTTTTAATACATATCTCTGTAATCTGTACAATTGTTTTTCACACCCACCCTGTTGTTGTGGTGGTCTTAAGTCTTGGTGGCTCTGACAGTTCTGATGAAGTCCCTTGCAGCTGGGGAAGAAAGCGCTTACCTTGTGGAATATTGTTTAACCTGTGGTTTTTGAACTATTAAAGTGGTATATTTCTACATTGTGCCTGCTTGTTCCATTTGCTGGTTTAGTTCTTCAGTTTTTTGTTGTTGCAGATACATGTATGGTGAGAACTTAACAAAGGCCCACCCTTTTAGCTTCTGAACCTTGAATTATCTCATTATTTTCTGTCTCTTCACTTTCTACTAAAAAAAAAAATATATTTTGACTTCATTTTCCTCTTTGCCATATTTATTACTGCTTGTTGATAGCCTCACTAAATTGAGGGCAGTATTCTACTGAATTGCTGCTTTATTAGTGCTGTCTGATACTCTTGTGATTTGTGAGATATTGTTTCAAAGCAATCTACTAATTAACTATATTCCATTGCTATCTACTTCAATTAATTTCTGTTTAACTGCATCTTACTGCATTTCATTGCTGTTTAACTGTATTTTTTCATATGGCACGTGCTATTCTTTTGACTGTAAGTGAGTAATCTGTGCTTCATTTTGATTTTTTTCTTACTGCGTTCTTAACCTTAAAATTGAGTAGCATAGTCTAAATACAGGCCTGCTGCATCCAGAGCTTCAGCTGCATGGTTTTTAACCCTTTTTGAGGTATTCCAGCTATAAGTTAACTGTTTTCTCTGAAAAAAGTTCTAAGCTTGTTTTCCACCTTTCATGTTACTAGAGTAGTTCAGATACAGATTTGCTGAATCCAAGACTTTTTTTGTAAGTTTCTGAGTTACCCAGACCCTTCTGTGTTAGAGGAAAGCTTTCCAGCTTATCATTGGGAGTGGTAAGCACTAGATAGCCTATCTACCACAAGAGGAGTGGTTTCTGGCTCTGAAATTGTAGTTTGTTGGCCATTTGGGACTTTTTTTTTATCCCTTTCAACTTTCTCTTTTCTAATACATTTTAATTAGCTTATTCGCCTAGCACTTAATCAGACTTTTTGTAGCAATTATTGTAGCACACATAAGTGCTATCAGCACTAGACGTCCTATAAGGAAACAGCTCCAGTACTTAGTAATGATAACCACCCCTCCTGGCATGTTTAAAAGTCAGTTTCCAGTGCTTTCTCCTATTAACATGGTGAACTCGGGAATTCTGAGGCAGTGTAGCAA
Source organism: Protopterus annectens (assembly GCF_019279795.1). NCBI lineage: Eukaryota > Metazoa > Chordata > Ceratodontiformes > Protopteridae > Protopterus > Protopterus annectens. Next base: position 50,812,069 of record NC_056727.1, on the reverse strand, counting down.
CTGCCTCATGTACACAGACAACCCTCTCCTCTTAACTCCCAACACTCAGACTTGTGAGAGATGCGCTTATATCTCCAAATTGGAGGCCATGCACTCTCCAGCCAAGACCAGAATAGCTGGTCAAAAGGAGAAGGTCAACACCTACACCACACCACATGGAACACATAGCCCTCCAGAACACCCACCATCACAGCCCTCACATAAAAACACAAACCACAAACCCACCTGCTTGGAGGCTCTCAATAGAAATCTACCCAAACAGCAGAGACTTCCAAGGCAGAAATGCACATGACCACCACAACACAGCACAAACCACAAGACACATAGCTCACCTACACTGTGTGCCCCTCAACCTAAGCCCCAAGGCAAAACAGCTTCCCCAATATAATAATCATAGGTGACTCAATAGTGAGACACACTGATGTCCAACTCACTAGATTGAATAAGGAGAAGGTAACAGTCAGCTGTCTATCAGGTGACAGAATCCAACACATAACACATGCACTCAGGTCACTCCACAATAAGTACAAGTATGACTCTGTCATTGCCCATGTGGGTGTGAATGACCTGAGATGCTCCTCCCTTGACTACATGAAAAGAGACATGGTGGAGCTCTCGGATTATGTGGCCCAGGCAGGTATGACCCTAGCCCAAAGCAGCATCCTACCATTGCCCAGAATGATACCACAGTACAGACAGAAAATGATTGACTTCAACAACTGGCTAAGTTTCTGGTGTCATTCTAAGGGGATCCAGTATCTGTCTGCTTGGGGATGACATGATTTACAGACCTCGATGCTTGCCAGAGATGGCCTGCATCTGTCACCCCTGGGTTTCCAGGTAGCAGCTAAGGCTCTTGCCACCCCTATAGTGCCTTTTTTAGGTGGTGTTCCAAAGACCAAATTACCACCGTAACAGCAATAAATAAATGCAATCTGAGGGTCATGCTGCTCAATGCTAGAAGTCTAAATCTCAAGATGCACTTACTGGAAGCACTCCTCAAAATGGAGAACATGGACATTTGTGCTGTAACAGAGACCTGGTTTAAAGCAACAGAAAGAACCCCTGCACTACCAGGGTATAACTCATTCCACACCTTTTGGCCCCAGAACATGGACCCAAGCTCCAAAGGTGGTGGTGTCTCCATATGCATAAAGGATATGCACACCTCCAGACTAGTAGCCCAGCATAACACATCTGAGATACTCCAGGTATAACTAACACTGAGTAAGATGGCGATTCAGGTCATAGCCTGCTATAGGTCCCCAACCATGTCCCAAGATTCTCACTCCACATTCCTAAGCACCCTGGAAACTATTAAGATCCTACCCAACACTCTCATACTAGGTGACTTCAGCTACCCCTCCATCAGCTGGGAAAACTACTCATGCACCAATGCACTGGCCCAATGCTTCCTGGAATTCAACATTTCCAATGCCCTAGATGAGATCATTCTTTCCCCAACTAGAGGAAGCATCATCCTTGACCTGGTTATTACTAACATGGGCAATCACTGCACTACTCCAATAGTCAATTCCTCCCTGGTTAGATCCGACCACAAACTAATCACTATGGAAATCCACATCTCACCCCACACTCCCCACAAAGGTATCCATCATGAAAAACTTCTCCAAAGCTGACTTTGGACTCCTAAAAACAGAAGTGGCTAACTTCATGGCACCCATGCCAGTGGAACATAGATGCATGATTACTGAATCATACACCAATGCACTGTACAGACACATATATAAATGCATGGAACTAGCCATACCCAACAGAACCAAGATGCTGTCGTACAAAAAATGGAAGCCAGTCTGGTGGTCCCCTACCATCAATACCAGAATAATGCTGGACATCCAGCATTACTGCAGCACAGGTTAAAGCTGCATTGTCTAAGGACAAGAATATAGCTTCCATGGGACCCAGCAATATCCCTGGCTGTGTTCCACATGAATTACAAAGTGAACTGGCACCACATCAGTGTGCTCTGTTCACTCACAACCTCACCTCAGGCTTTGTCCCTACTGAATGGTGCACTGCTACAGTCATCCCTCTCCATAAAGGAGGAGTGACTACAGACCCTGGAAATTATCACCCCATTAGCCTGATGAGTCTGATATGTAAGACCATGGACCGCATCATCATGGACCTTTGAACAAGGCTATAGGGAATCTCCAAACTCTGGATCCCATGCAATTTGGTTTTGTGAAAGATAGATCATGCCTGCTCAACCTGGTTGACTTTGAGTCAGTCAAGAGAGTGGTGGATGAGGGTGAGGCAGCTCATACAGCCTACCTCGATCTGGCCAAGGCCTTTGATACCATTCCTCACTCAGGAATTAATGATAAACTCAGCAAACTAGGTATCAACCCCTATAGCATTAAATGGGTTGCAAATTGGCTCACAGAGAGAACCAACAGTGTGAAAGTAGCGGACTCCAAGTCAAACTGCCTACCAGTCATGAGTGGAGTATCACAAGGATCGGTCCTGGGTCTTCTCTTGTTTGGCATTGACTTCTCAGAAGTCGAGGCCAACAATGGAGGGACTCTGGCTGACCAAATTCACAGATGACTGGAAGCTGGGAATTATTATTAGCTCCCCAGGTGATGCAGATATCCTGCAGAAAGGCCTCACTGAGACCAATGACTGGTGTCAAAACCATGGCCTTAAGCCTAATGCCAAAAAATGCGTTGTCATCCCCTTTGGGAAAAACTCAGTTCCCACTAATTACCACATCGATGGGAGCATACTGAACACTGAAGGTGTTATAAGAGATCTGGGGACACAAGTTGACAGCAACTTCTCCTTCAACCTCCGTATTGCCACTGTGGTCAGAAAGTCCTTCTATGTGACACATCTCATTACCAAGGGTTTTGCATCCAGGAAGAAAGAGGTCATCATTTCTTTCTACTCTTCCCTCATTAGGTCAATCATAGAGTATAATGCCCCATTTAGCATGTACCTCACTAGACACATGCAACAGCTAAAAAGGCCATAAAAGTACCTCAAGAAGAGGATCCTAGGCCTTAAACACATGTCCTACATGGACAGACTCAAAAAACTCCAGCTATTCTCTGTCTCATATCTTCTACTAAGAGGCAATCTCTGCTTGACTTACAAAGCCATGTCTGACCCAACTCTGTTAGAAATGCTATATCTAAAGAAATCCCAATCCCTCTGCACCACACACTCCAGAGACCTCACCCTCATTACCACAATCAACAGAACATGCTGGAGGGACAGGTTCATAAACAGAGACTACCCATGCTCTGAATAGACTTCCCATACATGTCAAGCAGAGCACCTCACTAGCCCTCTTGAAGAGGAATCTTGATAAGTGGATGGGAAATATAAGGTTCACCCCAGGGATCACTCCAGTGGCCCTTCATGATACAGGCACTGGGAACTAATGACAGGCAGCACAATGCCAGGGCACTTCTATGGGCTAGGCTTGTAAAGGTCCCAGGACCATTAACCTAGTACACACCTATAAACCTATGAACCTATATAATCCAAAGGAATATGTGAAAATCTGTTCATTTTTGTAAATAAAAATAAGATATACATTTGTAGTAATGCTCAAGTTATAAACACAGAGATAAAAAATACACCATTATTCACTGATTAAAGTTGAAGAAGTGATATCAAGAATGCCAAATGCTGTTTTTTTTTCAGTATTGAGGTTAATTAGGGTTTTTGGTCTAATGAAACAAGTTGGAACATGTTCCAAACTGTGTGTATTTAATACATTAATCAGAAGATGCTTTGCTTCATGATGTGACTTGGTAAAGGGTATGGTACACGCTAATGGCCATATAATTTAATTAAAATGAGCATTTCTATTTATACTAATGAGAAAACAAGATGGTACAATGATTCAAACATATAAATGCCACACAGCAAAGCTGCAACTGCTGCATATTTGAACCTGGCTGAGTGTTGTGATGATGGAGTGTGTGTCTACAGGGACACAGCCTCAGCACTATTTGCAGCAATGCAGCTCAGTCCATCAGATAGGTCCAGGGAGTGCATACCATAGGGCACAGCATACTGGGCATGCTCTCAGCCATATCAGCTGGCTCTACCAAAGGTTGCACTGGATATACCATATTCCTGGCTAGAAACTAGTGTACGGCATGAACTTGAGCAATGGCTGCTATGACTAGTGCCACTGTGGTAATGGCCATGGGGACAGCCTCTCATGGAAGCAGACACCTTCACAGCAAATGTCGCCAAGAAATGCTAGCACTGTGAGAGAGTAAGGGATCTTTGTCATCCATTGGCACATTGTTACCATCTGGGGATGTAACAGCTGACCTGCCCCTTGGACAGTTCTTCATCCCCTAGAAGGTGAGCTAGAGAAGCCATTGCATGGTCCATTGTGTGACTATGTCTATCCAAGCAATCATACATATCAGACATGCACTATTGTAGGCCATCACTTACTTCCTGCATCTGCTTCGCTATCTGTGCCATTGCTGCGGCCATATTAGCCTGTGCCTCCACTCTGGGCCTGTATATACACTGGGTCATGGTGACTGATACAACAACCTCAGGGGAGGGTGTTACTCATGTTTCCATTGATGACCATTGACCACCCCCTGTATAAACACCTCAGCCCATGAGAGTTAGAGGTATATTCTGACATCTGTCTAGTGGGGGGACCAACATACTTCCCTAATTGATAGTGTCCTTATTAACCATTTCTCCCACAGGTCCAGAGGCTGTGCCCATGGTTTGGGTAAGGGGATGCAGTGTTCAACTTCCCTTTGTCCAGTACATACTATGTACTCCCTGACTGTCACAGTTCATTCATGCCATCATTATCAGAGGCTGTAGATCCTCCAGCATCAGGCAGGGGTGGTTGCACAGTGCTGGTGATAGATCACCTGTGAATAAACCAAAGCACAGAATATACAGTGTAAATATGACCCAGCATCTTATGCATAGAAGCTGCTGAGTTTTACTAATATAAATGTGATAACAAGTAACACTTCATGTGACTACTTTGTGCAGTTGGCTGTGAATGATGAAGCCCTGATGTATCGTATGCCATAAGTCAGACAGCTTTAATAAGTTTGAGAGTGACTAAGGTTTGCAGAGGACTTACAGGTATTGATACACAGAAATAGATCTAGATACCTGAGGCATCTCCCATGGATTGCCTCTAGGGCCTGTCCAGCTCTGACCCAACATCCAGCACTATAGTATAGGACTTTATAGATGTGACACTTCCTCTGAGGAAGGCCAGGAACTCTTCAGACTTCATGAAAGGTGTTACACTCAATAGATCCCACCTGTTATCTTACCTTCCCATGCCTGGAGGTGTTCTCTTTGTTGGGCATCATGTATAATTTAACTGACACTGTGTCATATCATTTCATAACCACAGTTGTCGTCACCAGCCACATTAACATTTGTCACAATATCATCCCAGGCACAGTCCTGGTAGTTCCAGTCATCTACATGCAGGCAAATAGACATCATCCATAGAGATAAAAGCCCTGGAGCAGCATCTTATTCTCTGCATCTGAGAACTTGGGCTTACATGTAGATGTCCTAGATGATTCAGCAGTGCACTTCTGCTTGCCTTATTGGCATAAAAAATGGTGGAATTGCCACTATTCCTTTATGTCCATGATAAATCCTAACACGACTAGTATTCTCCTTGGCCATATGGCATGCTGTGTGTGTGTGTGTGTGTGTGTGTGTGTGTGTGTGTGTGTGTGTGTGTGTGTGTGTGTGTGTGTGTGTGTGTGTGTGTGTGAGAGTGTGTGTGAGTGTGTGTCCCTGACATTTATATGTCTGTATCCACACTCATTAATTAATGTGAGTCACATGGGTTTACTAAGCACATGTCCCACACAAAACAATTATATATCATTACAGTTGACTAAGCAGACATGCCTGTTCCTCTAAAGGTTAAACATAGTTTTGCTACTGAGATATGTGCAGTGTATATAGTAGTGAAATATGTTTACTGAAAGTAATAGCATACATACTGTGCAAATCAATCCTGTAGCCCAGCAATTGCTGTACCCTTGCAATCCCCCTCTCAATACAATCTTCCCAGTACACAAAGCATACATATTGTTTTTGTCAACAGGTGGCATAGCAGTTACAAGTAGCTGTATTACAAATAAATGGTGCTGTAAAGATGTAGCACTTAGACGGTCCAAGCAGAAATACTTTTCCAGAAGAAAATTTCTGAAATTCACCATTTTCAGGTTTTGAACTCTGTGCTCTTTGGTTTTCTTCTTTAGAGTGATGAGCCTCTCTGCTTACTGTCACACTTATATTGTGCAGCTTCACCTGGCTGGGTGTGATGATGATTATGATGATAACTGGGGATCAACTCATTACTGTTTCCGAATCAGTTATTTAGAGTGATGAGAAAATCTACTAAGCATTGTGATCAATTATACTTGGTGCCTTGCACATGCCTGGGTCCTGTGGCCAGCATTGTGCATGTGCAGTTCAGGCAATGCCTCCAGGGGGAGAACTAACATTACACATATATGCACCTGTTACTGGAGATTCTGGAGTGACTGATTTTTTTAACAGCATACACAGAGATACAGGACTGAGATGTTTCACACAATAAAGTACCACTGTGAACCATAATAATACTGCTATATTTTCTGAGCCCAACATGAATAATTCAAATGAGGTGGTTGTCATTGCCCTTCATTGCATGGCAAACAGGACACACACCTGATTTGGGTGCCATTTTTCTACCTTTTTTGTTGAGATTCTTCAATGTGAGATATCAAGGCTGGTAAGGATAGGGTAATGCTCCTTTCAAACTACAGAGGTGATGGGACGAGGAATCCAAAATATATCTGGACCTTCTCCATAAGGATTACACACAGAAGCTGCTACAATATTGCTATAAAGGGCCACAGCATAAGATTGAAGCCTGAAATAGTTTAGCCCAGAATGTAACTCAGTGCCACCTGCATTCCTCACATGGTAGAATACTGCTGTTGCCATTACAGTGACAGAAGATGCTGCGATCCAAACCTTCAGCATGAATGAGATGATGACGTTAAATGGGGACCATCACTTATGTACTGTAAGTTTACCTTATCTTAGCTACACATATAATCTGCCACTGCTTGCAATATACGAGTATTACTCAGTGAGCGTTTTACTGCTGTAGTCCCTGAAGAAATTGAGGTCAATAGGCAGCTGCACATGTGGAGATTGGAGTGCCTAACAGAGCAGTGGGGTATGTATACTTGCTTCAGACTATACTGCTTTTAATATTAATAGTAGTATTGACTAATTCCCAAAAGTATACCATTCATACATCACTCTCATTGGTATGATAAACTGCCCCACGTCAAGGTAGAATACATCTGTTTAATGCTATTACTGTGTTTGTGGACGCAGCCTGTTATATAATCACACAGGTGTCTCATAATTTTAAGGCTGGGTTCTCACATTGTGAAAATACCTTTGAGATCACCATTTGTGTTATCATAACATATTTCATTTGAGGTTTCTGTATCATTATATTAACGACAGCATTAGATGGGGTAATATGTACGAACAACATTTTTGGTTGAGTGGACATGCATTCCATGGGCAATTTTTGTCAGTATAGTTGTTTCCTTTGCTTTTAATCTTTGAGTGAAATAGAAGTCTGAGCAGCATGATTTCCTTGCATATCCATATTTGTCTCAGACTACATTACAGTGTCTTAGACTACAGACCCTTGCTGGTTTGTCCAAGTAGCTTATCAATGTCAGTCCTATATCTGTCAGAATGCAGGTGATGATAGCTGTTTGTTCAGGTGCCACTATTTGGTAGTCTCCACTAACAGTCGTGACAAGCTGAGAACTGTTTTTTGGTCCTTCAAGTCTAGGTTTAACTCCATCAATATATATATATATATATATATATATATATATATATATATATATATATATATATATATATATATATATATCAGCTTTCAGTTTTTCACTGTATCTATACTTGTCTATCTCCCATCCTCTTTGTCACTACCCTTTCTATTGCATACATTTATTTTATTATTTTTTCCTCTCCATTTATTTTACCATCACATACAGCAGCATTATGACCTACATCTGTGCCCTGGGCTAGCTCTGCTGACCTCACACAGGTGTCAGCTGTAGCACCACAGCCACACCACCAGAAGAACCCAGCACATTTGGTTCTCAGACTTCCTCAGTCACCTTCACACCTCCTGTACTACCCGTACCACCTTCTTCAGGTACTCTGAAGGGAAAACTGGGACTGCTGTAACTGCCAGAAACAGCATCAATGTAGAGAAGACCTTTGTCATGCATTGGTAGCTGGCAGACATGCTGGGGGAAATAATTGACAGGAACATACACTCCAGAATTAGACAAATGGAGAACCTCCTCCTATGACACACTGAGTCATGCCCCTGTCAAGCACTCCCTCCACCATTAGAGACAGGGCTCAATGATAATGTTACCCTGGGTGGTGAGTAATCTTCCACTGGATCACAGCTTGTAGGGAATGCAGCTGTGTAACCCCATCTTATCCTCATCCTGTTGTTCCTCTCCCTTTTTTGTCAATGTCCGCTGCTGTTGGTTGGACAATCCCCATCACCATTGTCATGGGGGACTCTGTCTAATTTTTCCTTCATAGTTGTGTTCCTCCTCTTTCATTGTGTTATCATACACCATGACAGTCTTCCCCAGCTGCCTACTCTAGCCATCTTACCTTCGTCTTACTTCCCTTATTTCCTTTCCCATACTTCCTTTCTCTTTATGCATGAAAATGGGGCATCTGTCTTATAAAAAAAAAATGCATCACCTTCCCCACCTACATCCTGCTTGTTCCTTAGATGCTGTCCTTCTGTTCTATCCTCTGCTTACCTCCTTTTTTCATCTCTTTCTTATACTCACATTTCTACCCTTTAATTTGTCAAAAAAGAGAAAAAAATAGAAAAACATGCTTTATTCATGCCCATGTAGGGATTCCATATCACTAAACTTTTAAGATCATACTGTTCATGGCAGGTCACGAATAGCACCACTAATGCCCACGTACAACTGCTGAGTACCAGTACTGTGCAGCATATAGCAAAGAGCTACACTCCTTACCTATTCCATACTCCCACTACATGATGGGTCTTGACCTGCACCACCTGTGCACCTAAGCTGAGTACCAGTACTTTTTAGCATATAGCAAAGAGCTACACTCCTTAACTATTCCATACACCCACTACATGATGGGTCTTAAATTATTTCAATGTATCATCACCTTTAGCTGGAAATGTGCTATTCAAGTCAAATAAAATAGAGTATGCTGCTGCAAAGTTTTGAGCACTTCTCTTTGCAAAGTACTACACTGCCATTTATGTCTGTGGATAATAAATTCAGATCCCAAAGATGGTGTCTTCGATAGTTGCTGCTGGATCTCTAATTAATTCATTTTAGAAGTGTGCAGCACACACAACTACTTTATGTTTCCCTGAAGCCCATTTGCATCACTGTTGCTGTAGCTCAGTATGCAAATAATATGCCTTAGGCAAGACAAGGATAAAAGCCAAGGAGCACAAGTCCCATCAGGTGTGCCTGGTTTTGTCTTTTTCTTTCTGCAAGTGTGGGACCCTCAATTACTGTGTGTTTCCCTAAAGACTTTTTAGCAGATTGCTGCTATACCTCATCCTGCAACTGAAGTGCTTTAAGCAAAACAAGTAAAGATGATTGTGGATTCAAGTCTTTCCAAGGTTTTGTGCTTCCTTTATTCTGTATGTGTGGGGCACAAAATGACTGTATATTTCCCTAAGGGCATTATTGTCTGACTGTTGCTGAAGCACAACTTACAAATGCATTGCTTTTCACAATGAATGTTATGGGTTCAACTCTCATAGGGTTTGTATATAGGCGTCATTGTTAAAATAGAGTGGTTGTTTCCTGACTTGTGTGTTATATATAGTACAGGTAAAGTGTTAAAACTCTGATGATGTTATATCTGCATTTTGTCACTGTGTTTATACTTTTCTCATCACAACCACTAATATACATGTTGTTTTACTCTTTTTTTCTTTCTCTTCAATTATTTGAAATGTATAAGCTGCAGCAGCATCCACGCAGAACCTCTACACAGCATCCATCCCAGAACCACTGCTTTAATGGGCCCCAACCATATCCCCAGTATATATACATAGGTTGAAGTGGGTTCGGTCGAACCCTCTTCAGTCGAAGTCCGGAGTTGAAGTACGAACCTTGCCCCTATCTAGACCCATGTTAAAGCCCATTCCGAGGTCGAAGTTGAATCATATTTTGACAATGTCGGAATTCGACATTGTCGTTTTCATGGACGTGGGTCTATGATCCCATCATTCTATGGGGCCTGGATTGACCTTACCATAGTAAACCTATATATATATATATATATATATATATATATATATATATATATATATATATATATATATATATATAGATGTGTATGTATGTATACATAGATAGATAATGTATTACTATATATAGATCACATTCATAATCTTGACAACCTATTCAGCAATGACTAATTTTGTGTACTGAAATGTTGAATGAAAATAATGATGATGTGTGATAATGTCAAATTCTCTAATCTTGAAGCCCATATAAGCTGCTCACGTCACCAGTGCTCCACTGAACACTGGGGAACAAACCCAATCAAAGCAGCACTCTGCAGTACCTGTAGTGGTCCTGGCATACTAGGGCAGACATACAACATCATCCCACCCCAAAAAGGTAAAGGCATAGTTATAGATGGTCAGTTCTACCACTGTAAGAATGTTATCAAAAACAGGAAATATTGGGCTTACCATTATAACCAGTCAGAGAAATGTAAGGGTTGTACAGTTACCGCACTATGTGCTGCTTGGCAGAAACTAAGTCATCTGCTTACCACCACCTACTCGATGCCACTGATATTAAAAGTTATAGGCGTTGAGCAGATCTGAGAATGTGTGCCATGATTTCAATAGAAAACACTTGCCTTGTTGTGGATGATGTGATGTCCACAACATCTCTCAAATTGAGCGGGTCATTCCCATCTAGACATACATTGTTGCAGTGGGTAGATAGGCTGAGAAAGGCACAGGTCATGGGTGACAAATATGAACAGCTCACTTTAATAGCTCATAGAGCTAAGGAGTTTTTTGAAAAAATGGTTACTTCATCAAGAAGTCATTGTCATATCAGCTGTGAGATCATTGTTGTTGTCTTCACTACATTGCAAAACCTAATAGATCTGAATATGTCAGTAATCTGGCTAATAGAGAAAATCTTCCTCATCAAAGGAAAAGTTGCTGTCAGCTCTATAGCATACACAATTACATCAAGTGTGAGGTCTATAGCAAATGCATTCCATTAGTGTTCAGTTTCATGTGAGGCAAAACCCTCCAGGCTTACAACTTAATGTGGCAAGAAATTTATGGCTTGCTAAGTGTAGCAGGTCTGAGGGCAAGTGTGTGATTTGTAATGTCTAGCTTTGAAATATCTGTCATTAAGAGTATTCAACATAACATTCTGAGTACTGTTAGCAAGGGCTGCCAATTCCATTTTGGGAAGAATATTTGGAGAAAGCTTCAGCAACATGGGCTATCAACATTGTATGGGCAATTCAGTTTGAAAATAATCTGCTTCCAGAGCTTTCCTTTAGGAAGGGGAGATAGTGTAGGCTTTTTCCTGACTTGAATAGCACATTTCCAGCTAAAGGTGATGATACGCAGAAATAATTTAAGGAATGGCATGTCCTAGAAAAGCCTCACAAGTTTCAACCAGGGCTTCGGTCACCTCATGATTCTTTCCCTTGTTTCTAATCCCAGTTTGGAACATATGAGATTTGATGAAGTTATCCTTGCTACAGACCCAAAATGTTGCTGGAAGTTTGGAATTGATAATTGCAGTATCTCCTTCTTTAGAGAATTTCTGACTTATGGACTGTGACGTCTGTTAAGCATGAGCAGAACACATGTGATGAGTTCTGTCTGTGTCTCATTCTCTACAATAATACCTTTATCCCTGCCTAGGACACTTGTGGGCTGGAGACATGATCGCTTCCCAACAACCATCACTAACATGCATGTTTGCAGAGTTAGTGACTTTCAGAACTGTTGTTATGCTCAAGATGTAAATTGCTTTCTATTTCCTTGCTGTTTCCACCATGCACTGGACTCTTACTGTAGTACTTACGATATTTCCCCTAGGAGGTTATACCATATGGAATCCTCAATGCACTCTGTCTGAGAGAGTACCTTGCTGCTATTAAACAGATGATGGTATGTTTAGGGCATATTGTGTGTCTATGAGTGGAGGGATTCTATCCTGCGCTTACTTTTGCTGTTCATTTCTTCAGGACACGGTGGTCATGGGGAATTAGTATTTTTTACTCTGTTTTACTCTAACTGTTGAAAAGCAAAGGTTCTGCAGTGACGCCACCAGTCAATCTCTTCTGACATTTTGTGCATTGCCATTCCATTCAGTTGACATTTAATATCATTAGTAAATAAACTTGTCATTATCACCGTCAGTGTAAGCTATCATTGAGAGTGTGAATGCAATGTATATCTCCCTCCTCCATCTCTGTATATATATATATACATACATATATATTTAAATTTATATATATATATATGTGTGTGTATATATAGATAGGTTCATAGATTAGTACTAAGCTAACTGCCCTTGCGAGCCATTTTAAGCTTATCCAATTATCCCTTGTGAGATTCAAACCCTGCACCTTGTGTTTGTAAATATATATATATATAGAATATGTGTATATATATATATATATATATATATATATATATATATATATATATATATATATATATATACACATATATATATATATATATATATATATATATATATATATATATATATATATATATATATATATATATATATATATATATATATATATATATATATATATATATATATATATATATATGTATATATATATATATATATATATATATATATATATATATCAATCATTGCGTCAAAAAAAATAAATGGAATAGCATTGGATACAGCAACACACAAGCCTCATGCCACACAACATTTTTCTGTCGCAGCAACTGTGACCCAAGATCATGTCAAGCAGCTTGTTGCTCATGTACAAAGGATGACCATCACTGCCATTCACACATACCTGTGCGCAATACTCTTACATGCTCTTTCCACAGTTCCTGCTGTGGCTGCAGCTAGGATACTTCACAAGCTGCTCATCATGCACCTGTTCTCCTGGCATGAGGATGCTTTGTACAGAGTAAAGTGAGGGGGACAAGCTGAGATCACAGACACACTGTTTATGAACTCATGTCTTAGAATTTTAAAACACGGGTCCCTTCTTTTGTCACAGAATCAAAATCAGACATTAATACTTCACATATATTACCTCCCTACTTACACAGAAGAATACATACTATGCTTTGTAAAGGCCCCACCAATCAAGGCAATATTATTATATTATATTTAAAGCAGGTGTTCATTTGACCTCAGTACTGCAAATTGTCTCTTACTTTGTTTACTAGAATTCTTCCCTTCTTCCTTCTTCAAAAACGTCTTTATCTTTTAAGCGTTTCTGATGTTTGGGTATTATGCAGTTGTACTCCTTTTCCCTACTATATCATCCAATAGCAACATTTTCAGAATGCAACTGAGTACGTCAAACTGCAATTATCATACTATGTTATGACACCAACCACTTTCAAAATGTATTCACTCATTTTTTTTGTAACTGTGCTAAATGTTTACAAATCTTTTTCTATTCTCAATAGTTTAATTATTCTTTCACTGTCTACTAGAAATAATACATATGCTTCCAAAAGATTAAAGCTTTAGAACTGTTTAGTTTTCCCAATACAGTTTTTATTGGAATATTTGCAGCTTCATTGCTAAAATAAAAGCTGAGCTGATTTCTGTGTTGAGAACCCTTCTTTCAGAAATGATGCATGCTCTTCCTTAGAAATAAATGCTTTATAATCCCTCTGTGGCCTGGGTTTATTGTGTGTTTACTTCTGCACAAAGTAGAGCTTGTTGTACCTCCAATCTACTTACCCAGCCTACATCATCTATTTCTTTCTCTATCATGCACTTTCCTTCTGACATGAATTTACATTGTGTAGACCAAACTCACCAAAGAATTTCACTTTCTAATTCCACTGCACTTCCTAATGGCATTTAAGCTCCTTTTGCTATATATTTGAGATGAGGAATTTTACTTGCAACTAAACTAGCACTTTTTCACATTTCTTCATAAAAACCATACAGTAGTCAAGTGTTAGTACACATTCACCTTCCTTCAGATTATTTTGTCTAAGCACAGCACTTCATTTTTTTCAGTTTTTCCTTCATTATTTATTTACTTATTCATTTTATCCATTTGTTAACAGTTTCTATCCACTAGATATACCCCAGGATTCATGAAGCTCGGCGCAAGGCTGGCGTTAGCTTGTGCCGACCGTGTGGTGTGAGGATGGCGCAGTAGCGCCGAATGCATATTAATGAAGACGCGCTGCCGCCACAGCCACATGCATAGGAAATGAGCGCGAGTGCATAGGGTGTATCAAAGTGCCACATGGAGGCGTGGACATGTCAGCTGTCGACGTGCAACCTAAAATGCTTGCATATAACAATTTGCATGCAATAGTAATCACATCTGTCAGTGTCTGTGGATACTGAAACATATGCAAAGCATGCAAGACAGTTCCTGCGAACACAAAATTAAGAAGCAAACACAAATGCACAGTAGGGAATAACGGGTCCCCATCCCTTGAGCAAATAACATTGAAAACCGTGTGCCCGTAGTCCAACGTAGTGTAGATAGTTATACCAAGTGGAAGTGAAACGTATCATGTTAGCGCGCTGCCAATAGCTACATCCAGCCCAATGGTCAGGGTCACCAGCTGTCCCACACTGTGAGGGAGAGTACACAGCTGGACAGATGTGTCCATAACAAAACCACGATAAATGTAAATATCTAGTGACCGTATGACAGAATTATATTCCACAACGCATGTAATAGTCACATATAATAGGTATGTCCATATGTAACATACCATATGTGACAAGAAATAGATTAAGCAAGAAAACGAAACAGAAGGAGCATATAAACTGCTACAACAATAAGGCAACATGTAGGCTTAAAGGAAAAGCATTATCCATAGCGTTGACTGTGGGTATGTGTTGTCCAGTACAATCGGATATGTGTCTGTAATATATCCCATCCTGGACATAGGAAAAGGTGGCACCCTACCAATGATCAGAGCAGTCAGCCAAAATCCGCACATATGCGGTCCAAGCCGTACTTGTCAGGATGTGTCACAGTTGAACGGGTATTACCCGGGTGTACCAACCATGTCATGAAAGTGAAGTATGGGCGTGTACCTATTTGTGTGATGTATAGCATGTGGAAGGTGAACCATGCCAGGGTAGTCAACACAACCATACAGGTACCTGACATATGTAGTGTATGTAATGTATTACCTTGACTATGTCATGGGCCATCAACCAAAGCAGTGATGGATGGAGTGTCTGGAATATGTGTGTGGGGGGGGGTGGTTAATGGTATAATCCTCAAAGGCGAGACTGTGTTGTATGCAGAATAGGTGAACTGGAGGTGTATGAGGGAGCAGCGGGTGAATTAGAAAGAAACACAAAGAACATGTATACACATCTGCAATACAACCTGACAGGCCATGCTGTAGAACACAATCCCACAAACATATGAATATTACAATGTGCGATACAATTGTACAGAAATGTCACCGGCACATACCCACAGAATGGTCCTGATGGAACCGGCCCAATCAAATGCAACACATCTCAATGCATAATTGAATACCCATCATCCCCTCCACAGCACACGACCTGCCCCCATACCTGAACGTCCACCAAATCCAGCCATACTTGGCCTACTAGCTTGGCGCAGCCACATCTACACATAGAGACCACTACTCATATGTAGTAGACAGTGTCACCCTAGGCAATTTCAGGATTGCAAACTATGTATCCCTTGCATGTAAAACCCCCAACACATTTTCATAAAGCCAAAAGAATGGTCGGTATTGGTCTTGTTAAATTTTTGGATATCCCTCATGGGATAAGTAACTTGTGTAAACATCAGAATGGGTATCAAGACATGATGTCCAGTCCTGTAGACAACTGGACACAAGTCCGAATGTGCAGTAGTGGTGCACGAGACTGTCCAGCCCTAGACGGTCATGCAGAACCTACTACCCAGGATCAAACACCTGCCCGTGACGCACGTGTCCCCACATGAATAACCGAGAGAATATATTGTACACATTCGCATAGTGGCACTTGGAAATAAGGTGATGCAGGCACTGACATAAACAGGGCACCCCCTGATCCACTGTGTGAGGGACAGTCACTGTGTGGGTAGGTGTGTCCTGACCAACAATGATACAATGCCAAATGTCCTGTGATTGTAGGAAATAACTATGTACCATACTGCATGTAACAGTTGCCTAAAGCAGTCATGTCAGGATAGAAAATACGTAATTCGTACAAGAAACAGACTAACAACTAAACTGCTAAAGCTATAGGCTCTCAGCTAGGAAAATAATTAATGTTCTAAACCTGCACTGACCGTGGGTATGTGTTGGCCTAAACAATCTGGTGTCCCCAGAATATATCCCAACCTGTACATATGACAATTTGTCAACCTTACCAATGGTCAGAGCATTCGCACAATAACTGGCCAGCCTCTTAATCACTCACAAAGCCAGTGACCTTTGGAGGAAAGGTGTTGAATGAGAATGACTAATTACAACAATTAAGAGTAATAGATGCATTTAACTGCAGAAAATAAGTAGTAATACAAATCTGTCAACACGTTCCAAGTTAATAGTACTAATATGGTAGAAGTGTCTGTGATTGTCCCTGATTTGTCATAGCCTTGTCCTTGTCACTGTAGAAACTATTCCCTGAGTATCACAGAGGTCCGTACACATATGTACACCAACCAACTGTGACATTTGTTGACAGGACTATTGCATACCTGTAGTGAATTTATAACTGATGTCCAGAATAATATTCATCGTATATATAAATGAATGAAATAGTCAAATGTAAAGGGAAACACGTGGACCCCCCCCCCACCCCCCGTGGGTGTAATCAGCTTGTAGCATAGCAAATGTATGTTGTCTTGTACAGCTGTAACTTTTATATATATAGATAGATAGACAGATAGATAGATAGATAGATAGATAGATAGATAGATAGATAGATAGATAGATAGATAGATAGATAGATAGATGGATGTATAGATAAATATCCACAGACATAAAAGAAATATGCAATTATATATCTATATCTATATCTATATATATATATATATATATATATATATATATATATATATATATATATATACAATGAACGCCGAAAGACGAAAGCAAACATAAGGGTTGTGAAGGAAATATAGAGCAAGTAAGGTATTATAAAGTGCTTGCAGCGTATGTCAGATAAAGCTGCACAAGAGTGAGTAGAGCACCACTATACACACCAGAGGCAGGGTTATTCCAGTGGCCATAACATCGTTGAAGTGCTACATCAACATTATACACAGAAAATGTAGTACATGTTATGACCACCTACACTAACCTGCAAATCGTTCGTAATCCATAACACCGGGAAAGGCACGTATGTGCAAATATGAATGGATGTGGACCCTGTGAATACACTAGGTGGTACAAAATGTGTGTACGGCCCCAACGCTCTGGAGAGGGCAATGTGTAAAGGTGTGTCCTGGCTGCGATATCAGGTGGATAATGGCTGTTATGCATGGAAGCTCAACACGGGTGTGCTGGAGAAACTATAGATATGTGATTATGGACACAAGAGTGCTAGGTATGTTGCGCCGGTTGCAATGGAGCGGTCCGTGGAGGTCAGCTAGTACGTAGGTGCAATTCCCAGATAGAGCGTCATCTGCATGGAGACATGCGTGAATGGGCGTATCGTCGTCGGACATTGTGCGTCAGGGCTGGCAGCCCAGCACGTAAAACCTATCTGCCAACCATGAGCGGAACGGAGTTCTGCTGTGACAACCCCAAACCGGGAAAAGCAGAAAGACACAACTACATACAGACATCAATATGTTGACGTACAATCTCAGTAACACAAACACTCATTCTATTAACATTAATAATATGAACGTGCACAGAAACAAACACAGTAGCAGGAATAATAGGCTGTGCATACGAGTAATAGGTCAAATGACACTGTATCACATCACACTTATCAGCGGCACCCCAGACATGAAAAACGTGCGACATCTGTCCGCTGTATAATGTGCAGTATACTGATCACAAGGTTACTGGAGTGGAGTGTCGGTGTCATAATGACTAAGGCAATACTATGCTGTCGAAGCAGAGATAAAACCCAATATGCATGTGTAAGTGTCTATGTCCGGGAAATGTATAGGTTAACAGACACACAGATGTATATATAGATAAAACGTATATCTGTATATATATATATATATATATATATATATATATATATATATATATATATATATATATATATATATATATATATATATATATATATATATATATATATATATATATATATATATATATATATATATATATATATATATATATATATATATATATATACAGATATATATACAGATATATATATATATATATATATATATATATATATATATATATATCTATACACACAAAGATATAATACATACATATATAGATAGATAGATATACACATACAACAGGTATTGATATATACACATACACACAAAACAAATATATATGTCATTGTTGATATACACATGTACATAACTAGGTTACTTTACAGCAATTAGGGGTAACATATTTATAGACCAGGCATATGTGACTGGGAGGTCCAATAAATAAACATGTTACCCCCCACACCACCCAGCTAGGCCAGTAAGACATACAGACAGGCAATAAAGATAAATACACTGCTGCTGTCCAAAATACCTGCAGAAAAGTACCATTGGGAGAGATCTGCAAGGTCTACACTTTAAACATGGATAACGGTGTCCCTTGCGGGACCCCAAAAATTCACTGTACGTGTGAACCCATGGTTATCGATGTGAGCACGATGTAGGTGTATATGGAACAGTAGGTTGTGCAAGTGTGATAATACATGGGTTGACAAAACGTATGACATGTGTCCTGAGACGGGGAGAGTGGGCAATGTGTAGGGGTGTGCTCATACCCCAGCTGTGCTCACAGTAAGTATTTGTCATGAGTGCTGTAGAGGGGTGCCAGGTAGGTGAACCATGGGTATGCAATAATGGGCTTAAGTGTGCAGGTGCTGGTTGGCAGAGATGTAGTAGGCCCGCCCAGTGGAAGTCATTAATATTCCTATGTGGGCATAGAAGATGCCTATACCTGCCAAACATGAAGAGCACATCCACCGAATAGTCTGTAAGCCATCGGGGGAATGCATAGGGACCAAATCAGTGCTGTGTACCCGATTAGCATGGACATCCATGGCTATGAATCAGAATGTAACAAAGTCCAACTAGACACTTCCAGAACTAGTGATATTAGGTGGACAGGTGACGGAATACAGGTAATGACAGATGACAACATGTATGAGTCATAAACCACATGTGCCTCGACAAACGTGAATGAAAACATATGCTTTGTGACTGTCAATGTGTCTGGTTAATAGAACCAATCATCTAAATGTGTCCCACAGGGTGTTATGCAGTGTTCCTGATACAGTGTTCATTCTCCCCCAATGGTATGTGAGGTCTGCTAGTGAGGGAAAGTGCATAATTTGCTGACCACCTTAGGTAGAAGGTAGCATCATAGATGAGGTTTACCACCCATACACCTTTG
Source organism: Protopterus annectens (assembly GCF_019279795.1). NCBI lineage: Eukaryota > Metazoa > Chordata > Ceratodontiformes > Protopteridae > Protopterus > Protopterus annectens. The sequence continues at coordinate 50,792,193 of NC_056727.1, read as the reverse complement.
AGGGACACACCCGTCTGGGCAGTTGTGTCCTGCAAAATGAATGTTATGGCACATCGCCTGTGAGTTCGGGAAAGGAGGCTATATATTGTGTGTAGTGGTATCAGAAATTAATTTGTTGTATCAGAAACAGCTACATGTAATAGGAAACAGTCTTAGCAATTATAATGCTACAGGAATAACCTTAACATATGCAAACCGTTGAAGTAGTCATTTTACTACTGGCTGTGGGTATGTGTTGCCTTGACACATGTGGTAGCTCTACATATAGGATTTATAGGGCCGCCACCATTCCGAATGGCCAAAGTGGGACCTGCTCTGTAGAAATGTCAGATGTACCAGGGCAGAACATACCTACAGCCATGCATAGTACAGAAATATACATATCAGCACAAATCAAAGCGTAGTCTAGCAACAGTAAAGTTGCTTATGCTACTACAGATAACATATCGACGTGTCAGGTATACAAGACCTGTAACAAGCAACCACTACAGACACGTAGAATATGAGAATGTCCCCTAATCAGGACAGTTGCAATGGCCAGAGTATTGTCACATGACATATGCCTAATGAGGGACTGTCCCATGCAAAGTGGGAAAGGTGTTACTCCGACAGTCTCCCGTCATGCAATCTGAAAGGTGGAAAACGTACAGTAGGTATGCGGTAGCATGACTCAGCGGACAGCTGCGTTAACAAAATAACAGTCACATATCAGCATTGCAGAGTATCGGTTCCCATCTATCAGGCAGATGGGAGGAGATTGTATGATGAACACGCATATAATATGATTACGTCACTGGACAGGCCGCCGAGTCCGTACATTCGAACGCCTGCCGTCGCCAAATGGTTAGACATACCTGATACTGTAGTCATGTAGTCCGATGTAATATGCATCACAAGGGATCACACACACACCCAGCGTGAGTGACAAATGTAAGCACAAATGTCATTGAGCGAGCGGCTGTAAGCGTGTTTGTCTACCAGTATGCCAGTAGTGCACTGTCAAAGAAATGTGGAGTCTAAACGGGTATAAGGTGCTGTAACCAGAGGTCAGCAGTGCTTAACACTGTGCAAACCCATGCACAACTGCACCCACCTGCTGGAATGTGCCTCACCCAGTACGTATCCAAAGGCGTCGGTCTGTCCGCCAACAAAGAACCGTCCTATTCACGTGTTGGTAGCAGTACCCTGCGCACATAGCTCATGTGAATAAACAATAGACCATGACATATGTACAGACAATAGACCACACACACACCATACAGCACAGTCATCCAACAGTATAGCAATGTACTGGCAGATATGTCCGGACCACTGGTGTATGCATGCCTGTCCGTCCTGTGTTTCAGTGTGTGAGCATGCCCAGTATGACTGTTATGCATGTCGTCGACCGACATTACGTCATACCGTCATGTGTGTCAGCATGCCAAGTATGGTCAACTGTATTGCATTTGTCACATGTCCAGATAGTCAGTACTGTGTTGCCGACTCCTCTGTTCTACACGGACAGTTGTCATGCTGTGTCTGCAGGGTAGCTAATGGTCATGTGGCATTGACAGTTGCTACATGTCTGCATAGCGTGTGGGGACATCTAACTGCATCCACAGTCCTACACAGGACCGGGGGGTGGTGCACATGACTCTCACATGAGTAGGTTGGACGGGAGGCACAGCTGACAGTTGTACACATCTGCCACTACTGTACTGATATGCCAGGTACTCCATGTCAGTGTGTGGACCTACCTAAATTGCCAGTTGGAGGGATACCAATGTACGTCAGATCCCAGCTTTAAATACCAGCATAGTGGTGTTGGACATCCGAGCTTTCACAGTCTACAACAAACTGCCTGGCCTGCTGTAGTCTGTGTGTGTCTCTGGGGGTTGGGGTCATTCATTGGGCATATCCATAGGCCGTTGTATGTCATTAGTCTGTATTGGTCCACACCTGTCCAGCTGCATGGAACGTGTGTGGGCTGTATGGACACACATGATGGTCAGCCCATAATCTGCAGTGGGTTAGGACACCCTGTGTACTACTGGCTAACATTGTGACCCCCGTATGTGCTACAGACGTCATGGTGCCACTATTGACATGTACTGTCTGCTGCCCTAACATTCGGCCACCAAAGTCTCTTGTATGCTCACATACATACCATAGCAATGGGTAAATAGACATTGCAATACAACTGTCAATTGTTAGGTCGACAGACGTACCCTGGGTGTGTTACGGACCTCAGGACAGTGCTGGAGGGCTGCCTATGTCAGATGCACACAGTGCACCTCCTATACATGTCTGAGCACAGGTAGTGTCATGTTCGGCATCCATTGTACTGTGTGCGGGTCAGAGAGGGTGACATCCCTGGGTACCTACTGTGTCACTGCATATGCCTTGTGTTGCCTCACTGCCAAGGGCAGGTCATACTGTGCACGGCCCGTTCGCCAACTGGGCCCTGCTGAGGTAGTTCCTTCGCCAAGTCACACTGTGCCTGTACAGGCCTTGGCAGTGGTGTTGGGCCGTGTGAACCTGCTCCATGCTGTTCCTGCTGCAATTGTTACTGTAGGATCAGATTGTGTAGCATAGCAAATACCATAACGATGTGTGTGCATGTAGCTAGTGAATACTGCAGGGCTCCACCGGATGTGTCCAGATACCAGAACCGTGACCTGAGCATCCCAAAGACATGCTTAATTATATGTCTTGCCTGTGCATCTGCCTTATTATGGTGTGAGTGTTCAGGTGTGTGTGCATTGCTGATGGGTGTCATCAGCCACGACACCAGTGGTTACCCAGCATCCCCCACTAGGAGACTGTAGGGGATGTCCATATTGGCAAAGGTGTGGTACAGCTGTGTCAAAATCCATATATCGGAATATCATAGCTTCCAGGGCAGACAGCACACACATTCAATCTAATGCCTTGACCATCACATATGGCCTAGCTGTTGGAGGGTATGCCCCTGCAGTGAATGTAGACCCTACCCCGCTCACTGGGTGGTGCTTTGATGTGTACGTATGTGCAGGCTATAGCACCCAGTACCCCAGGGTAGTCAGCCATGTGGTTGAAGAGATGCATATTGCTGGTCTACTAATCACGTGTGGTGAGGACATGTATGTGCTCACTAGCATGTGTTGACATGGCGTCTGTGAACTGGTGCAATACTCTGGATGCAGATGCCTGTGAGATCCCCGTGATATACCCAGTTGTGCTGTGTGAGGTACCTGTGGCTGGTATACCTAGGCCAACACATACCGTGGTATCCACTGTGATGGGTTTCCCTCGCCTGTTTGATGTGTCAGGTGTGGCAGGCACTGGTCAACAAGCTGCTGTAGGAGGTCTCTGTCCACCCCATAGTGCTCCACCATCCTCAGCTCATGTAGCCCCTGGTAAGTCATCCTGGGTCTATAAAGTCTTATGTCACCCCAGTAAGGGTTGTTCAACAGCATACACATCCTCACTGCCCTCAGCCTCCTGCACATGTTGGTCTATGTTGACTGCTGCAGCCCTTCTCATTTGGTTGGACTGGGTTGTGAAATATCCCTGCAGGTATACACCAGTGGTGTAGAGTGCTGAAGAAACCTGTGTGTATGCTGCTTGCTCACATTACCGTACTGTTCAGGTGCGGGCTGGCCATGTCATCTGCTGATTGTGCTGATCATCACCTGTTTGTGCAGCCTGTACACCCTGACTACCCCACTACTGCTTTTGTCCCTCCCAATGTCACCAGGCAGGTATAGACACACCCCTAGCTTAGGCGTGCTAAGGCAGGAGCACTCCCAAGGCACAGTTCTGCAATGTACGTACAGTATGCCTGACCGCCCCCGTCCCTGCTGTCAACTATATTCGTGCCCTGCACCCGGTGAACTACACACATACACTCCAGGGATCTGCATCACACCCTGGGGATAAATGGGATACACTATTGTCAACCTCATCTGCATAGTATAGTCTTCTAATGAATAGTTATATGACCCATACCGAACCTCCAAATTAATAACCACTGCTTAGTGTCGCTCAGATCCATACACAACTGGTAACAGGTGCCTTACTATCACCATATTTGATGTCCTAAGGTCTTCCCAGCAACAAAATAACTGGTGTCTACACGACTACAACCCGGGACCCTGCACACAACAGACGATGTGCATTACCACTATGCCATGGCAGATATACATACATCCGAGTTTATCACGTACAGATCATCCGGCACAAACATTCAATAGTACTGATGTCCCTAGACATATATGTTTATATCTATGTCTATCTCTCTATATCTACATATATCATATATATTATATGTATACATATATATATATATATATATATATATATATATATATATATATATATATATATATATATATATATATATATATATATATATATATATATATATCTACATATACACACATATGTAGATATTGCATTTATATCACAACAGCAGACCGCATGACAGCAAAGCATTAGACAGGAATGGAAAGGAAACTACATGTGCCACCTGCATCATGTAGTGTTGTTACTATCAAGGCATGTGTGTTTTGTTGCATCACACGGGTCAGACTGTATTAAGGGTAAGAGTAGGGCTGCTGACATTTACTCACCAGACCTATTGGCGAATGTATGTGTTGACAACCCAGTGTCTTGGCAGAATATGCGGGCTGTGGACACTATATAGTTCAGCAACAAAACACACTGAACACATCCCGCAGCTAGCCACCCACAGATACCAACACATAGGGTATAACTGCCAAACACACACACCTGCCATGCCTTGGAATCGAGCACCTACCTGTCTATTCTACCACACTACAGCATTACGCAGTAACAGAACGTGCTACCGAGTTTCAGCATCACAGCACTCCCAGAGGCATACTTCTGGGTGGGTGACATTATTAGCAAAGGCAAAGACACCGATAGGGAGTGTACGGAGAGTGAGCTGCCTAAAAACATTATTCTGTTCCCAGGCAGCTGGAAACACACACACACACACACACACGCGGCAGGGCTGGGATTAAGAACATAGAACGTACTACCTGACTACCTTATCACACTACAGCATTATGCAGTTACAGAATGCACTACCGAGTTTACTGGAACACAGCACTGCCAGAGGCATACTTCTAGGTAGGTGACATCATCAGCAAAGGCAAAGACGCCGATAGGGAATGTATGGAGAGTGAGCAGTCTAAAACCATTACTCTGTCCCCAGGCAGCTGGAAACACACAGAGACACACACACACACACACACACACACACACACACACACACACACACACACACACACACTTGGCAGGGCTGGGAGTCGAACATACATCTAACTACCTTATCACACTACAGCATTTCGCAGTTACAGAACGCACTACCGAGATTACTGAAACACAGCACTCCCAGAGGCATACTTCTAGGTGGATGACATCATCAGCAAAGGCAAAGACGCCATTAGGGAATGTATGGAGAGTGAGCAGTCTAAAACCATTGCTCTGTCCCCAGGCAGCTGGAAACACACAGACACACACTTGGCAGGGCTGGGAGTCAAACATACACCTAACTACCTTATCACACTACAGCATTACGCAGTTACAGAACGCGCTACCGAGATTACTGGAAGCACTCCCAGAGGCATACTTCTAGGTGGATGACATCATCAGCAAAGGCAAAGACGCTGATAGGGAATGCATGAAGAGTGAGCAGTCTCTAAGCATTACTCTGTCCCCAGGCAGCTGGAAACACACACACACACACACACACACACACACACACACACACACACACACACACACATATACACACTTGGCAGGGCTGGGAGTCGAACATACACCTAACTACCTTATCACACTACAGCATTTCACAGTTACAGAACATGCTACCAAGATTATTGGAACACAGCACTCCCAGAGGCATAATTCTAGGTGGATGACATCATCAGCAAAGGCAAAGACGCCGATAGGGAATGTATGGAGAGTGAGCAGTCTAAAAGCATATTACTGTCCCAAGGTAGACAGAGACAAACACACGGCAGTGGTGTGAGTGGGACAACTGCCTATCTATGGAGCACTATGACAACACTACATAGATACGAGACGTGCCACAGACAGTACACCCTTCAAGACAGTCAACCAGTGTGTTCAATGTAGGAATCCATCCTGACGTGGGGTATGGACATCTGTTGCCTGGATGACCACTATCGCTATACAGGATTTCAATGGTCATGCCCATACACAGAAGCACATAACCACCACAAGGTGTCACTGGGCATGCTCACACACTTAGTAGCACACATCCGTTTGGAATGTACTGTGTGTCCATCTACTCAACGGTGTACTGGGCATGCTCACACACTTAGTAGTAGCAAAGAGCTGTCTTGTATGCACATGGATTCTAAACACGGAAGGGCACAGTGTGTCAATAGTGAACATTGTTAGCACGAACGCTGCACTACATATATCTGACACCGGTCGTCAGTGCTAGATGTGTAGCATTCGTAATCACAGCTGACAATCCAGATCCAACAATGGGGAATACGGACATCTCTGCAGTGAGGAACACCTGGCATATGGCACAGTTGTGCACAATAGCACTACCACCATATACCTCAGATACAGACATGTGGGCCATAAGGCCATGACTGACTACTCCAGGTGTTAGTGTCCCCACATACATTAAGGCCACTCACATGTACTGAAGAGTACACACTCAAGAGCCATCACAGATGTCTCAGGTGCAGATCACAGTGGTAAATGTTGCATTCTACTATGTAGCCCTCAGACATCACCATGTCCTTGGACCAGCAACACACATCCATACATTACTACAACACCATGTTACTCATGACCAGTGGACTGTACATAGGTCTACAGCAACTGTGCAGACTACACATGTACTGACAGGGTTCCATCATGTGTTATGCAATGCAATGATACCACTGTTCATAACCAGGTCGGCTCTACACATAACAAGGGCCCTGGGTCTTATACAGGTGTAACAGATGACTGTTGCTGTACACCAAAAAACACTCATGTTTGGATATGACATACATGCAATTGCTGTGGATATGTACATGGCCCACACACACACACACAAAACACATATGTACATAGCATAGCTTTTGCTGTCCTCCATGCAGACAAGTGGCTACAGCAATCACATGCATGCACATGGAAAGTAGGTCAATGGCTGTTGAATGCTAACAGTACATAAGGTAGCAATGTTGACTGAGGTAACATTCCCTCTGTACTAGTTACCCATGACAACCATCATATCATACAACAGCCCATGTGTCATGTATGTCATCACACATGTCCACCAATTGCAATGCATACAAACATAGCTACATGGCAGGAATGTAGGACCAACACACATGTACATGTAGTGGCATGCATTCAGCTACCATGCATGTGCAGTAGCTGATGTATGCAGTTCATCTATGTCTAACTACAACATGCAGTTGCAATGTAGCCCAATCATTGGCACGTGTATATGGTGAAATACTGACAGTACGGTAGGATGTACATCAGGTATGGATGGATGTGTGTACATAAAGTGGTGGTCCACCTTTGCAGATGGATGTTTGCTGAAGTCAGCTCACAGGTGTGTCACAAGCTGTCTTACCATGACATGTGCAAACAGTATGCTATGTTACTGTTACTTGAAGGTGAAGACATACAACCTACACAGCGGTCAGGGTGTTACTAACTGTAAATCACTTGACACCTGTAACACTTACATCCTCCCATGTGCATAAAGAAGCACAATTGCTGAAGGTAGCGTTGGTACACATAATGCGGCCAATACTGCTGCATGTCTGTCAGACGTATCATGATATAGCAGGTGTATGATTCACAGTACTGCCATGTGTGTTTGCTTGTGTGACCATATATGCCATGTATGGTGGGGAATACATCCCAATTGTTACACACCCCTGTACACTGTTGTAGAGATCTGTACATACTGCAGTGTAGTAAGCAAGACATAGGCAGGGGTGGTGTGTGTATCACACACATGTCAGCTATCTGTATGTGAATGTGTGTGTGTGTGTGTGTGTGTGTGTGTGTGTGTGTGTGTATGTATGTATGGCTGTCTGGTGCATGGAGTGAGGGTGTATGCTACCATACAGAACAGACAGGATCCCTAACCCCTCATGGTGATGCAGTCTACTACCTTGTTGATACCGTCGGTCTCAGCCTTACTGGCTACCTGTACATGTTCATTCTTTGTATCACGTCATGTGGGTGCACAGTACTGTGAAGGTGATTACCACATAGGCAGGGGTCCTCACCTCAACACTATTGAGTGTGCGTTATAGTGTCATTGACCCCGTGAGTGTGGGCATGTTACTGTGTGTTTCTGTGTATGTCTGTGTGTGTTTTCATCCTGTAATGTGACAGTGTATTACTGCTATGCAGTGAGGCCTCATGCTATCAACTGGCCTCTAACCTTGACATCAGCCAGACCGCTGTGTAAACGCCCCGCACCATGTCACTGTACCTGTGATGTGACCCGATATGGATGTCACGTCTCTAGCCACTGTAGTCTATTAAACAGCTCACATGCTTCTGGATCAGTAGATGTGTGGACATCTGTGGAATGGTAGCCTTTCTAACAGTGAGGTTGAGGCTACGTATAGCATGCTGGTATTGCCATACATCCTTGTGAGTACTCCACATTTACACATGGGAAACTGCAAACACTGCTACTTATTGGCACATGCAATTAGACCTTAAGGAGGGAAGCAGGGCATCATTACCAACATGCTGTTACTGTTGTTACCAAGACACATACTGTAAGCATACAACAATGCACTCTAACTGCAAACACTGTAACGTAATGGCACATGCAATTAGACCTTAAGGGGGGAAGCAGGGCATAATTACCAACATGCTGTTACTGTTGTTACCAAGACACATACTGTGAACATATAACAATGCATTCGAAACCTGTGCTACATGGTATGTCTGGTGCGTGTCAACAGAACACAACAAATGTGATATACACTTATCTCACTATTCTGTTCACCCTGTGCATCAGACCATATGAGCATGTCCCTGCACCGATGGTGTGGATGACAGGGATGCGGCACAGGCAACATCATATGCACAAGGTGATAATGTTTACCAGGGGCATAGGCTGCACCAGTGGATGACATCATGTGTGTGGGTTAGGGCAGGTGATCTGATTGGACATGTGGTGTTGGTATGCATGTGTGGGTGTTGCGGTGCACTACAGATGTTTCTGCTGTGTGCGTGTATGTGTGCACACAGTTCTGCCATGTGTCCTGCCTACACAGGGGTATTAGTGACAGCTCCAGATTGTACAGACCAGGATGTACAGCTCACTGTGTCCGGCCACGGCCACATGACCTGTGCCTGCCAGGGGTTGCACGGGCACTACCAGGCAGAGGTACAGATTGGCTACTGTCCGATGACACATGTCCACTGGAACCATGTCCCCACTGGAAACGTCCAGGGCCACGTTCACATGGCCTGCTGTGTCCTGGTGTGGACAGTGCAGCACCAGCTGCACTGCTACTGCTACCGGCACTGTGGGAGCAGGCATGTGAGGTAGCTCATTCACGTTGACCTGCACCAGGTGGTGTAGCTGGCCTACGTCCACGTGGCCTATGTCTCACTCCTACCAGATGTGCCAGCACAGACAGCTCACGCTCATGGATTGCCATGCCACGGTCAAGGATTCCAACCATGTCACCCAATCGCCTGTCCAGAACATCAGCAATCTGCTGTTGAGCATTTGCCAATGCCTGGATGTTGTTGTTTAAAGAATGGATAGCAGCTCTCTGAAACCTCTGCCCTTCTCTGTTCTGCCATTCAGCACATGCCTGTGCCACCATTACAGTGTGAAACATGCATCTGGTGACACCAGCTGCTGCGCTCTGTCCTGCAGGTGCATGTCTGCCAGAGGTCCTCCTAAGAGCAGCACTGGCCACATGCCTGTGTGGCACATCTGCAGTCATTACACTGACACCATGGTGTGAAGACACACCTTCTGTAGCCACCACACGTTCCTGTTCCAAGCTAACACACGCTGACTGTCCTTCCTCTATGGCCACCGGTGATGGGGAATGTGTTGGCATGAGAACTGTGTGCGGGGAAGAGGGAGACATAGCTGGGATGGCAACCATTGGCACAGATTCAGCCCCTGATAACCCTGCCTGTACCTCATGCATATGTTTATCACTGCTAGAGTCTGCGTGGACACTAACATCAGATGGACAGCAGGGGGGTAATGCAGCTACATCACCTGTGAATGCAAAGAAAGACTCTACATTACAATAGACACACAGACAGACAGAGACACAGACACACAGACAGCCACACAGGCAGACACATAGACAGACACACAGACACACAGACACAGAGACAGACACAGAGACAGACACACAGAGAGACAGACATACACAGAGACAGACATACAGAGACAGACACAGACACACAGAGACAGACACAGACACACAGAGGCAGACACAGACACAGACACACACAGAGACAGACACAGACACACAGAGACAGACACAGAAACACAGAGACAGACACAGACAGACACAGACACATAGACAGACCATGCATGTGATTTGACAGACGGCATGCAGCATGCATGTGATACAGCAAACGGCATGCAGCTCATACATTAATAGTGGTAGTTAGCATACATCCCTGGGTTGCACACAACAGCAAGCAGGTGTCATATCAGAAGCCATGCAGTTCACGCATTCATGGTAGTAAGCATGCATCCCTGTGATACACCATGTGGACCAGCACAGGTTAACAGTACACATGGCTGATGTGATCTTGACATTAACATGTAGTATGACATGTAATCTGCTGATGTGTGCATTGACATGCATACATGTCTGACACAAGTACAGCAGTGTAATGGGTATCACATTGCAGTGTTGTCTGTATGCCCTACAGATATAATGCACTTTTAGCAGATGTGCATGAGCATTGGAGGGTAGTATGAGGCGTCTACATTGCTATACAGTGTGAAGTACAGACACTGTGCCATTGCATGGCATCATGAGGCATCTATATTGCTATACAGTGTGGAATACACACACAGTGCATAGCCATGACTGCGTGCATACACATTACATAACTACTGTGGATTGTGACCCGCGTCGCTGAGGTGTATACACACTAAACCATGCTGTGTCATGTGACAGGTCACTGGAAGACCTACAGATGACACCCCCTGCACAACTACTAAAATGTCTTAGCTGTCTGGCAACCGTGTCCACACATGGCAGACTTGTCAATACACCATGCCCAACATGACATTTATGTGCCACACACACGAGGTGCACAGCTGACAGTGATGTCCAACAGCAGCAAGGGAAATGTATGTTATCTGTGGCATGATGTGGTGTCTATGTCTGTGGAAGCTGCACAGGTGACTACTGTCATGCTATGACACAGTCATGATGTTCAACACATCTTATATATTTGAATTAAGTGACACCTCCACAAGCTATACACAGGCTTTTAGGATGTCCAGTGTTCCACGTCAAACATATAACCATTCAACAAAGGCTATAGTTGGACCATGTGTGGACAATGTGCAACAGGGTGTATACACATCACATCTACTGTGTGTTGTTACATGTCTCTGGCCATCCTCCATGGCCATGTGTGAACATGTGTTGGCCAAATGTTTGTGATGGCCATCTATCTCACATGTCTGTGTTGTCCCATATGACATACACCCATAGATGTCAAATACGTCACTGTCCACAGGGTTATGCAGACAAAGGGTTGTATGTGTGGTATGTGGGGTATGTATTATGGGATAGTGAGACAATATTGCAGCCGGAATACTACATGTCTGGGACATGTCAGATGGCACATCACAATGTGTGCACCCATTGCAGGGGAATATTCCACAATGGTGAATCCTGTGGGCTGCCCATATTCCAGCTCACTGTGTGGTACTATTTGTGTACCACACATGTGTTGTTCCAATGTATAGTACATATTCCTACATTGAACAACACCTCCACCGTTGTATGCACAGCTGTCCACACATCTAGCAATGACAGATACTGTGGTTTCATGTCGGTGTTTCATTTAGTTTGTATATATTGCACATGGGTAGCCAGTGTGATTGATAACAGATGCGACCTGTATATCGTGACTGGACCATACATTATGTATACATGTGTTAACTGGCCACATGGCGAATAGATCTATGCATTAACATGCCTGATACTGATAACTGTCTCACATGCAATGGACTGATGTCTGTGCGGCACACCAGAGGTACCTGTATAGGGGTGACACAGCAGTTTGAACATTATCCATGACTATGACAGCTACAGGGTGCACTGTGCATGTTAACACATTCTCCTGTACAATAGCATATAGTATGCACATGTGTGCATACACAGGATAGCATACTATAGTATGTGTGTAAACATACCTTGCATATTCATAGGATTCATAGGATTCATAGGTTCATATGATGTTACATTACATATTGTACAGTGACACATGCAACTAAATGGGATATAATAGTTATATGTGCAGTAGTGACTTGCCAGGCAACTCCAGGCTCAGTGGTTGGGAGACACCCACCTCCACGATGGCAACTAGTGTTTGTGGATGCTGTTCTAAGGGTGTCCACAGGCTGTCCAGTAGCTCCTCAGTAGGTGTGAGTGGGGGCTGGGTTGGTGGCCCACCACCTGTTCTACCTTGTTCCCTGGCGATTGCATTGGCACGCTGTTTTGCATGTCATATCAGGTCCGTGCAGTGTCTGTGCACCTGCTGGTAGGTACGGTTATGGCCACCCACATCATTAACCCTCCTGCGAAGTTCCTGCCACAGGTCATCACGCTGCTGGGCATGCTGTGGCTCATGGCTGAACAACACCTCATAGTTATCATGGAGGTACGGTATGAGGGCATCATCCTCCAGGTGGCTATACGCTGGCAGGCGTGAACGAGGCATTATCTGGAAGACATAATGATGGAGACAGGTCACAGTATCACAGAGATGTACAGAGATACAGCTGCACATACATTTGTATTAAATCTAGTACATATGAACAGTTATCTTTGCAAATCGTCATGACACTGACATGACTGACATGTTTGTGTCACACACATGTAACACCCGTTGTGCATTGGATATCATCACCATATATTTGTGTCACTTCATTACATTGCTCATACTCCATGTGAATGCTGTCTTGATGTGGGCATGTCTGTTTGCCTGTACTGGTGTTCTTACCTATCAGCACATGCCTGGATGTGCCACAGTAATGCTTTTGACCTTGATGCTGTGTATATGTCACATATCAACACATACACGGCCTTAACGGACATGAGCAGTGACAATGCAGACATGCACGCAGAAACCTTTACATGCATGTGTTTTGTCATATACATCTACACGGCACTGTACAGCAGTTCAGCATCCTGCCACGTATCACCTGTGTTGCATATGTGATACACATGGGACAATGGCTAGCCGAACATTATTCGCAGGGATGGTTATCAACAATAGCATGTATGGGCAAGGTTTTCTAGCTGTATCCGACAGCCATTTTGCCACCACCAGGTGCATCAGTGCCACATTACTTATCCAGACAGTTAATGATACATCTACCATGCGGTCATCGCACCATGTATGACAGAGATGGCATGTGCAGCTTTGATGCACAGGGTTGCATGGTATGGCAGGAGTATGCAACACGTATGGCACAGGGATCTGTCCAGCATGTGGTGATCCTTGTAGTAGGAAGGTGGGTGTCCATGACGTATGTCTTTCAGATCAGGATATGTACGTGTAGCATGTCCAACATCACAGTGTTGCACATGTCTTTATTCAAGGTAGCCAGCATGCTGCATAGTGGAGGTGAGGATTGTGAAGGCTGGTGTCGCCCATCTACGCATGGCCAATACCCCTTAAAGGTGATATGTGATCCAATATTGGTCACCCGAGTGCTGAGTATGCCTGTCCAATGATCTCCATGCTCATGGATGGCACCCTGTCATGACATGGGTGCCTCGTATGACTACCTAATCGGCCTGGAGATGTCACCAGCTCAGGGAGATGAACTGCACAGCACCATCCCATCCCTTACACACAGTGTCCATAATGTTGACCGCTGCCTAGGTGGTAGTTAATGGGTACAGGGTTATCCACCTTGCGGTAACAATGCTATTAGCAGCTGTCCGATTGTGCACATATGTCACACACCTCCCCACAAAGCCCATTCTGTATGTTGTCCACAACACTGAGACAGCTATTGCTCCTAGGTCATGGCCATTCACATCCTTACATACACAGATGCCTCCCATTTGTCTGTGTGGTATGGGCTACAATGAGGGGGGAGTACAAAACATTAACCCTGTTTTACTGTAGCTGCCACTGGTGTGATATGCACATGTCACTCAGACACCTTTTGTAGTGTTGCTTCTGTCAACAGGCCACTGGTAGAACACTCATGTGACATACGAAGGTACATCTAGTATACTCAGTGTAGCTGGAACACAGTATGGGTGATGATGTCCTATGACCTGTCACAGGTATGCTATGCAGTGTGAAATCATCCGTACTGTCATCTACATCTGTACTGCTAGAATCTACGTTGATAAAAGTTCATAGACTTGCAGACCATACTCAGCAGGATAATAGTGCAGTGCCTCCAATTATGACTGGCATCTCCACTTGTGGGTTGCAGTGGGTTTATATTATCCAACACCCTATCTGTATTGCATATTCATGCTTAGCACTTGTTCAGAACATGTAAGCACTTCATGAGCTACTAATTACTATAGCACCCATTCCAACTCATTTCCTACAGGTACACTGTTTGTCCTTACATTTCCAGCTTGCTTACAGTACAACAGCTGTTTTACACACGTACCTCACATATCTTGTGAGACATGGTTGAATATACAGGCATGTCCAAGTGTCACTTACCAGTGTTATTGCCTGTCAATATGATGAATATGGCAAACATGAGGCAATAGAGCAATTGTCTCATGTACACAGTCAATGCTCACCTCCCAACATACGACACTACAGCCTGTGGGAGATGCACATATGTAGCCATGCTGGGGGTAATGCTCTCTCCAACCCAGACTGAACCTGACATTCATGTGGGGATGTTAAACATTTGCAACACACCCCACTCATCACATAGTCTCACAAGATCTCCACCACCACAGGCCACACATAGTATGACTACGACATTTGCAGCACCTCTCCATACTCTCTGTGTAGGCAACAGAGGCAGCCCCCATCACCAAACACAACAACAATTACTTATAGCCCACAGACTCATGCGTGCCCATCAACTACAGCCAATAGGGTGTTATAACATACCCAACACACCAGTCATAGGTGACTCTGTAGGCAGTCACACTGATGTCTCACTCAGCAGGCTACACAAGGTGATAGTCGCTTACATCTGGCTGTTGGGTAACAGGATCTGCAGCATAACCTATGCACCCATGCCACACCTCACCAGGTACAATTTGACTGTCATTCTCCATGTTAGTGTGACTGCCCTGAGATGTAACTTCCTGGACTACATGCACAGGGACATGCAATAGCTCTCCGGTCTTGTAGCCCAGAAGGTATCGGCCAAGCCCTGAAAAGCATTCTGCATTCATCCAGACTGATACCACTGTACAATGACTGAATGTTTCACTTCAACAGTTGCCTAT
The DNA here is from genome assembly GCF_019279795.1 of Protopterus annectens. Lineage (NCBI taxonomy): Eukaryota > Metazoa > Chordata > Ceratodontiformes > Protopteridae > Protopterus > Protopterus annectens. Next base: position 50,776,513 of record NC_056727.1, on the reverse strand, counting down.
GCTTCTGCTGTCATTCCACAAGCATCCAGTATCTGTCTGCTTTGAATGACATGGTCAACAAAACACGATGCTTTGGCACAGATGACCTGCACCTGTCGGCCCTGGGATTACAGATAACATGTAAGGCCCTTGCTGCTCCTATACTGCCTGTCTTGGACAGTTTCCAATAACATATTCACCACCAGAACAGGAACAGGCAAGCAAAACCTGGGATAATGTTACTCAATGCTTGACATCTTCATCTCTAACGCACTCAGGTGAGGCACTCCTTATAATGGACCACTTCGATATCTCTGCAGTGACTGGGACCTGCCTCTAGGCTCCAGAGAGCATACCTGCACTGACAGGTTATACACAGATCACACCTTTCAGTCATGTAACCAGGACCGGAACACCCACGGCGGAGGTGTGTCCATATTTCACAAGGATGTACACACCTCCATGCTGGTTACTTAGCACAATGCATCAGAGGTAATCCACATGCAACTAACTGTGGCCAGAACTGCTATACACATTGTAACTTGCTACGGATTCCACACCATACCCCACGGTTACCGGCCCTCATTTCTTGGTGTACTGGACAGTAGGGTTCAGACAGGACCTAGTGATGTGAGACTGACACTAACCCACACTTAACTGGGATACCTACTCATGTACCGACACATTAGGCCAATGCTTTCTGGGATTCATAACCTCCACTCAGCTGGATCAACCCATACACACCACCACCAAGGCCAACAATATCCTAGACATGGACATTACCAACATGTGACTGGTGTTCCACACCTGGGGTTATCCCCTCGTTGGTAGTTTCCGAACGTATGCTAATCACCCTTGTTATCCACATCCCGGCACCACACCCTTCACGGAATACACAGTACAAGATTTCTACAAGACCTACTTCGGACATCTTATGACAGCGGTAGTAAAAGTCATGACACCCGTGCAGATGGACAATGTACTTACAAATGCTGAAGCATACACCAGTGCACTTCAGTAGCACTTACACGACTGCATGGATCATGCTATCCCAAACAGAGCCATGATGGTACCCACCAGATAACAGATGCCACTCTGGGGGTCCAGTTCCATGGACATAATGTACAACAAAAGGTGGAGGCTGTTGCAAAGTGGAGTACAATTCCATGGGTGGGGTAGCTCACTGGTCAGCCTCAGTAGGAATCCGGGATCCCTTATCACATCCTCCAAAGCTAGCTATGTAAACATTACTGCGACACATTCCAAGGACTACCACAAAGCATTATGGAGATATGTCAGTACTTGACGGCAATACCCACATCTGCTCTGACATACGACATTTAGGCAGGAACATTACACAACCGACTGATATTGGCAACATCCTAGCAGATAGGTTCAATGCTAACTTTACACCCTCTCACTCCCTACAGGGCCAAAATCTATACAGGAACAATGCAGAGTCCCTGCAGTCACAACTACACAGTTCCAACCTGCACTCTCTAAGGCCTGGAACACAGACTCCATGTGACCGTCCAACATCCCAGGCTGTGATTTACACAAACCTCAGAACGACATGGCTCCCCACTTGGCCACCAGATTCACTAATAGCCTTGTATCAGACATTGTGGCCCCTGAATGGTGCACAGCAACAGTTATCACACTCCACACAGGTGGCACCACAATGAACCAGAGGGACTATTGCCCTATACCCCTGACTGGACTGTTCTGCAAGGCTATGGGGCACATCATCATGGAGGTCATTCACAGAGACATTGGTGGGCTCCAGACCTTTGATACCACCCAGGTTGGATTTGTTAGGGCCAGACCATGGCTCCTACACCAGGTGGACTCCTTTGATACAGTTACCAGGGCAGTTGATGATGGTAAGGGGGTCCTCACAGCCTACATTGTCTTCTCATTGGCTTTCAGCACCATTCTCCATTCTGGTATTGACAACATACACATCCACCTGCACATTGACACCTACGTGTCGAGATGTTATGCAAAGTGGCTCACATACAGGACCCACACAGTGAGTGTAGCATACCGTAGTATATACTGTAATTCAGTGACACTTGGCTTACCACAGTCCTCGGTCATAGGGCCCCTCATGTTCGGTATATGCTTCCCTGAGGTACAGGCTAGCACAGAGGGACTTTCCCTGAATAGGTTTCCAGATGACTGCAAACAAGGAGCCATGACTGATCCACCAGCTGATATAGACACCCTCAATAAGGGTGTCACTGTGATGGATGCCTAGTGTCGATAACATGGCCTCAGGCTGCATGACACAAGGTGCATAGACATCCCCTTTGGATTACACCAATCACCCATTGACTATCACATAGGTGGTAGTCCCCTACATACATGTGACATTATACGGGATCTTAGTACACATGTATATAGCACCCACTCCTTTGATAACCATATTGCCAATGTGGCGTGGATATCCTTCTACGTGGCCACCCTTATCTGTAATGGGTTTGTAGCTGGAACAAAGGCACCCATTGTACCTCTATACTCCTGATGTATGACACACGTTCAAGGGTACAACAGCCCTTTTGGGGTGTACCTTACAGAACAGCAACGGCTTTACATACCACAGCATTAACACACCATGAGGATTATTGACCTCCGAAGGATGACGTATGCGGCACAACTACAGACGCCACAACTGTACACATTTCCATACTGCATACTCAGGGGTGACCTCTGCTGAACATACAGGGCCCATGTCCACAACAATATCGATGGATATACTCCACATAAGCAACATAAGCAAAAGCCACTGAGAGCAACATGCTCATGGATATGTACACAAACGCAATGATGAGTGGGACATGCTTGAGGGATACATTCCTGAACCAGACACTCACCATGCTTTGGAACATGATTCCTATGTACATCAAGCAGGGACACTCACTAGCACTCTTCATGAGATACCTCGATGGGTGGATGGGAGACACACATGTACGCCAGGGATCACTGCAGTGGCTGTACTGTACACAGGTGCAGGTAACACATGGCTCTGCTGTTCACAGACACAGGACACTACCCTAGGGAGGTGCCGCCAGTGAAAACACTGTAGTTGGGCTTACAAATGGACTTGGCCAGACAGCATAGTACCTAACTATGAACCTGTGAAGCTATTACATGTCCTTTGTGCATGGATAATTGAGTAGCTCTTCCATTTCAATTAGCTATCATGCTGTTACAGTGTCCCGTGACTACAAGCCATATGTATCCTGTTATTGTGTATTGTACATGCCAATAGACATACCTTTTGTTTGCATGATATAACAGTTATGCTGTGTAAAATATCTGACATATCTACCTACAATACTGTACATTACACATATTTTAAACATTATCCCATAATGCAAAGCATACTTGCACAGCAGGACCACCTTAGGCATGTTATTCTTGTTATATGCCCATACACATGCCTACTGTGACAGTATATCAACATATACTATTCACTGCTATGGCACGTACTTGTTGGACAAACCCTACCACTGACGGCGGGTGGTGTGTAATTGTTGTGTTTAAAGCCCTCGTGTAGCATCCCTTGTGGTGTATGAGATGTTTACCTTGTGGCCCACAGCAGGACACACAATTTCTACAAGTGTTACTATGCTCAACAAGACATCACTACATAATACCTTTTCCCACTTTATGCATTGCGTACACTTTAATTAATACAAAACAGGCTCTACATACACTAACATACTGAGTGTTCTACATACCTTGTTAGCGTTCCGAGTCTTCGTAAATATCTCTCTTACACCTTTACTGTTTAAACGGTTCAATGGTATGAGCATACGGTTTGAATGTATGGCAAGCCATCATTATATACGTAGATACCTGTAACATGTGGTATCCTGCCACCAATTGGTGTTCCTGAGTAAATTATTGCATGCACATCAGCTGTGCAGCTACTCCATTCGCCAATTACGTGGCAACAGTGGGGTATAATTGAATTCTCCACTTAGGCGTTGCCTTTTTGCCCTACCTTCGGGAGACGGCCTGTATGTGTTTTGTTGTGAGGAATTGCAACTGCTATTTGGAGAGACACGGATATTTTGAATTCATGCCCCCCGTGGATTGTGTGTGACGACTAGAGTATGTGGTCCTACATGTGAGTGTACCTGTCATCTCAACCGTCTGATAAGGGACTATTGCAAATAAAACCTGTAACATCGCCATCTGTTCCATTATACAACAGCTACAATTTTACATGGCACCATTACAAATGTGTCTCTCACAAGGTATGTTAACGCTTCTGCAGATGTAATTGAGTGAGTGGATGTTTGTTATGTTATTACAGTCTGTATTGCAATTGTTTCAGGTATGGGGGAAATGTAGGTGGGTGTACATAGCATATACAGGTTTGTGGGGACTGCATTTCTACATATTCCATATATGTGTGTGGGCTCCTTCCCTAATTGAAGACCTATCATTTAGTAGACTAAAACTATGGTTGTTGCGGGCTTATACATTGAGCCATTGTTAATTGGTTCTTATATAGCATGCAGGTGAGGTTGATACTTCAATACCTCCGGAAATACATCGATATGTAAGGGAATGTTACTAAATGACAGCTGTCTCGTGTATTTCTGTCACAGATATTTGCACTCATTGCAGTTGTGTTGGTGACTGAAGCTCTTTGGCATGGGTTGCCACCTTTTCAAATGGTCATAGTGGGACATTTGCAGGACACACATCGGTGTATACAGGCCGACACATACTCACGGTCAGTACACAGGATAGAACGTACTTTTATCCTAAATACATACTTATTCTTGTAGCACTTTAGCTACTTATCATGTTTCATGTAACATTTACGTATTTTAGATACAGGAATAACTATTTAATGCAACTATTACATAATATATGGGACATAATTATGTCCTACAATCTCGGACCTTTGCCCTTTTTAATATTTGTTGTCAGGACACAACTGCTCAGGGAGGGACTGTCCCTCTTAAAGTGGGACAGGTGCTAACCGTAAGCCTACGGCCAGCTATGACCACACCTACCGTAATGATCTACCTCTGAGTTAGCACTAACAGACACACGATGCAAACACACACACACACATTACAGTCCATTGGAAACGCACACGGCACCCTCAACACACACTTACACAGACTACAGCAATCACAAACACAGTTGAACACAGTACCTACCTGGACCGCAGCACCGGCAGCGATAACTAAATGTCCCTTAACATCGTGATAATATTACTCGCGGTTCTAGTGTTCCGGTACTGTGGTCTTTTGGTCTTTAAGCCTCGTGATTACACGTGTTGGTATGTGAAACATTCGATAGTTGGCTGTATCCTATTTATTTGTACCTCCATGGTTGTGTACATGTCGTTGACCTATCTATATATTTGCAGATATAGGTGAATCCGTATATATCGACATATATCACTCTATCACCCTTTCTATCTCTATTATATATATATATATATATATATATATATATATATATATATATATATATATATATATATATATATACAGAGAGAGAGAGACAGAGTGAGAGGGAGAACACACCTTTCGTTGTGTACATGGCGGTGTATACTGTTTCCTGGACTCTGCACATTTGTGTTTTAACCTGTCACAATACACACCTGCCGTTGGTACATCTCGGCTAGCTTAGTGTTAGGTGATTGTGTACATAATTGCGTGTTCTACTCCTGGCAGTGGTCATTTTACCTTTCAGAGCAGGCACTATTAGTACAGGTGTGAATAATGCTAGTTTCCCCTGTTCTGGACATCGTTGACCATGATCTGTACGATATTCAGCAAAGCTTAGCCCTGTTTTGCGCATATCCGTATAGTCATGTTTAAACGACGCTTACCAGCACTTGCCAATGCATAAACCCACTAACATGTGCTAAACCCGATCTGATGACCTGCATCCAACATCCATTATTCATGCCTTCAGGATTACATAACGTCCCTTGCAGGATGTGGAACCGGGAACATGCACGACAGTCAGTGTATTTACCACTTGGCCATCTGGGATTTGCACACGTGTCATGGTGTTTTGTATGTGGACTATACTACGGCTGTTACTCCATACTGCAATCAAATGTGTAACTCAGTTTACATATGGATGAGACCTATTAATGGTATGTCCAAGTGATGTTTAATGGATGTGCTCCAGCATTGGGAATGTATGTCACAGTGAGCCACACACTATAATGTGCTACACCTTCACACAACCATAGGTGGAGCATGCTGGGGTGACAGATACCTGTCATGGGTACTCCCCATGCTTTTCCACTACATCCCTGATTACATTATATGGAGCCCCTCATTAAAACACCAGGGAATCCATGCAGAGTGTGTGGGGAACAGTGATTACACACATGGATCCCACAATTGGCTCTGCTCCATTGAGGGACAGTTGGTTAATAGATGTGGTGGCGACAGCAGACACTGTTTGCCTCAGTTGATGAATGGCCTCTGACAATCGGGCATGTACCTACCGATGTACCTAAGAACCTATACATCCAGTATCAACATATGCTGTTAGGTGCGTGTACTGTTCAGGTGTTGACATTCCTTGTTCCAATAGCTATTGTGTGTGCAACGGATGAGGGCTGCCTATGTAAGATTCACACAGTAGGCTACCTATACATTACAAGTTACAGGTGGTCGTGTGTGTGTGCTATCCAGTTTACTGTGTGTGCAGGTGGAGAGGTGTGTCAGTCCATAGGGGCCTACACTGTCAGTGTATGTGCTATACGTTCCCTCTTTGCCAAGGCGTGGGCATATTGGGCACACCTCCGTCTGCCTACTGGGGTTGGCACAGGGTGTTCATGGTCTGAATCCCTCTGTGCCTGTGATGGCCTTGGCAATTGCGGTGGGCTGTGAGGGCCTTCACCATTATGTCCTTGCTGCAGCTGTTTCCGCAGGATCATATTATGTAGCATGGAACATACTAAGAAGATGTGGGCACACGTGCCTGGAGAGTACTGCAAGGCTCCACCAGATATGTCCAAGCAACAGAACCATGATTTCAACATCCCAAACACATGCTCTATGATGATTCTGGTTTGTGCGTGTGCCTCATTATGGTGTTCTTGCATGGGTGTGTGTGCATTTCTGATGGGAGTCATCATCCACGGCTCCAGTGCATAGCCAGCATCCCCCACAAGGTAGCCATGTGGGATGTCCCCCCTGACAAATACCTGATACAGCTGTGAGGCATGCCAGATGTGGGAGTCATGGTAGCTTCCAGGGTTGGCAGCACACACATCCATGATAATGCCCTGGGCATTGCACACGACCTGGCAGTTGATGGAGTGGTATTCCTTGCAGTTTATGTAGTGCCTACCATGTTCACTGGGTGGTGACTTGATATGTATGTGCGTGCAGTGTATCGCACCCAGTACCTCCGGGTAGTGTGCCACATGGTGGAAGAGATGCATATTGCTGGCCAACTCCTCCTGAGTTCGGGGGAAGTATATATGCTCATTGGCATGTAGTAACATGGCATCCAGGAACTGGTGTAGTGCCCTGGATGCTGATGCCTGTGAGATCCCCATTATATCTCAAGTTGGCCTTTGAAAGGTACCTGTGGCTAGTATTCTCAAGCTTACACATACCTTCATGTCCACTGGGATGGGTTCCCCTCTGTTGTTTCTGGATCTCAGGCGTGGCCGGCACAGCTCAACTATTTGCTGTAAGATGTCCCTGTCCACCCTGTAATGCTCTAGTATCTCCAGATCATGTAGCCCCTGGTAGGTTACCCTTGGTATGAACACTCTTCTCCTCCTCCGGGGCCTGCGGTGATTGTCAGCATCATCCTCCACAACACCTTCAGTCTCTAACACATGGTGATGCATCACAGCTATGGCAGCTCCCAACATGTACATTGTAAAAGTTCCCCATCTGTTTACACCGATGGTGCAGTGTTTGGGAATACACAGGTGTGTGTGAGGTGCCTTCACACTTTATACTATTGCGCTTTGAACACTGATGATGTCATAGGGTGTGTATGTACAATCGGAGCTACAGGGTATCTTATGTGTTTTACCACAGGTACTACTATTGTGGTGCCTTTGGTGTTGAATTACATTTAGCTGCTGTTGATTACCTCTTGCCCTTCCCTTAACATTTCTTAACATTTCCCCTCCCATTTTCTGGCATGCATCCAGCAGCCTGCTTTCTTTTGTACTTTCCAAAACCTGGCTTATCTTGCGAAATGTGTTCTATGGCCAATTTACTGCAGGTTTGCTTTGCTCTGCTATGACAGTTCTCTTTTCTTTGCAATCCGACACCTCCCCTATCCTGTTCTGCAGGTTGCTGCAACCAGACTTGTTAGCTGCCGTCGATTGCCCACTGTGAGTTAATAGGTGTTAATTGCTCAGTTGTACTCCAATTACCCTACTGCAGCATTTCCTTATTTTCTTCCACTAACCTTCCTGTTTGAGCTATGGTGCGCGGCGCATGCATCCGCTTACCGAGTTTCGGGCACGTTTTCATCCATGTACACATGTGCTTTCGGGCATCGTATGTGCTCTCAGCTAAATGATGCTATACCTACATCCCCACCCCTATCCTGCGGCTTTGCATAGCAATGGGCAGCCTGGATTTGCATTGCTCCAATGTGCTTACAGCTACAGTGGCACACCCCACTGCTGATGTCATGTATACCTCCAAACCACTCCTTGGTGTTGTTGCGCTGTGCCGTATGGTACATCCTTAGTCCAGTTGGACGTTTCCGATTCACTATTACTTGCCTCATTTGCATAGCATTGACTACTAATTCATAGTTACAGCGCTGAACACTGTCACAGACCCTTAGCAACCCTTGAAGCTTGGTTGTGGTGTACCATGCATACCATTGAGTATTATGGTGAAATCATGATTTGTATTACATTGCAATTTTATGACATTTGTATATATTTTCCTTGTGTTCCTATTTGTGCACACATGCCCTGCGGATGTACTTTGCGTTACTGTGGACATGACATTAAATGCTGTTTTTTAGGTGTTGTGCATCTTTTCTTATGCCATTGGCTTTATATTTAGCCATTGGCATATGTTAACTTTGTAATACATGAGTCTGGTCCACTTTCATAGCTCCGATGTTCTGTTTGGCAAAATGTAAACTGTTTTTTTTTGGTTTACATTTCTGTGGGCTTACGCTACACCTGCACCACTTAATGAATCGCTATGTACCTTCGTTTGCATGGTGCAGTACTGCACATGGGGTGATTAGCATACCTGAGCCGAGGGCTGCGCAGATCTGGCATACGCTGGTAGTGCACGTGGAATTGGATCGTACCTGAATTGCTCGGTGGCCATATTTGGCATTATACCGCCTACACTACGCCTGCGCCTGGCGCAAGCTTCATGAATCCCGGGGACAGTCTTTTTTAGGTTGGAGAAATTTCTGGTTAAGTAACGTGTTCAGGCTCGCACAGTATGTAAAATGGAACTGAAGGAATCAGACCATAAGATCACAGGACAAAGAAAAGCAACAATTTACAACCATAATCCTCTGATCTGTTCTTTTTCTTTGCCCTTCTGGGATCCCCCCCACAAAAAAAAAAGTGCAGAATAATTTTTTATTGTTTTGGTCAAATTTAATCTACATACTCTCCATTTAAAAATAAATAAATAAGCTGTTGTGATTAAGTGGTCACACTACAAACCAACAAATATTGCATTAAACAAGTATATGTGACATGATACTATGCTGTTAGAAATGCATAACACAAAACAACTCCTGAACATCTGTATACAGTACCTTCTTTAACATAACCTAATGCCATTAACTTCTGATCCTCACGACTGCATTAACATCAGTCATCATGTAAACACTCCATTAAACACCACCCACAGCTACACATAGTAACATTGTATCCAGTGCCTCTAATGCTAAGCCTTTACAGAAAACCAGCATACAGCCAAATTACCTGGTCACTGATGATTCTATAGTGAGGCATACCAATGTCCTCCACACCAGACTGAGTAAGCAGAGAGTCATGGTTAGCTGCCTTTCTGAGGATAAGATCCATCAAGTCACACAGGTACTCATGTCATTGAATCACAGGTAACAGTATGACTTTGTCATTGTCCATGTGGGTATTAATGACTGGAGATGAACCTCCCTCGACTATATAAAGTGAGACATGATTGAGCTCACTGATTATGTGTCTAAGGCAGGTATGAGCCTAGCACTGAGCAGCATACTATCTTCTTCAAGGATGATGCCATGTTACCAATAATAAATGATTGATGTTAACAATTGGCTTAGCTTCTGGTGTCAACCCAAGGGGGTACAATATTTGATGGCCTGGGAGGACATAGTTGACAGACCTTGCTGCTTTACCAGTGAGGGTCAGCACTTACCTCTCTAGGCTTTCAGATATCGGCAAAGACCTTTTTCACCCTAATGGTGCCTTTTTTAGGCAATGCAAAGCTGATAAACCTACTAACTTGCATTAACCCATGATGGAATATCTGAAGGTGGTACTGCTCAATGCTAGAAGTCTTAACAAGAAACTCCACTCCCTGCAAGCTTTCCTCTCCCTGGAGAGTGTTAACACATGTCTAATTATGGAGACATGGTTTAAACTTGTGGAGAATACTCCAACAATACAAGGTCATAATGCCTTTCTCACCTTTAGACCAGCTACTACACATGAGGGAACTACAGCTGATGGAGTCTTAGTCTATATTAAAACCAACCTCACATCCAGACTAATTAAAGTTTATGACCCCCTGGAACTCATACATGTGCAACTTACTGTAAACAGGGTCTTGTATCATATCCTTGCAACCTAAACCCATACTACCTATTTCAATGTTCTTGTGTCCCTCACTGTTCAACCCAATACTCTCTCTGCTACAACTATGGGGGATCTCAACTACCCATCTATAGATTGGGAATCCTACACAACTTCTAATGTACAAGCTCATTGATTTCTTATCTTTGTTAATACAAATACCCTGGAACAGCTGGTCAATTCTCCTACCAGGGTGCAAACATCCTTGACCTTTTACTCATAAACATGGAGAACTGATGTTCCTCACCCAGTGTAATGTCCTCACTCATCAGATCTGACCATATAGCAGTATTACTTTAAATAAAAATTAAATCAGGGGATCCAGTGAAACCAAAAACCTTTAGGAGCTGTTCTAAGGCTAACCTCTCTCTACTAAGCAACACCTTGGCTAAATTCCAAGCAGCCCCAAACCTAGTAAAAACCAAGGCATATGCTGAGCTATTTACAAAATCTGTCTACAATTATATTGATAGCTGTATAGAGTGAGCTGTGCCCACTCATATTAAGAGTACTGCAAACTCAAAAGACAAGCCACCCTAATGGAATCACAATATCAATCGGTTATACAACAAAAGAAAAAAAATCTTGGTCAAGCATAGGAGGAATAAAGCCATACATACTAAATGCCCCCTAACCAATCTAAGCAGACAGCTAAGAAGGTTAATTAATAGATAAAAGTCTAAATTTAAAGAAAATTATAGCTTCTCAGGCAATCGACAACCACAAAGCATTCTACAGCTATGTCTGTAATCTCAGAAGAAATATACAACAATGGTCAGAATATACTGTAAATTGCATCAGCCACACTGAACCAGAAGCCATTGTCAACCTTTTGGCTGAGAAGTTCAGCTCAAATTTCTTCCCCCACTACCCTTGATAGTCCAAAGGAAATACCACATACTACAACCCCCACAACAATTACTAGGGAACAGGTCATCAATGCACTTTCCAAGGCCAAAAACATTGCATCAATGAACCCTGAGAACATCCTGAAATGTATAATGAAATGTATGAAACATTACCTCTCTGGTCCTCTTGAATCAGTTTTCAATTGCAGCCTTCAGTTAATATTTGTGGCCAAGAAATAGAAGATGGTTACAGTCATTCCCCTGCACAAAGGAGGTCCAGACACTGATCTGGGTAACTACAAGCCTCTAAATCTGACCAGCATCTTAAGTAAGGCCATGGAAACAATCATCATGGACATAATAAATGAGGACATAGGTACCCTGGAAAAATGCTGGACCCTTCACAGTATGGCTTTATTAAAGGAAAGTCATGCCTATTAGATCTGGAGGACATTTTTGAGATGGTCACTAAAGCAATGGATGAAGGTAAGACTGTGCACACAGCTTACCTCAACCAGGCCGAGGCTTTTGAATTAATACCCCACTCAGGCATTATAGACAAGCTCACTAATTTAGGTATAAACCTCTATATCATGCACTGGATAGCCAACTGGCTCACTGATAAGACTCAGGACTCAGGAGGTCAAAATAGGTAAGGCCACCTCCACCAAGAGGCAAGTCACTAACACAGGCCCTTAGGGCTCATTACTGGACTTGCTCCATTTTGGCATCTGCTTCTCTGAAATGGGAGCAAATACTGAAGGTTTATGGCTGACTAAGTTTGCAGATGATTGCATGCTATGGGTTATCATGGACTCCCCTGCATTCTTCAAGAAGGTCTATCTCTGACTAGCAAATGGTGCCAAAGCCACAGTCTTAAACTCAGTGCTGAAATGCATAATTGTGTCCTTTGGGAAGTCAACCATTCCTGTTAACTACCATGTTGACGATATGTCAGGGATCTGGGTGCACATGTAGACAGTAGCCTTATCCTTGACCACCATGTGGCCACAGAGGTGAGGAAGTCCTTTTATTTGCACAACTTTTAAGTAAGGGCATGGCATCTAGGTCCAAAGAGGTCACTATCTTACTGAACTCTGCACTTATGAGACCAGTCATAGAATACAGTGCTCCCTTTGGTATGTATCTGACCAGACATATGCATCAGCTGATGTAACCTCAAACGTTCCTTACCAAAAGGTTACAAGGTGTAACAAACCTGCCTTACGCAGACACCTTAAAGCTCTTTCCCTCTGCTCAGTCTCCTATAGATAGCTGAGGGGTGATCTATGCCTGGCTTACAAGGCTTCTGCAAATACCTCACTTATAAATCTCCTACATATACGTACATTATAGAGTACCAGAAATACAAGGTCTAGGGACTTGAATTTTGTCTGTGACTTAAAAAGAACATGCTGGAGAGACAGATATGTGTCCCAGAGAATATCCCTCCTATGGAATAGGCTTCCCATCCATGTGAGGCTGTTTGTCTATTATCCAGTTTAAACATAACCTAAACCAGTGGATGGGGAACAGGAAATTTACACCAGCCCTAGCACCCATGTTTCTTATGGACAGAGGTAGCTTATAAATGCCTGGCACTCCATGTCCTATTTGGATGCAGGATATCATTATTCTTTGGGAAAATCTGGCTAGGCTAAGAAAGGCCCCCACCACATTAGCCTAATAACAATCTATAAATCTATGAAACAATAGGTGATCACCTCAGGCCTGCCTTCTTAATGAGCTGATGTTGTTGATTTTGGCTGCTCTGTACTTTGAGACATCACTGATCTTATCAACCTTCAATATATGAACATTTATTTTTGTTTATTTGCTATAATGTGGTTGGTATCTGGGAAAACATATGGATCTTCATGGACCTCTTTCATCTATGACCCAGGTCAGAAGGATAAAGATAGATACCATATACATGGAGAGGTTTTACATCACAGTCAACCAGCATGTTTTTGGGTGATGAAAAGAAATGGAAGCCCCTAGGAAAAATGCCTTAAACAGAGAAAGAATATCCAGACTCGACAAAGATAGTAATCTAAAAACTAAATAGAACTCTAGACCCTTCAGGTTTTAGGGAATAACAAGAGCTGCAAGTCACAATGCTGTTCATGTTAAGTTTTTTCTATACAAGTCATAGTTAAAGAAAGCATGGTAGAATAGGTTGTGATTCCCTAATAATGTTCAGAGCCATATGTCTTGTGGCTCAGATCAGCACATTGGTGCAGTTTAGACCCACTCATTTGGTGGCAGGTCATTGTTGTGTGCACTGTGGAACTTCAAGTAGGCACATTTTAGTGACTGCAACTCCCTGCTGAGTCCATTGGGTGAGAGAACATAAGTAAACCCACCTGATATACTGCGGCTACTTTCTGTGTATCTATGCAAAAGACATCTACTAAATCTTTGTGACTGATTTAAGCACCTTGTTGACTAAGAACCAACACACAGGACAGGCCATGTCAGTTGTCTGAAGTTTGGACCCCTGTTGAAATTTCCATACTTGCTTTGCCAAGTCTTGAGATTCTGAAAAACATCAAGGCCCAAAGTGCAGTAGAGAGATATTGAATTTTACTCTTCTTTAAATGTGTTTTTTTTTTTTTTTTTTTTTTGTAGATGGATAGTAAGCCACCCCCACATCCACCAAATGTATACACACCGACTCCAAGATCTCCATACTTTGGAGAAAATGAAATATTCTGAGTAAAAGCAATCTTATACTTACAACATGTGAATCTGGATTTTAGGTTATTTTGTCTCCATAGCTCAGGATTTGGCAAAGTGGGTCCTGAGATTTCAAATGGTTACCATGAAAGTCATTGCCATGTGCAACTATGATAACACATAGCCTTGGCACATCTATTTGACTATATTTCTTTACCATGTCTACTTTTCATTTACATGTTTTATTTATTTGTACATGTATTTTAGCTTGATAAGCAAATACTTTTCTGACTCTTTTCAACAATGGCAAAGGTTAAAAAGATAAACACAGAATATTGGAAGACTTCAGACTAGCCGATCAACCACTGTGCTTTCAGAGGATCTGCTACAAACTCCTCACTAAAAACCCACAGGCTGCAATCTCAGTGATTCAAATAGTTTGTTAAAATGTGATAAACCTACTAACTGAAACACTTCCACCTTTTATTGGTGGGGAAAGCATCTTCATTACTTTTAAGTTTACAAAAATTCATCTGCTGTCATATGCAAAGGTACATAAATGGAGTTTGTGAGATGTCTTAAAATATGAAACTATCTGGAATTGCCCCAATCACTGTGAAAGGAGGACCCAAAAATAGATAAACTGATAAATAAAGGACTAAGTGACAGTCGCCTCCAGCCATACACTGAGTATCTACAACAATCCATTGCAGGACTAATATAAAGTCCTCACTCCACAGTAGGAGATCAAGATCTCCTTAATATGTAGATGAACCCTTGTAGTACTCAGCCAAATAAACCAACAGCAAGATATTAAAGATAATATGAGATCAAATTAGTAGAACACAGACAAAATAAAGGTAAATGAGCAAGCCTGTAAGCATAATTCTGGACTTGATGGAGACTATCATGTCTACTCCTAGCCACATGTAAAGAGAGTTACAGAGCCTGAGATGTGAATTCACCAGGACATGGACCACCATTTAAATGTCTCCAGCATAAAAGATAGTACTTAACTGGAAGGATGATTTAAAGATGTAAACAAGATGGTTTGACAAAAAAATATATATTAAACAGCTCCTTATTAAATATAAAAGCTGATATGACAGCTGATACAAGGTCTCTGAGTTTCAGACTGTTCACAATAATTTTACCAAGATTTTTAACCTTCTGCACAATGTCAATGTCATGGCATTATAAGTTACAGTGGGGTTTAAGGCTGGACAGTTTGAATCCCTTAGTCTTATAGATGTTAAGCAGCAGATGATTGGTGGTCATATATGTCTAGATGCATTGCAAGTCATAAACCAATGAATCACTAGTATGTAACTGTCCAGAGAAAAGGAGGCTTAAATTGTGTGTCATCAGCAGAACAATAATACTGAAGACCTCTCTTCAAAATGAGTTCCTCCAATGGGAGCACATACATGCAGAACAACAAAAGACCCAAGATTGTACCATGTAGAACTCTAAATATGACAGAATAAAACGAGGAAGAATTCATCCCAGAGGCAATCAATTGAATATATCTTGAATAAGAGACAGCAAACCATTCCAGGACAGTTCCCATATATTCACAGTAGGTCTGCAAGCACTACAAATGTCTGTCATGATCTATGACTTAAAATTCAGATGAGAGATCAAGGATGAGCAAAACAGAATAGTACTATTGTATATTCGCCATTAGAAGATCATTTAAGGCCTAAGTTAAGGGAACCTTATTACTACTTCTATTTGTGGAAATCATCTCTGGTCTGAACAATGCCAATACCCCTCAGAGGAGAGGTGGCACTGAAGGTGATGTCCTGGAGGCTAGTGTTTTGTCACTAAGACACTCCTGATGTAGTTCTCATTCTGTGTGAACATAAACATTAACTCATCTATGGAGAGTATTGTGGATCCCTGCATGATACAGATTACTTGCCCCCCCCCAAGGGATAGGTTATGGCCTATCCACTTTGCCGTCATTGCTGTAATACTGGAGAAGACAAAAAAAACAACTCTTGTGTCTGCCTGGGTAATGAATGCTCAGAATACCTCTCATTCCTGGACTGGGAATACACTGTGGCCCAGTGGTGCAAGGTTTGATTCCATCAGCCTCTATTGCCTAACTGTGTGATTCTAAATAAGTCACTTAATTAGAGACTGGTCCTAGGCCAAGTCTGAAAAAGGTCCGTGGAGATCAGTGCTCCACCCTGAAAAACAAACACAAGTAAAATAAAATAAAATAAAACAAATAAATAAACAAAATAAAGATATATTGTGCAGAGCAGCAAATTGACAGGAACCATTTAGGAGAAGCATAATGGTTGGTGTGCATAGGGCAAAAAGTACTTAGATGAAAAAAAAACATAAGCAGAATTTAAATTAGATCAAAAAATTCTCAACAGCAACACCACTTTTCCACCTTTAAATCAAATGAATATGCAGGAGTAATGATGTAAGACAATCTACTGTCTACTCCATCTATCGAGGCATTAATGTTAATCCTAAATCATCTCTACTTCGTTCATGCAGTAAACATTCATCTGCCTAGTGACTATTTGAGACATCTCTCAATATGCACTGCTCCTATATCATTCACCACCTCCAGTCTCAATGACATTTCCTCATATCTAATGTGAATGATCTCTTTCCAATAGCTACCTCTGTCTCCTTTTCTCTTTGTATTGTCTTCAATGACACCTCTCCCATTTGCACCACAACAGTGCCAGATGTGCATATGATATTCTTCCGCTCCTTTCATTATTTATTATTTGCATATCTGACTGATATAGTCATGCTCAGTCGTCACACTCCATTATCCTCAGTATTATGCAAATCTTGATTGCACACTTTCACCAATACGATTTCCCATGTTCTGTATAGTGGATGGAATTGTAGAAAGTACTCTCAGTTTTAGCTTTCCTATACCTTGTCAAGCAGAATTGTAACATCAATGCCTACAAAACCCTATCTTCTTCATGGTATTCAGTGTGGCCCTTTCACATAATGTTGCACTGCATGATTTAATCTTTGCATTACTACGGCCCCATGTTGTTTTCATGTTTTTGTCCTCCCTCAGGTCACTGTTTGAGCATGTACTGGGTTCTTAGACTCTTTACAGCCTTGCATAACTCTGCAGTTCTTTATGCTAATTATGTTAACAACATATATCGACTCAGGAAGTCACATTGCCTCAATGAAAAATGCATCTGTATCTAAAACGACCACAACACTCATGGTGTCCTCAGCATATCAAATGGCATTATTCTTCAGTACCAGCATACCAGACACAGTTCCACTATACTAATAAACTGCACTGACTTCTACTACTTATTGATTTTCCCCCATTAGCAACTCTCTCTTAAATGTTACCATCTGGCCGCTAAGCCATTTTTGTGTTTAGCTCACCACTCTATGTTTCCTTACCATGTCCATTAACTTCCATAGCTTCATAAATTAATTTTAGAGTTAAATCATAGAAGACACAGCATAGCATAGCAAGGCAACAAGACATGGGAAAACAAACCACACCTTTAACAGAGTGAACCGAAGTTTTTAACAGAGATTAACAATCAGTACAAACCAGACAGGACTCACCTAGGTAGCTATCTTAGTAAAGTATATAAAACTAAAATGAAACAAAACTTCTTCTTCAACAGAAACAATAACATCTAGGCAGCAAATTTTGAAAAATAATAGAACTGTTATCCTTCAGGATCTTAGGAAGGTTATTTTTATTCTCCAAAGAGGCATTCACTAAACTCTTAATTTAATATTTTGAAATTAAAACTATTTTGATTATATTACTAAAATACTTGACATTGAAGAGAAAAGACTCTCCAAATGTGACTGGATCGTTTTAATGACCTAGTTATTAAAAACACTATAAAGGACCTGCAACTTTTACATGACATGGTTAATGACTTAGAAGTCAGGTTATAAATGAACAATTTAATGTGCTAATGGAATTCCAATGCCCACTAATGTATCAGTCTCCATACTGAGGCATTTGCTTCTTTCTTTTTTTTTTTTTTATACAGATTAAAATCTAGTTGTCAGTCTGTATGGAAGTAGCCCATGGTACCCTTAGCTTTGCCTCTGGTATGTAATCCTCTATGTTAATCTTTGTCAAACTGTATAAGTATAAACACTTCCCCAGGGATTCAGAAAGTATCCTACCACTCATGTTAAGGGCTGCAGTAAAAGGCCATGTTTCGGTGATACAGTATTTAGTGGTTTTAGGACACATTAACTGCAATGAAGAAAAACTTGCATGTCTCTGAATTATCATTAACTACTATGAGTGCAGATACACATTTTCTTGTTATAGTTAACTGCGAAGGTCAATAGCATAATAGCACAGGCTGCACCCCATTCAGTCTCCTACAAACAATACATACCTATACACACACACACACACACACACACACACACACACACACACACACACACACACACACACACACACACACACACACACACACACACACACACACACCATACCTGTGCCAGTGCTACAAAATGTCCTAGATGTCCTCTTTTTCCTACTCTTATCAATAACAGATGATTACAGTCTGTCATTAATGTGAGACATTAGAGTTTTGTATCTCATATCCTTCAGTAGATTCATGGTTGTCAAAATGCTGTTATACTAGTGGCTTTCTAAGTCTGTAGGAATAATTTTGTCCCACTAGTCTTGATTTCATGTTCTACAAGATTAAACAGAATGCCTGATGTTCCCTGAGTCTCTCCCTTGTAAGTTGCAAACTGATGCAGGCATTTAATAATGCCTGAGATCCTCATTGCATGCTAAAAATCCACAACTGTACTCTCTCTTCTCAGTTTGTGCAGTGGGTTAATGCTGAGGTTTCTTTTAGCAAGGGTACAGGATTTAAGGTGTCCCCCCCTCCTTAGTGCTTTCCATATTTTTTTAAGTTTTATTTTAATTTACATTATAACTCCGGTGTCTAGTATTGGAACACAGGACTAATATCCTCTGGGGAAAATGGGAAGGTACACAGTCGGAATCCAGGATGAGATCATTTTTCCTTGTTGTCCAGTGTCACCCCTTAACCTTTGTTGTTTTTAAGGGCCTTTTTGGCTCACATTATGCAAATTAATCCCTGGTGTCTGAGTTCATAGGTTCATAGGAGATTACAAGGCTAATGGCTTAAGGGCCCTTACAAGCCTAGCCAGTATAACCCAATTTTACCAAAGATATAGAGTTCCAAGGAGCAAGAGGATGCCATTGATTTGTGCCTGTGCATTAAACATCTTACAGATTGCCCCTGTCCATAAGGGACATAGACTGTACCCCAGGTGTGAATTTGGTATTACCCATCCATTGATCCAAATTGCTTTTGAATACGGCCCAGGCAATGCTCTGCTTAATGTGAATAGGAAGCCTATTTCAAAGAAGGGGTACTCTCAGAGACATATATCTGTCTCTTCAGCATGTTTTGTTTGAGTCACTGACTAAGTTTAGATTCCTGTGTAGCAGCTCCAAAAGGATGAATTTGTGAGTAGGTCAGGTATAGGTGACCCCTTAATATTCAGTAGGTGACAGAGTAAAGGGATAGGGCTTATTCCTGATAGGACTAGTGCACCCTCCCAGTGCTGTGTGTCATTAAAGTATGTAGATAAAGAGCTATTCCTGGTGTCTACTTCCACCTGGCCCAGTGTGCTGTTGGGCAAGTGCCTGAGAAGAAATTATTGGTGTCTACAGTTCCACCTGACCTTGTGTGTCATTAAGGCATGTAGATCATGAGTAATTCCTGGTGTGTATAGTTCCACATAACTCTATGTATTGTTACAGCATGCAGATAAAGAGTAGTCCCTGGTGCCTATCATTCCATTGACTCACTGTATTGTTAAGACATGTAAATAAAGAGTAATCCCTGGTATATACAGCTTCACCTGACCCTGTGTATCATTAAAGCATGTAGATAAAGGGCATTCCCTGGGTCTAGTGATTCCTCCTGGCTAGATATTCCAGGCTTTGCTCTTTAGTCTTGGGTTATTTGTATAAAGTATGGCAGCCACTTCAGCCCATGCACACACACACACACACACACACACACACACACACACACACACACACACACACACACACACACACACACACACTTAAATATCTATGTGTTATAGTCATACACACACACACACACACACACACACACACACACACACACACACACACACACACACACACAACCCTAATGTACCCCCTCACTAAACCCCCCTACTGTGACCTCCCATGCAGACACATACTCAGTTGCATATCTCCTAACAGTGCCAGAACATGTCCTTTGGCCCGTCTTCATTACAAGTGTTCAGGAGAGGCCATGCTAAATTATTTGGCAGTTTCCCACAGGCAGTTCCATGGGAGATTACATGGCTAATTAGCATATGCCTCTCCCCTGGAATGCTACATTCCTGTTTAACATGGCCTCAGAGCAGCTCACTATGCATTTTCATGCTGCAGTAGTATGGTAGGTCTATCTCTGAATCAGAAAAGGTTGCCGTGCATACCTCATTGTAACCTTTCTGAATTGGGCTTTTGATTTCAATTATGCTGAATTTCTTCAAGAATATAGAAGTAAACCAAAAACTCAGATTTCTCTTGACATTTCTATAAGAACTAATTATTAAACGTAAGATTCACCAGATGATATTTACCCCGCATTTTTGAAAGTTGGAACTAAGTGTATCATTGAGTCAGTTTTGACACTAATAAATTGTCAAATCATCTGTGAATGTAATAGGTAATTTTCATACTAGTGGATACCATTTCAAATTTTTATTGTGACTACTGAGCTATTGCTGGTCTTTTTATCTTGAATTATTTAGCTTGTCTCATTTATTGTGCAGTGCTTAATCAAAGCTGAATGCTAATCAATGTTTTATTATCTTTTTTTTTTTGTACTGGGCATTTGCCAACTTATTTTTCTAACTTTTCTTTTTTAAAGGTTAGATGACAATATACCAATACTGACTGACCTTTATTTATATTCTTATTCAAATATTTTGATGTATAAGGGATCAGATTTTTGGAGTATGTATAGATTTTTCAGAAAGTGGAATCTTATTTTGGTGTGTGAGCAGAGCTTTTCTTTTCCTGGTCACTTTTCTTGCTTTTACTAATGTTTTTTGACCAAATTCATTGCTTGTGTGTTTATAAATGTTAATGTTTAAATAATCAGGCCACTTTTTAAAGATGGACAGTAGGGAGTTTTCTGGTGCACCATCACTAAGCACATTATTTTTCTTCTTGTTGGCTTCTGCTGCCCCAAGTGCATTCCTGCTCATTATCTATTTCATTAACATTTAAAATAAATCTAATCGGCATTGACAAATGTGTTAGTACAATTACCCTTTGGCTACAAACACATTTACTGATGGCAATTTTTTTCCTTGTTTCTGTTGACAGTTTTCACTGCTTTATTTATCCTTTGCTGGTCGTGATCTGATTTTGGGCATGTGAGTAGATAACACAGATAGTAGACAGAGACAGATATGTTTCCCCGAGACTGACACATCTCTGGAATAGACTTCTTATTCACATAAAACAGAACCCCTCACTGACCCTATTCAAACGTAACCTAAATAATTGAATGGGAGACTGCTAATCCGCCCCTGGGGTGGCACCCATGTCCCTCATGGACATGGGTAGCCATTGTTGATCACAGATCCGCTCTGTTCATAAAGTCGTTCTGCAAGCTACCCAAAAAGAACAAATGGGGATACTCAGGATTAACATGGCTAGGCTTTTAAAGGCTCTAGGGCCACTAGCGTAGTAACCTGCTATGAACCTATAACTGTATGACTCAGTTTCTTTTTTTTTTTGTTTGTTTGTTAATACTATTATTATTGGAAAGCTACTAAAGTTATCTTCCAGTTATATGTTAACTTGCTTTGAACTTTTGACTTGATGACTGACGCTTTTGTTTCAAATCCAGTATTTGGAGGACCTGATTTATCATGTCTTTTCATCTCTGTGATTAGCATTACTTCTTTTTGATTCTGCAAGCTTTGTATGGTGGACGAGTTAAATATGTTTGGTAATGTCAGGTATGTGGTGGTAGAGAGGCAGAGCCCTAAGTGCGACCCAGATGAGCTGGGATAAATTAGCAGCACGTGCAGTGACAAAATCAAATGAGGATGAATGAGAGCCTTGGTCCATTCACTTCTGCTGTGGATTGGCAGAAGGGGGACGTATGCAGGCGTTAACCTCAAGGACACTATGGAGTCTACTTGCTTAATTCACTTGTAAAAAGTGATTGTCAGTCCAACACAACACCCACTGCATGGTCAGTCCCAGGGGGTGTCACTTAGCTTTTACAGGAAAATGGTACAAGCAATTTATGTCTGGCATACAAGGTGTCCTTGGATCCTGATCTGATGGACCTTTTTTTTCATATCTGAAAAACAAACAGCAAAATAACTACCAAATTGAAGGATTTAAACTTTGCCTGCGACTTAAATAAGACATGTTGGAGGGACAGGTAATTATCTCCGATAATCCCCATTCTCTGGAATAGGCTTCCCATCCATGTGAAGCAGAGCCCTTCCCTAACCTTACACAAGTGCAATCTGGGCCAATGGATGGGGAATCAGAAATTCAACCCTGTTCTGACACCTATGTATCTGATGGACACAGGACACAGGTTAAATAATTCCCTAAACAACATGCCCTTAAAA
The DNA here is from genome assembly GCF_019279795.1 of Protopterus annectens. Taxonomy (NCBI): domain Eukaryota; kingdom Metazoa; phylum Chordata; order Ceratodontiformes; family Protopteridae; genus Protopterus; species Protopterus annectens. The sequence goes on along the minus strand of NC_056727.1, from coordinate 50,753,506 downwards.
TAACCTCTAAGCTACATTAACTTGATGGATACATTTGGGTTGCATGGCTATGCTTATAAAGGCCCCAGTGGTTATTAGCCAGGCATATACTGATGAACCTGTAAAAAAAAACAATATTGCCTCAGTGGTTATTAGCCTAGCATATACAGATGAACCTGTAAAAAACAATCTTGCATACGGATGGTGGCACTGCTTCTGAAATATTCAGCCTTGGTTGCTATGGAAAATTAATTAGCCATAAGTCTTTCATTCCTGAGAAAATAAACAAATCAGCAGATATGCTGGATGTGGCTCAATGAGTAGTGGTGGTGGTGAGGGCAATGCAAGCAAAAAGGATATATATATATATATATATATATATATATATATATATATATATATATAGAGAGAGAGAGAGAGAGAGGTAGATGAGTGTGTGTGTGTGTGTGTGTGTGTGTGTGTGTGTGTGTGTGTGTGTGTGTGTGTATGTGTCATCTTTTTGTTAGTGAGAAAGAACTCACTTCCTTTTATTTGGAGGGTGTGGATGTTGGATGCTATTGTTAAATAATTGTCCTGAATTTATTGTAGTGATGCTGCCACTTAAAATATTTCATAATTCATGAAGTCTGAGACCTTAAAAATTGTTGATGTTTTTATTTTTCTAAGTATACGTTCATGGTATTACTCATACTGCTCTTATCCCCACATTTTACTTTATTTATTTATTTTATTGCACCATCACTTGTGATACAGGCACATTTACATTCATATAAAAGTAATAAAACTGTATTAACAAGTTAAAATTAATAAATTTTATGCTTCACATATACTGGTTTATATCATAAGCAACATTACATAAATTATTCAATTCCTGCTTCTTTTTTTAAACAAGAAACATATTTATTAAACCATTACTTATGGCATAAGCAATCATATATTTATGTAAATGAAAACAAGCCACACCGACACAATCCTAGTTGCAAGCATTTTAATGATATATGTTTTTTTATGGCCTAAAAAATCAGTTATTCTCAAGACTTGCTCAGATGGAGCCAAAATGTGTATTCACTATTGCTGTAAAATAAGTTGTTGTCTCAATTTAGTCCTGTATAATGTTTAATTTTTGTCAGCATTTTTATTGATGGATACATAATACCTGCATTTCCCAAGCTGCTTACATAGGTGGCATGTGATACCATTGTATAAACTCAGGAACAATGCCAGGATTTATATTCATTTGCCATACTTTTTCTTATTTAATTTTCTACAGACTCCTTCCAGAGAAGATTTTAGAGATGGTTTAACCCTGGCGGTTCTGGAAGGATATCATTGTTCCAAGAATTAAAAAGTACATCATACGTCATGCTTATTACAGCATTACAGAAAGGGATTAAAACTTTTTTTTACTTGACTGTGCTCACGTTTTACTTCATTGCAGCAGATACAGATAAAAGAGCTCCCTCAAATCCCAACACTTAAGGATCACATGTTTTTATCACTTATGTTTTACTGATTATAGGACTTTCTATTTTTGTCATTGTACATTAATAAACTGTAAAATACTAAGGTGTTTTTCTGCAACTGATAAGATGGAATATTAAAGACGTTCAAAGATCATGCAAAAGGAAGCACTTTTTTCATTTACTGTAAAATAATTATTTCCAAATTACTTTTAATAGAAACACACATCACACAGTGCATCAACGGGCTCGATCAATATCCCAAGATACCTTCTAAATAGCATGAAACATGACCCATCAGGCCTTCTGGAATTGCTATTTAACTGTAGCCTCCAAAAAGCTTTGTGCCTTATGAATGGTGAAGAACAACAGTCATCTCTCTGCACAAAGGTTGCCCATCTACAGACTCTGGAAACTATAGACCCATAAGTCTCGCTAGTCAAGTATGCAAAGCCATGGAAAGAATTATCATAGCAATGATCAATAATGACATAGAAAAACCTCCAGACACTGGATCTACCCAAATCTGGTTTTGTCAAAGGCAGATCATGTCTACTCAACCTGAGTGACTTCTTTGAGAAGGTCAGCAAAGCAATGGATGAGAGCAAAATGGTTCACACTGCCTACCCTGACCTGGCCAAGGCATTTCACACAATACCCCACTCAGGCATTGTTGGCAAACTCAAAAGCTTAGGTATAAACCCTTATGCCACCCAGTGAAGAGCTAGCTGGCTCACAGATAGGAACCAGCAAGTTAGAATGGAGGAGTCCACCTCTACAAAGAGGCTGGTCACAAGTGGAATCCATCAGAGATTGGTCCTTGGACTGTTCCTTTTTGGCATTTACTTCTCTGAAGTTAAGGCCAATGTCAATTGTCTCTGGCTGACTAAATTTGCACATGATTGCAAATTAACAGTAGTTATAGAATCCCTCACCAACACAAATAACTGACGTCAGAGCCATGGACTATAGCTAAATGCCAAGAAATGCATAATGGTATCCTAAGGGAAGTCAGCCATCTACTGTAACAATCATATTGAAAACACACCCCTAAGAATTGACCCAGAAGTTAGGAACTTGGGGACACATGTAGACAGTAATCTAGCCTTTGACTGTTGTATGTCAATAGTAGTGAGAAAATCATTCTATGTTGTGCAACTTATATACAAAGGTATGACATCTAGTGTTCTGTCTTCTACCGGCTGGTGAGGTGAGATTTATGCTGACATTACTTGCTGATATTGTGTTTAAAAACAAATATCAAACACTGTTTACTTCTTTTAGCACTAACTTATAGTGTTATAAAGGACATACATTAGGTGACTCATGTATATATTAATCATTTTTGATGGCTCCACATTAAACGCTACTTTAGATTTTAAACCGATCACTTTTGTTATACTTTTTCTTTTAAGCAGTGAAAGTCTGATAGTGCACAGAATGTGTTTTAAAGGTTGTAATTATTCTTGAGTGTGCTCTTACACATTCATATTAAGTGTTTTCTTAGTAAGATGCCACACTTTAATAGATCCCCATATCCTTATTGCTTTATTAATGCTTAACATTTATCACTGTATTTCCATCTTAGCAATTATTTTTATGTTTTTCATCCTGCTTAGGTATTCTCTTGTAGATTTATATGTGTTCATTCATATTATGATTTATTTTTGACACACAAACCTGATGAAGTATTTATTTGATATGAAAGCAATCTTTGTTCAAAGAGATTCAATTTATCTTCATTATTACTTATTCTGGTAGATGTCTAGATGTAGATCCCTTTATTATTTAGTTAACTAGTCATTTTGTTAGTTTCTTAACAAAGTTTTGGATTAGTTGGTTAGCCTATATAAAGTGTTAATAAGCCGGTCTTATATTTTAATTCAGCTTTTTAGTTTCAGTTTTTAGGTAGGGTAATCTCAGATTACACTATGGTGGTAAGGGGGAAGGGGACTTGGCTAAAGGAATCATTTTAATGCTTTTATTGCTCTTAATAGAGCCACCCTCTGTAACCTCTCCTTTGCTCCACACAACCTGATTATAAATAAGGAATGTTTTTGATGATTGTCATTATACTCAAGTAGGATCACTTGTTTGTGTGTTTCAATAAAGGATATTTCATTTTTAACTCAACTGTGACTACCTACTATTTTCTATTTGATTACTTTGTAGCACATATTTTACAGTTTGATTTTTATTAAGTTAACTAGGTGCAGAACATAATTCAGGAAGTGAACTTCACAACCTCCACACTGCAAAGTTTCTTTATGGTTTAATTAAAAAAAGTGGTGCAGGGAACCAATAGACTCCAGGGATACCATTAATAAGCAAGCCTTAAAGGCAATTAAAGGGATTCCAACCCTGCATTCTCCATCCTATGATATTAGTCATCTGCATAACAAATTGACATGAGAGATATCATTTAAAAAATGTGAATAAAAAGGCAACTACAAAGGGGAAGAGAAAGGATTCAAATGTTGCACTCTTGCCCTAGTAAACTCCAGCATTGACTCACTACATTAACTGATAAGCTGGTACAGCCAATGTTTATTTAAACAACTACGGAAGTTGTTGGGCATTATTCCTTGTTTGCAACAGTTTGTGATATATGAGGGGGAGAGACACTAGACAACAGGCATACCTGTGAACATCATGGGGCTGGACAGGACAAAATCAGGGATGGATTTAAATTACGCTGCTACAAATTAAAAAAAAGTTGCTGGACTAACAGCTTTTGCATTACCATGGAGAGAAAGAAGGAAGTGAAGTGTGAATCGGATATCTGGCATTAATGACTGACTATAATCATCCTTGATTTATGAGAGTAGCAAAACAGAGACATCAAGGATGTTATGACAACACAGGGACAAGTATGGCGTGCACGTGCGCGAGTGTGTGTGTGTGTGTGTGTGTGTGTGTTTGTGATTTATGAGAGTAGGAAAACAGAGACATCAAGGATGTTATGACAACACAGGGACAAGTATGGCATGCACGTGCGCGAGTGTGTGTGTGTGTGTGTGTGTGTGTGTGTGTGTGTGTGTGTGTGTGTTTGAATGCATTTACTGTTATTGGGATAGAGAATGACTAAAATGCCTCTTCTCAGTGCAGACGCCTCCGCTGTTAACTATCACAGAAAGTGCAAGTCTGCACTCGTCATTGTTAGTCGCTATTCAGAGACCTGAAAATTATGTAATAATGAGGTCCTTCCTCATTACGGCTAATGCATCTCTGAATTTCAAAACACTGCATCATGGAAACAGGGCATTTGCTGCAGAACATCAAGAGAGTGATGGGATTCTTTATTAATCCTGGGTAAATCTTCCTTTATAATGTATACTTTGAATGAACTTCCTTTACTTTTCTTTTCATGCAGTGTGATAACAATTTGATACCACTATACCGCCCATGGCTGTGGATGTCCTCTTTGTTCTTGTACAACGGCACTAGAATGGTAATTTTCCTGTCATCTAGAACATGCTTTTCACTCCATACTTCTGTAAGTACCATCAGGAGCCATTTTTCCCCTAACTCACCCAACAACTTGATCATATCTGCTGTAACCTCATCAGAACCTGCTGCTTTCCCTACGTTCATTTTCCCTGGTGCTGTTCTTACATCCTTTAGGGGGAGCTCCTCTTCTTCACTCCTCATAGACTGTTTCTAGGGAGGTATTATGTGGGGTGCTCTTCATTCAGAAGTTAGTGGAAGTGCTCCTTCCATCTTTGATGTCTTGTGGATTGGTGAACGGGTTGTTCCTGGCAGAATTTTAAAGGGTTTCTGATGGCTACCTTCATTATCTTTCTATGTTTGCCTTGCAATCTGACAGAGTTTCTTTGTGTCATCTGCTGAGTCCCTTTCTAGAAGCAGTTAGAGTGCATCTGATGCCTTGTTCTTTGCTATTGCAGCTGCTCTCTTAGCCTTTTTGCCTGCCAGACAGTATTATTTATTAACCTTGTCCATCTATTCTACCTCCTACATTTTCTTGCACCCCACCTTCATTTTGATGGCTTCCCAGACTGTTGCATTCCACCACCAGCTTTCTGTATACACCATACTTATATACCTGGCTCAGACATATATTTGTTATGTAGTCCTTACACACTCTGTTTTGAGGCACCGCCGTTTTTTTTCAAATCCACACATTTCTTCATTTCTTCTCGAGTATTTCTTTGAACTCTTGTGCTTTCTCTCTTGTCCACTTCAAGGTCTTCTGTTTACTCTGTTTGCTTTACAGCCTTCTCTGACCACTGCTTGCAGCTAATTGAGGCAACCAATGGTTTATGTAGTGGGCTGACTGTTTCACTGGGGATGACTTTGGAATCACTGATTCTACCACAATGCCCTTTCCTTATGAGGAAAGCCCTTTCATAAAACACCATAAAACCTATGTACTGCCAAACTGGTTGCCTCTATAACTTGGTCTTCAGGTTATGTAAAATGACAAATTCTCCACATAAAGCAGTCGAATGTACTGTATGTATTTTCTACTACTCATACCTTGCACAAGAACAATGAACTACTAAGCTAAAATATTATGCTGTATTTTCACAAAGTACTTTCTTGTGAATGTGTATTCTCTCCACTAGAGCATGAATCTTATTAACCTTATATTCCATACATATTATTTGTCAACCAATGCAGTACAAAATGTAAATTGTAGAAATTTCCTCACACAGGCCTCTGAAGAAAAAGGCTTTGCCCAGTCTTTCTATTCCAGTTAAGAAATATAAACAAACAAAACAGTTAAATAAATAAAAATGTTGAACTGGTCATTTTTTTTTCATTATATGCATCCATTTCCACCTCTGTTTTTGTATATTTTACGTATACTGATAATTGTTGTCTGGCTGCACTTGTGTTTTTACTAAAAGTTTTCAATAAAGTTATATGAAAAAAATATATATAAATATTATGATAGCACTGCAAACATTGTGCTGTTATATCATGCTTGTGACCATTTCCAAGAGAATTAGAACATATTAGATCCATCAACCTATCATCAGAATCACTTCCATTATTATCTATTGAGTGAAAAAAAAAGATGCGACTCCAGCAGCTATACTCTTGTGTTACCCAAAAACCTCTTAATCTTGTTCATAGATTAGTTTAAGCCTGCAATTGTTAAGCCTAGCCAATTACCCCATGAGTGAATCACACCATGCACCTTCAATGTTGAAGGTAAGTGACTTAACCATTAGACCAACCTCCCACAGGATTATAGCACAAGAAATTTGACAAAGCCAAAAATAATGGGGCCCAGAAATAGGGACAGATTTTAAATATTGCTCTTATAAACTTAGAAAGCTGTTATTATAACAGATTTTGCATAACATGCATTTACTGATAGGTATGAAGTCTGAAACTCAAATGTCTGTCATTATTTAGTGATTTCAGTCCTCAATGATTTGCCAGAAAACCACAATTTTTATGTGGAACACAGCAAAAATATATGGTACAAATCTGGACATTCTGCAAAAATCTGCACATTTGAGAGCTCCCAAAAATAATAATTTCTAATATATGGGATAGGTTTAGTGTATGTGTGGTATAGGGTTAGTGTAAATGTTAGATAAGGGACTAGATGTAGTGCTGTGTGTTATGTTAAGAAAGAGTTTTTCTAAGATATGGTGCATGGTTGATATTAGGGGCAGTGATAGGCTAAGGATAGGGTTAGAAGACATTTCTAAGGTAGAGCAAAGGGGAATAAATCCTGACTTCTGGCTGTCAAACAACCACTATTATGTGCATTTAATTTAGAATAATACTGCACCCAAAGATCTTTTTCTAATCTGTCATCTGTGTTTCAGATAATAAAATAAGGAGTGTTTATACTGCATTTTATAAGCTACTTACAAGAGCTGTATCAATGCAGTTAAATAAAGTGCAGTTATTTGTTGCAGCTTACAGAGAATATTTTTATCAAGCACATTTTTGGTTTATTATAAGAACACAAGCAAAAAAGAAAGGGATCTAACAGATTTGGCAATCTCCTGTGCATAATGTAGCTTGTAATATTATTCCATTGTTAAGTTTAACAAATAACAATACAGTTTGTCATTGTATGTCTTGCCATACTTCACAAAAGCAAGCTGTAATTTGGTAAGGTGCTCCCTGTGTGTGTGTGTGTGTGTGTGTGTGTGTGTGTGTGTGTGTGTGTGTGTGTGTGTGTGTGTGTGTGTGTGTGTGTCTAAATACATACATATAGATAGACAGATTTGGGTGCCATTGGATTGGCTGCAACCTACATATAGCAAGTGCCACTCCTTTTGGTAATTTTCATCAGTGGATAAAGTGGTCAAATTATATTTGAATCAAGCTGCAACAGTTTGTCTGTAATACACTTCATGACTTCCCTCTTCTTCAGTGGTTGTGCAATGGTAGAGACAGTGCATTTAATTTCTGAGAAATTGGAAATGGAGAAGTGTTTTTATTTATTTTACTTGATCTCAAATGCAACATGTTTGTTTGCATTTGCATTCACTTCAATTAGAAGTTTTTCTGTGTAGAAGATGTTGATAGTCGATGAACCTGTTTGATGTGCATAAGGTATGAGTGTGTGTGTATAATTGGACCTGTGCATGCCCATTTTACCAACAAAATAACGTTGATTTAAAAGTTACTTCATATATTCAGTGTGCAAAGAAATACAATATGGAATGTGAAAATACACTTCAGTGCATAATCTTTGACATTTCATTTTAAAGCAATTCTGTGTAAAGAATATAAATATTGATAATGAAACCACTGACTCAAATCAGTACAACACAGATTGCTACAGAAGACAAAAAAAACACAAAAAGCAGATCAAAGACCAACTGCAATGATAACTTATGGCCAAGGTGAACTGCTATATCAGTAAATGCAGGGAAATCATTGTGATAGAGAACTGGCCTAGAGGCAGTTTCATTATTGATGTCCATTCACTGACTCATAACTACAGGTGAAAAATTGGTTCTGTAGATATCTGTCAAAAACTCTGCATGATAAATCCACAAGTAATACGTGAGCTGGAATTTTCTTGCTAATATTCTGGAATCTAACATTTTGTGTAAAGACTCTGAATAGAGATACATGTAATATATTTTACACAGAAACAAAAGTTTTCGTATTAGCAGCATAGTCCGTAATTTGACATTGTAAATTAATTTCTTTGGTCCATCTATAAGCCGGATTAACATGTCATTTGCATAACAGAGGGATATAGATTACAGTTACTTTATTTGTATGCCTTAGAATGCAATGCTTTCTGAGTGTTTTTGGTGGATATTGATCGAGATCAGAAATAATAAAAGAGACAATGATAGTCCTCCCAAGTACATTGCAAGAACGGGGATAGCGATAGTACATCACAGAATTTATTTAACACTTGAATTGTGGAAGTGCAGTACAGTCATTATGCAAGTAATACAGTGTTGTACTATTGCATTTTCATATCTTTAAAGCACATTGATTTGTAATATTAAGCACACTAAGCTTACCAAAACCTGCAGTTACTGCTATAGTATAGATTCAATATATTGCTCTTTTTCAGAAGTATTAAGTGTCAGAAATTCATTTGAAGTGAAATATAAACTCAATATTTCCATTTTAGGTGTTAATAATTCAAAATAAAGTTCTGAAGCTGTATTTATTTTTCCCCTACTTTTTTCTGTCATTTTGCCTCCACTGTCTGTCTATATGTTAGTCAAGAGCCCCCTGCTAGTCAATCATCCCATTTGTTCTGCATCAACACGACAAAGGTCAGGTGAGAGGTATCATCATTCAGACAGCCATCAGGTATGGTTCAAGATATAACTATGCAATGAGGTGCAGTAAAGTCCCTCCCCTCACGTCTGTAAATGATGCATCCTCTCAGGCAACACTGCCTGTCCCTCCCCACAAAGCTTGACTGCTGATTTCCTCAGCCTTATCATGTGAAGTCACTCAACTGCATGTGGCCCTGAGTGCACCCAACCCTCCCTATACCCAAGCAGGTGACTAGGCCACACCCCATCACTTCTCCCCAACTCTGCCTTGCTCCTTCAGTAACAGGGGCACTAAATGATTCTTACTCACCTGTGTTGTAATAGGGGCTCCAACCTTCTGTGCTACAGAGCAGGGCTGATGATAACCATAACTCAGTGTATCATGAAGGCATTAATGAGAAGGACATGGACATGTACTGTTTGAAGGATGTTATCTGCAAACTTGATGGTGTACTCCATGATCTTGGTGGGATACTCCATGGTCTTGGAGGTGTTCTCCATGATCGTGGTGGGATACTCCATGGTCTTGGAGGCATACTTCATGATCTTGGTGGGATACTCCATGGTTTTGGAGGTGTACTCCATGATCTGGGTGGGATACTCCTTGGTCTAGGTGGTATAGTCCATGATCTTGATGGCATACTACATGTTCTTGGTACTGCATTCTAAAACTCTTCTTAATAAAAAGCATGATGTAGTGTAACAACAAACCAGATGGAAAGCACAATATTAGACACACTTTTTTAAAACAAAAAAGAGAAAAACTTCTCTAGCACCTTGACTCAATTGTCTTTACAGAGTATGAGGCTTCATTCTAAGATACTCCATTATATATACAAAATTCACTCATTAAATCATTAAACAATAAAACAATAAAACAATTAAATCATTAAATCAAACATCTCCAATTACACTTATTGTTGAGACCTTTAGGGGACATAGTTTCACATTTAAGAATGAACATTAACTCTTTCTTAAGGAGCTTACTTTTAATATCAAATACATCATAGAAATCATAGTGAATCTGTTCTAAAACTGTGGCTAGTAAACCCTGTACATCCCCATTATGAAAGTCCCAAAAATGTATAACGACAGGACTTACCACTTTTCCTTTTCTAATATCCCTCACATGTTCCTTCACCTGGGTTGCAAAAGATCTTTTGCTTTCCCCTATATAAAATTTTTTACATGGGCACCTCAAAACATAACTCACCGCCACCCCTACTATCACAACTATAACTGCCTCGAGTTTCATATCTCTTACCATTAATAACTGAAAAACTATTCACTACTACTGAAAAAGCATGACATATTAAAGACACGAAACACCAAAAGTCCCATTTCTACTGCATAAAGAAAATTGCTGCTTTAGAAAAATGGTCACATATCTAGCTTATGGAAGATGCAAAAAGCAAAATATAACAATCAAAGCAGTTTGTGGTGAAATGAAGAAAAAAATAATAAACCCTCAACATTTGAAGACTGTCACAGAAGGACAGCCTACGCTATGAAGTTTTTTTTTAATTTATTTTTTAATTTAATTTTGTTGTTTTTGTTGACTGGTATAAAGCACTGAGCATTGGGGAACATTTTTATACTCATCCTGGAGTTCTCAACCAAGCATTAGAAACTTGTCTTTATTACTTAAATAAAGAGCAAGCAAAAGAAATAATCATTCAGCAACTATAAACAAAATATGATTTAGTCAGTAGTTGCCAGGCATGCTTTCATGCGGCGTTAAGAAATAAGATACATTGTTACACAAAACAAGCCGATATACATTGCAGTACATGAATGAAGTACATTGGTTAAAATGAAAGCATTCAAAGGGGACATGAGGCAACATAAACAATATAGTTTGTTCAGCTTGTGAATAAAATGCATTTGATAATGTGAATGCATTTAAAAGAAATAAAAGGGCAAAAGAAATAAAAGGGAACTTAGTTAGTTAGTTAGTTAGTTAGTTAGTTAGTTAGTTAGTTAGTTAGTTAGTTAGTTAGTTAGTTAGTTGTATTTGCTGAAAGAAAAATTTGACTGGGCAATGTCCTTTTTCAGCAGAGGCAAGGAAAGACAAGCTCTGGCACAATACTTAATAGAGAATACAAGATTTATGCAGCATTTTTTAAATCAAATAGCATAAGACACACAAGCCCCTGCATTCTCGATGCCCTGCACGGCGTGCATGATTAGTGCAGGAGACCTAGCAAGCAATATGTCTGCCGTGCGATCCAGGAACAGCCTGCATGGGCGTGCACGAGAGCCCCTGCACTAATCATGCACGGACTTAGCCCAGCTATGCAAATCACCTCATTTGCAGGAGAAATTCATACAAATGAGGTGATTTTGCAATCCAGGAAGCTTGCAATAGTCCATGCAAGACAAGTGCTATCTGCAGAAATGTACTCAGTTAGTAACCGAGTACATTTCTGCAAAATCTGAAACGGAGCTATGACAGCTCCAACTAAAGGCCACATATCATTGAGGAAGCATGCCTATGGCCAAGTATAAGGCCATTGGCATTGCAAACAATAGAATAAATAAAAAAAAAAACTTTTATTTTTTTTCGCCGGGATCGGTGGGAAAATAATAAAATAAACCTAAAATAAGCATTCTAACTAAAATTAGTATTCTTCCATGCAAGTCAATGGCAGGCAGAAGACAACCTGGCCAATGAGTAATGGTTGCCAAGAGGGGAAGCTTAGTGTGAGACATGTAACTATGCATTAGCAGGCAATCTTATGCAAATGAGGGGAAGGATAGTGAATCCCAGTTTTCCCCAGCATGTGAGCCAGGTCCCAACAGTATAAGAGTATGAATAGCTGGGTGCAAGACTAAGGTATAGGTGACATCATGAGGGGGGGGGTGTCAGGCATACTTTAAGCGGATTGGAGCCCTGTGGCTTGGGATAGCTCCTAGCTTAGCATAGCTAAGCCAGGGGGTGTGTCTAAACCTGCCTAGCACTCTTCACAAAGCCAAGCAGGTGTGCGCGCTGTTGTAAAGAAAAAAAAATAGTTTACCAGGAAATAGCAGCTCTGTGCACATTTGAGCACCCTGTTTGCGCAGCGCACCCCTGGCCTTAAACAGGAAGGCAATGGGAAGGGGAAACTACAGTAGGAAGGTAATCAAGGAGAACTAACGTAGCTGGCAGGTGAAATGTATCAGAATCAGCCAATTACACAGGCAGCAGACCAGCCAAGCCCAGAACACAATATAAACTAAGCAAATACCTTCCCCTCTGGTTTAACCCACACTCTACACCACCAGTGTATACAAGAGGGGAAATTTTAACAAACAAACCTGCAAAATCAGAAGGGCTGCAGTAGGCAACATAGAACAACATGTGCAAGAGGCTGAGGGTGGTGAGAATGTCAATGCTGCTGAACAACCCAGAGCGAGGAGATGGAGAAGAGTGTACAGACCCAGGGGAACCTACCAGGGTCTACATGAGCAGGAGATAGTGGAGTACTATAGGGTGGACAGAGACCTCCTACAGCAAATTGTTGAGCTGTGTCGGCCACACCAGACTCACCAAACTGACTGAGGGGAACCCATCCCAGTGGATACCAAGGTATGGGTAGGCCTAGGTATACTAGCCACAGGTGCCTCCCAAAGCACAACTGGGGATATCATGGGGATTTCACAGGCATCAGCATCCAGAGTATTCCACCAGATCCTGGATGCCATGTCAGCACATGCCAATGAGCACGTATATTTCCTCAACACACATGAGGTGTTGACCAGCAATATGCGTCTCTACCACCAAATAGATGAATACCCTGGGGTAGTGGGTGCTATAGACTGCACGCATATATGCATCAAAGCACCACCTGGTGAACAGGGTAGGGCCTACATCAACCGTAGGGGCATCCCCTCCTTCAACTGCCAGGTCATATGTGATGCCCAGGTCATTATAATGAATGTGTGCACTGGCTGTCCTGGAAGCTATGATGATTCCCGCATATGGCATCTGATGCAGCTGTACCAGAGCTTTGCCATTGTGGACATCCCCTATGTTCTCCTAGTGGGGGATGCTGGGTACACAATGGAGCCGTGGCTGATGACACCTATCAGAAATGCACACACACCTGAACAACAAAGTCATAATGAGGCACACTCACAGACCAGACATATAATAGAGCATGTGTTTGGGATGCTCAGGGCATGGTTCAATTATCTGGACACATCTGGTGGAGCCTTGATGTATTCACTAGCTACATGTACCCAAATTGTTATGGAATGTGCTATGCTGCACAATATGATCCTGTGGAAACAGCTGTAGCAGGAATAGCATGGGGCAGGGCCACACAGCCCCCCACCAATGCCAAGACCTGCATAGGTGCAGAGTGACTTGGAGGAGGAATAACCTGAGCCTGCCCCAGTAGGCAGAAGGAGGCGTGCCCAGTATGCCCTGGCCTTGGCAAAGAGGCAACGCATAGCATATGCACTAACACAGTAGGGACCCAGGGAGTGACATCTCTCTCTGACTCGCACATACAGTAAAAGGGATGCCAAACATGACACTACCTGTGCTCAACCATGTATAGGGAGTGTACTATATGCATCTGACTAAGGCAGCCCTCCAGCACCATCCACAGTTCTGGCACACCCTCAAGGTAAGTCAATCAACCTACCAATTGCCAAATGGAGTAGAATGTGTTGTTACCTGTAGCTATGGTATGGATGTGAGCATGCAAGGGAATTGGGTGACCAAATGTTATGGCAGCAGGCAGTAGACATCCATAGTGGCACCAGGATATCTGTAACACATACTGGAGTTACCATAGTAGCCAGTACTACACAGGGTGACAAAACCCACTGCAAGAAATGGGTTGAGTGACATGTGTGTCCATAAGACCCACACATGCCAGTCAGAAAGGTTCACATACCCAACAACAGTCTCAGCCAGTAGGACAGGTATAGACAAACCCAAACAAAGCCTGTGCCATGGCCCCAGAATGATGGCTATGGTTAACCTCCCCCCCAGGCCTACACAGACAGACCACAGTAGGGCAGGCAGTAGGATATTAGTTCTGAAGAGTAGGAAGTCAGACAATAATATGTAGGGCAACCAAAGGCACGATCTGTAGTACACTGGCATGCCTCTAGTCAGCATGATAGCTAGCAGTACAGAATGAAATGGAGTACCTGACATACCAGTACAGTCATAGCAAATGTGTACAAGTGTCACTTGTGCCCCCCACATCCTACATAGTAATGTAAAAACAGTCAGGTGTGCCCCCCAACCCTGTGTTGAAACATACAAATAGTCAGATGTGCCCTCCCTGCTATGCAAAAATGTAGTAACAGTCAAAGCCAAATGTTCAGTGGATACCCTGCAGAGACAGCATGCTACCTGTGGGTGTACAACACAAAGGTCAACACTGCAGCACAAACTACCTGGACACGATCCACACATTCATTACAGATGGCCATACTGGGCATGCTCACACACAAACACATGAAGGCCATGACTGCAAACACCAGTGGACCAGACATATTTGGCAGTTGCAGTTGTCAGTGTGGACACTCATCCATATGCACCGCTCCTGCCTTGCACACACAGTGGATAGGAATACAGACATATATGTCAGAACAACACACTATAATAAGCCAAAGGTAGATGTACATAGATGTGTGGAAGAGGGTGACTGTGACAAGCAGCCATCCAGGCCTGTTCTACCCAGCACACAGCCAGAGGGCCCCAAACACATGAGGTGCAGATGTCACTCACTGCAGATACTAGCCCCCAGTATCTGTCAGCATTACAAACTATGTGGTGCATGTGCCAGCTGTGCAACATGACTGTACAAGGAAGTAGTCATGTAGCAGCTGTATACACGTACCTGTGACATATGACCCCATGTGTGCCCGCATGTGGCATGTCAACCCCTAGATGAATGGGTAATGGCCCATTGCACACACTGCCCCCCCCCCCCATAGCCCTACTATGGCAAGTCTGCTGAGGTCATCCCATGTGAAATACACCTTTGGGAAAGTAGCATCCCAGTTATCTCCATAGCACGTCCTGTAACTGCTTATTGCTGTGGTGTGATAACATATCTTAGATAGGTGTCCTAACCCCAGACTTGGCAACTGTGAGTGTGCATGTTTGTCTGTCTCTGACTGTGTAGAGAGCTATGCTTTTTATGGTACTCACACACCTTACAATTCATATACTCAACTTTGCCAAGGCTACTGATGTCATCCAATGTGATATACACCTTTGGTGAAAAAGTACTCCAGTAATCTCCATGGCACATGCTGTAACAGCATACTGCTGTAGTGTGAGAAAGTAGTTAGGTAGGTGTTCTAACCCCAGACATAGCAATTGTGTGTGTGTGTCTGTCTGTCTCTGACTGTGTAGACAGCAATGCTTTTTAGGGTACTCACACTCCTTACAATTCATATACCCAACTTTGCCAAGGCTGCTGATGTCACCAACCTAGAAATACACCTCTGGGAAGGTTGTAGCCCAGTAATCTCTGCAGCGCATCCTGTAACTACATACTGCTGTAATGTGATAAAGTAGTTAGGTAGGTGTTCTAACCCCGAACATGACAATTGTGTGTGTGTTTGTGTAGAGAGCAATGCGTTTTAGGGTACTCACACTCCTTACAATTCATATACTCAACTTTGCCAAGGCTGCTGATGTCACCAACCTAGAAATACACCTCTGGGAAGGCTGCAGCCAAGTAATCTCCGTAGCACATCCTGTAACTGCGTACTGCTGTAATGTGCTAAAATAGTTAAGTAGGTGTTTTAACCCCAGACATGGCAGTTGTGTGTGTGTGTGTGTGTGTGTGTGTGTGTGTGTGTGTGTGTGTGTGTGTGTGTGTGTGTGTGTGTGTGTGTGTGTGTGTCTGTCTGTCTCTGACTGTGTAGAAAACAATGCTTTTTAGGGTACTCACACTCCTTACAATTCATATACTCAACTTTGCCAAGGCTGCAGATGTCACCAACCTAGAAATACACCTCTTGGAAGGTTGTAGCCCATTAATCCCTGCAGCACATCTGGTAACTGTGTACTGGTGGATTGTGGCAGTTCTGGATGTTTTGTGTGTGTTCCAATGTCTGTGTACAGAGCAATGCAGTATAGGCTAGTCACACGCAGTACATTTGAAATGCCCTACTTTGGTAATCCTGCTGATGTCATCCATTGTGAAATACACATCTGGGGAAGGAGTTTTCTAGTAATCCCTGTGGTGCATCCTATAACAGCTCCGGGATGTAGACCTTGGTCAAGGACACAATACCCACACATGTCAGTTGTGGATTTTTAGTGTATGTCTCCCTGTCTGCGTAGGGAGCAATGCATTTTAGGCTACTCACTTGCAGTACATTTGAAATGCCCTACTTTGGTAATCCTGCTGATGTCATCCATTGTGAAGTACATCTTTGGGGAAAAAATACTCCGGTAATGTCCGTGGCGCATACTATAACTGCACAGTGCTGTAGTGTGATAAATGTGTTAGGTAGGGGTTTTACTCCAAGACATAACAGGTGTGTGTATGTGTGTATGTGTGTGTGTGTGTGTGTGTGTGTGTGTGTGTGTGTGTGTGTGTGTGTGTGTGTGTGTGTGTGTGTGCGTGTGTGCGTGTGTGTGTTTGTGTGTGTGTAACACATATCGTGTGTAGAGGTGGTTGTGAGTGTGTGACACCTGTGGCCAATGTGGAGTGGGTTTTGCAAATATCTTATATGGTGGCCTTACTATATTGCAATGTCAAACATACTGGGATACCAAATGTAAAATAGCTGAGAGGATGGGGTGCAAAGCCATACCCATACATGTAACATCAAGGCCAGGCAATTACAGTTAGCAACCCCAGTATTACCCAGATCACACTCTCTACCCATGTGTCATACACACACACACACACACACACACACACACACACACACACACACACACACACACACACACATATACACACACACACACATGCCTAGGCAACAGCCAATATGTGGGTACTACACTGCATATTGGCCACCGATAGAGACTATGGAGTGATAGCAGTGGGCTACAAAGGGCATGTCACCTTGCCCATCTGTCCAATATGCACATACATGCAGACAGTGCACCTCCCCCATGTTCCCAAATGGACACCTGCACCACCTGTGGTGCCTTCACATGTGACCCACAATGAACATACCATGCCTGACAACATGCCCTGTATGGACAGATGCCAGTGACACCAGAGAATACTGTTAGCATGCTATCAATGTAGGTGCAAGGTAAACCTGCTGCCCATTACCAGTTCCTGCCACCAGTGGGCAAAACTGGCAAATCTGATGATACTCTGTGTTCACAACGTGGGCCAGACACCCCAGGTACAGTTACACATGTCACTGTACATGCATGTGGGAGGTGTGCACATCCTAGACACCATCCATGTCATGGACTAAGGAACACAGACATTGCAGGCAATGCACAGCATTGGCCACACACAATAGTCACCTAGGTGACTGGATGGGGGATACAATACCCACCTGTGTGGACAAATGCAGAAACAACAGCCCTGAGCCACAATGCAGACTATTGTCATGTTATCTGATGCCAAGGTATACCCATCACCTACCCTTGTATAGCCTGCTGGTACAGTTGACCACCACACACTTGTGCAGACGTGCACCCATGCATGTCAGTACTAGCATGCAGTGTATTTGTGTGTGTGTTGTATGGTGTGTATGGCCACATCCACACTCACTACAACCCCCATGGGCATACTGAAGAATGCTGTCCAGTGTCTGACACCTCCACATAATCTTTGCCCTTATGATCTCCATATGACCTGTGTGGTGCATGTGACACCTGCACAGTGATGTGTTGTGGCAATAACACTACTGATGAGTTGTACTCCTGGCCCTGCCAAGTTTGTCAATGTGTGTGTGTCACTGTGAGACTGTGGCTGTGTTGACTCTGGCACCTGTTCATGCAGACAGGCACGTGTATTTCACCTAACTTATATTCACCGTATCCCTGTTGCAGATGTCACTCACCATCACATATATGTTCTGAGTGCTCCACAACAGGTAATCCATGTGGCGCATCCAATAACTGCATCTAACTGTGATAGCACTACATAGTTGTTGGGGGTTTGATACCCTGTGCTGGTAGGTGTGTGACACAAATATGCTACAGTTTTCCTCTCCCACCCCTCCCTGACATGTATTTGCCTCCATCTGCCTCTCCCACCCCCTCTCTGGTGGATGTAGAGACCCACACCTGCTATGCTTAGGCAGCAGCATGTGTAGTTTAAGTGATGCTCAGGATCAGCTGATGGCCTCTGCATGAATTGCAGGCCCCCCCTAGCTGATTGCATTTGGAACAGCTGTGGTAACATTCCCATAGCCAATTGCATGGAAACACACTCCAATATCTAGGAACATCATGGTGGTGTTTGCTCTTTTCATTCACTGTGAGCAGGAACTAGATGTGTAGTTTGGCAAACAGCATCTCAGATGGATTGAGGATTTACCTCTAACAACATATACATTGGAAAGAGGGCAACAAACAGGAGGGGGATGTGCCTTACCTGACTACAGACTGTAAGTTCTGCTATAATGCATTTGGAGAAATGTTGGTTTAACTCATTAACCCCGAGTACGTTCTCATGGTGCCTGTGTGCTTAACACCGAGCACGCCATGAGAAGATACTAATTTCAAGCTGTTACCCCCGAATACCTTCCTGAAGCATGAGAAACTGTAGTGCACATTTGTAGTTAAACCTAATGTAAAGCACACTGAAATCGTAACTGAACGCGTAAAATACATTATACAGTTACGATTCAGTGTGTTTTTACATTAAGTTCACATTAAAGTTTTACTTCTAATTCCATTTAAAAGGTTGTTGATCAAGCAAGTGGTGGCAATTCTTGCAATCCGAGCCACCACTTGCTCCACCCCCAACCTAATGTTCCTTTGTTTTATCCAAATAAATAGAGGGTCCAGCAACAGGTATTTTTTTTTCTTTTTTATAATATTTGGAGACTTTACCTGCTACTGGATCCCTCTATTTTATTTGTGCCCTCAGGGATCGCCAGAGATAGCCATAGATGCTCACCGGCATTTGCTGCAAGGAGTTCCTAGTTTGACTGCCCGAGTTAACTTTCCTACATATATTGGTAAGAGTAGCATCTTTCTGCTCATCGCTAGTGCAAAATGCCATTAAAAAGCTTTCTTCTATTTGTGTTACTCAACGCTCCATTTATCTGCTGCAAGTTTTGCTTTCTCTATCTCTTTCTGTGTGCAGTTTGATACTTGGTTGAGAGCAGTACTAACTGGTCTTTGTGCTGATGTTGTGTTTCCCCTCAGAGTCGTTTGTTGTTTTAAGAGCTTGGACATTATTTATACTTGCAGAGCTAATTATAATCACCTGCATTACTTTCTTTTTCTGTGCGCACAGTGCTGCCTTTTCAGGTTGCAATACTAACTACTGATGTTGATGCTGTACTTCCTTTCATTTGCGGTTTTAATGGCTTGGCCGTTATTTATACTAACACAAGTGATTTTGTCTCCTAAGTTTGTAACACTTCCTCCCTTAATTTGTAAAGGTAACATTGCAGCATAGTCCACCTGAAAAATCCAGTAACTAACCTGGTTCCCCACTAGAGCAGGGCGTAGGTATTATCTGGGTGCACTACTTGTTCCCTTTAAGCTGCAGCTGTCAGAGAGGTAAGTGAGACTTTGTAGTGTACATGTAGTTATTTGTGAGTGTAGGGGTAGTGACAAATATATACATGTTTTCTTAACTTCATGCCATCTTCAGCAGAGCTGTACAAATTCCTTATGTGAGCACTTAATTGACATATCAGTATAAGGCAGATAAGGCATTTGTGCAATTCTGCTTCAAAATGGTTAACATGGCAGTTCACCTGTTCAGGTCCCATTCTTGTCTGTTTAAAAGTAAGTGTACGGATGAGTTAAGTGATCATTTTTGGTTTGGCAAAGGAGAAAGTTCAGTAACTTGAGATCTCTAAGCTGAATACTGAAAGATGTAACACAGATTATATAGCTCTGACTTCGTAGAAGTGGGAAGACAAGTAAAGTTATTATGGTGTGGGCCACAGCGGCTGCCATATCATTTGGATTTTGGTCACCTGTATGAGCCCCAAGTAATAAAGGGATAATGTAACATCATGGGGCTGGGATTCTGCTGCTTCAGATGCATGTATGCTATTATTCCGGCTAACCGATCCAGATAGTGTATCCCGTCAGATGACATTGATTCACCTCAGCGGGTGGAGGTTTTTGAAGGCTGTAATAGTGATGACTTCTAAGATACATAACTGTATGTTTATGCTGGCATTAGGGGAAACATGTTTGACACTCCCCAATATGGCGTCTTCCTTCTGTAGTTCAGAATCCTCTAAATTAGTGTTTAGTGTGCTGCATACATGTATTCTCCTCTTGTTTTGCTTTTAGTTTTGGTTGAGGGCTGTACTTCCTGAAATAGGAAGTGCTAAAACAATGTTGAAGTATTGCTTTCTTTATAATGTTCGCATAATGGTGTAGTAGTTATTTGCTATTATACCATGACCCCCCCAAAACGTGCACGCTGATTGGCCAGCGTGCTCATTGTAAATCGAGTTATACTAATGGAAAAAGGTCCAGTCGCCCGGACTTTTTTCCATTAGTATAACTCGTTTTTTTAAAACACTGTCTCGCTATGTTAAATGGGTTTAACATAGCGAGACAGCTTTAAAATAAGCAACGGAGATCTCTGTTGCTTATTTACAAACTGTCTCGCTATGTTAAACCCATTTAACATAGCGAGACAGTGTTTTAAAAAAAAAGCAATGGAGAAAGCAAGATCTCCGTTGCTTTTAGTGTCGCTATGTTAAATGAGTTTAACATAGCGAGACAGTTAAAATAAGCAACACAGATGTCCGTTTTTTATTTTAATACTGTTTCGCTATGTTAAACTCATTTAACATAGCGAGACACTAAAAAAAAGCAACGGAGATCTTGCTTTCTCCGTTGCTTTTGCCCACAGCTCTGATGTACTGCGCAGACGCACAGTACATCAGAACTGCCGCTGATGCCAGACATCTGCGGAAGGGCAGTAAACAGGCATTATACTATGCCATTATTTAAGAAAAGTAATAGTTTCTTTTCTTAAATAATGTCATGGTATAATAGCAATAACCCACTTCTGGGTGTGGGTAATGGTAATTACCCACAGTTGGCTTTGTTTGGTCCTCGGCTCCCTTGGGACCAAACCACGCCAACCGTGGGTAAATTTAGCATTACCCACACCCAGGCGTGGGTTATTGCTTTAATGGCTGATAACTGTAGCTTTGTTTTATGTTGTCATTCTTATTGTCTTAAGAACAGTGGTTTTCTGTGTCTCTGCGAATTGAATGTTTCTCCTAAACTGATTAAATCCATGTAAAATAATCTGCAGTTTAAAATGTCAGCAACTCTTGATTCACGTGTATTAGAAGGTCTTGAGTGTTAAGACGTGCCATTATTCCTATTTACAAGTTACAAAAATGTATGGGAATATTAATTTCTTGTTATGATTTTAAATTCTGAAGTTTAAATGTGGTACTGAGGTGATCATTGTAGTATTTTGTAGGAGTCTGTGCTTGATAATGCTTGTGGTGATGTAATAATTGAATGAGGTCATAGTGTTTTGTTTTTATTAGGTTAGTGTGTTAGCCATTTGAACCTTTTCAGGTATAAACTGGGTCACAAAGTACAAATATGAATGCATGTGGAACTTTTAATGGCAGCAGCTGTAAATTGCTACTACAGATTCTGTAAGCATAGTAAATATGAAAACATGGAAGACATTTAGCTTTGAACATTTTAGATGAATTCATAGCTCCCAACCTTCTATCTCTGAAATGAGGAACACTAGCACTCATTATGTGGAACAAATGGGCAACATTTGGAACACTTACTAACAGCTTTCTAACAACTTAATCTAGGAACTTCATAGGATGGTTAAAATAGTCTGGTTTTATGTATGAAAAACATCTTTTAAAGAATTAATAGTATTCTTTTGTATTTACAATGGATTTCAGTTAAAAAACTGAATGTGTGACGAAGCCTTTCGAGGGAGAGACAAGTAAGACTTGTTTTGCTCAAAATAGGGATGCAATAACTATTCTAGAAATGTTTCTTTTGCATTTCTGAATTTAGAAATGAGAGGAGAGCACAGACATGTCCTTAGGTTTATCTCACAAGGAAAGTTAAATCCTGTAATTCATTTTGTTTTGCGGATACACAAAAGCTCCATGTTAGGGGTGTGATATCAATTGGGTAATTTCCAAGGGTATCTGACTTTCCAAAGATTGTTATGTCTCTTTTTTGTGTGTGTGTTTTAAACTGTGGCTTTAGCAATGAACATTTGTCTGTTAGTCCTTCCTGTAAGATGTTAGTTTCTTTGTGGGGATTCTGTGACTGCTCCTAGTTTGCAGTCGTCTGCACACTTGGTCAGCCTGATTTTCTTGATATTGGCCTGGACTTCCAAGGAAAAGATGGCAAAAAGTTAGAAACCCAGCACAGAGCCCTGAAAGACTCTTGCTAGTGACTGGTCTGTCTCTGGAGGTGGTCTTCTATGTCCTTTTTAATCATTTCCATGGTGATTCTTTCTGTGACTTTGGATATTTGTGTGTTTTTTTAGGTCTTTGGTGATTTGTGCATACCTCAACATTCTCCTGAAGGGGTTGCTTGGGTGAAGTGTTCATGCTGGTGGTTGCACATACTAGGAAATGTTACTGAAGGGTTGTTTGGGGCAAACATTTCAGTTAGGTGCATGTATACCTGGACATAGTAATGAGGATGTTGCTTGGGGAAATAATTTATTGTGTATCAGGGAAGTGCTTGTGCATACATGGTCTGCCTGCTGAAGTGACCGCTGGGCAAAATAGTTTGTGTCATTTTGGTGCTTGTGCATATGCAATGCAAAGTGGGGAAACACAGAAATTGTCTGAAAATTACATATGATTACATCACTTAACAATACAGCACAGAAATGTAATCATAGTGTAATATGTCAGCATATAATACATCAGCTACACCATTGACTAATTAATAGCATAAAGTAAAATAAGCAGACAAGAAATCACTTCTGCTTGTATTATTCTATTTGTGATTAGTAGTTGCATGAGTGAGATAAAGGTTGTCACTTGTTGACTACTACCAGCATGGAGCTACCATATTTTTTGTGCATTTTTCCTGGATTGTCAGTCATGTGTGAAATTTGGGTGGGAGGAAGGGCTCAGTAATATGTGTTATACTATTTTACTGAATTACTCAGGAGTTCTCTGTACTGATAATGACTCTGTTACACAACAGCTGCACAAGGTAATATAATGAATGCTGAGTCAACAAGTTATGTGCAGCAATTATCACCTTTGTCTGAGCATGCATAACTTTGCAGTAATGAAAGGAAGGTCATTATCACATTAGCAATAAGTGCAGTTACAATATAGCAGTGAGTCATTATCACTTTTCTGGTAAAAGTCTCAGCTGCTGTAACTGTTCACATAAGTAGAAGTCATTATCACTTTGATGAATGCACAAGCCAGATTGTGTTTGTTCTCTGCTGAAGTCATTGCAAGCCAACCCCCTCATTCTTCATCAACTACCTATGCCTATGTATATAAATAATGTAATTGCACTTTATTACATTATTCCAACGTGTGTGTGTGTATATTTAATATATATATATATATATATATATATATATATATATATATATATATATATATATATATAGCATTCTATAACTATGCCAAGAATCTAAATGGCAATGCTCAGATCTGCTCTCAGCTACAACAGAATGGCATTAAATATACTGATCCCAAGGATATTGCCTATATCCTGGCAGATCGATTCAGTGCCAACTTTACCCCCCTCTTACCCCCTAAACGGCCCATCTCAATACCAGCTTGTATAGGCCCTAGGGCCGATAACGTAGTACCAACCTATGAGCCTAAGGTATGGGTAGCCAGCACAGCTATTGGACAGATAAGATGGCCTTGCCTGCCACTGAAGTCCCATTCCTGTACTGGGTTCATTAGTGGAGTGGTGGTCCTTACCTTGCTTTTTCTGTTTACATGTACCCATTCAGCAGTATGTTGACTACAACAAGAATGTGTATATTTACAATCATATGTGTCTGCATGGTAAAACTGGGTCTGAACGCTGTACGCATGTACATATATCAGTTTGTTTCGGACTTAGGTTATGGAAATTATGATTTTTTCATATTTTGGTAAATAACTTTGCAAGGGAGCATCTGAATGTGCTAAGTAATACCTCATTTTGAAGACAGTATTCATTGTTCCAACATGATAAAAGAATTGTGCATCTATTTTGTACACATTTACAAATATCAATGTTTGTTTCGGACTTAGGTTATGGAAATTATGATTTTTTTTCATATTTTGGTACATAACTTTGCAAGGGTGCATCTGAATGTGCTAAGTAATACCTCATTTTGAAGACAGTTTTCATTGTTCCAACATGATAAAAGAATTGTGCATTTATTTTGTACACATTTACAAATATCAATGTTTGTTTCGGACTTAGGTTATGGAAATTATGATTTTATTTCATATTTTGGTACATATTGTAATTGTGCTTCTGAATATGCTAAGTAATACCTCATTTTGAAGACAGTATTCATTGCTCCAACATGGTAAAAGAACCCTGCCTCTATGTTATACACATGTACAGATATCAAACTTTGTTCAGGACTTAGGTTATGGAAATTATGATTTTTTTTCATATTTTGGTAAATAACTTTGCAATGGAACATG
The DNA here is from genome assembly GCF_019279795.1 of Protopterus annectens. NCBI lineage: Eukaryota > Metazoa > Chordata > Ceratodontiformes > Protopteridae > Protopterus > Protopterus annectens. The sequence continues at coordinate 50,728,548 of NC_056727.1, read as the reverse complement.
TCAGTGTGCCAAGTAATACCTAATTTTGAAGACAGTGTTATCCCTTAAAACACGGTAAAATAACTGTGTCTGTGCCCTGTACACATGTACAGATATCACAGTTTGTTTAGTCTTGTAGGATTATGAACATTATACATTTTCAATACTTCTCATTATTATGCCCATATCTTTGCAAGGGTTACAGGTGATGAGATATTATGCTTTGTTTATTTATCAATTATGAGAAATATTATATTAATCATATGTCTGTGAATATCTCCGTAAAGGAGCATCACACAGTAATGGTTAAGGTACCATTTTAAAGCTGACATTCATACAAACAAATTAAATACAAATTGTATGGGTCTACATGGTACATTGATCAAGATATTGTGCTTTGCTTTTCCAAAAAGGTAAAAAATATGCACAATAATCAGCATTCCTTGCCAAATATTTAATAATGACTTTGATACTCACAAAGGTCAGTGTCTGCTGAACAACATTCACATTTACATTTTTAGTCTATCTCTTATGGTTAGAGAGTTATGAACATTTGTTTTCTGTATGGAATTAGAAGTGGACTTTCTGAAAATGAGCTCAGGCTGCACTGTTGTTCCTATGGTGGAATTAAGCAGGCAGCTTTACCTGAGCTGTTCCAGAGTGAATGAGTTAACAGTGTTTGTCTGGATATGGCTGTCATACATGTTGCAATACCTGCCATGTCAGTTCCATGTTTATGAGGAATCCCCATCTGCAGGGTCATCTGCAGACTGGCCAGTGGTGTGCCTTTGGTTTCATATGTTAGCCACGGTGCATCTATCTGTGGAATGCAGAAGGTAGTGTGAGGATTTCAGTCTGTAGATGGTGAAGGCCATGACAGATACTGACTTCATATCCCTCATAGGGCATATGTTGCAACAAACCCTGTTATAACAGTAAATTTATGAGGGTATCACTGCAACATGTCAATATTGGCCCTGTGTATGTGCTTCCAGCCACACCTCTGTCAACCTTTGTACATATGTCGACACCATAATTAGTGTCATCATATCTAATAACAAGCCAGTGATATATCAGACTGCTACACATGTTATGTACAGTAGGGGTTATATTTCATGACATAACCTGGACATTCTGTGGATGACTGTACAGTACTGAGGTCTGTGTACTTATGGTGAATGTCAGCAGTGTGTGTATTGTTAAGATGTACTTAGCCTGTGTACAGACTGTTGTAGATGTTATTGTCATAGCTCCCCTGCTATCTGATGTTACATGCTGCCCCACTGCATGGTACCGTATTGGCGTACAAGTTCGTACGGCCGTACACATATGTCTAAATATATATATATATATATATATATATATATATATATATATATATATATATATATATCATATATAGATACGCTGTATCTGTTTACAGATTCATATATTTCAACACATACATCTAGATGATGGTATACATTCCCTGTACTTTGCATTACTGGACTGGATGATATGTTTGGGAAAACATCAGGATTGTGCATATCTGCCATGGCTTAGTGGTAAATTTTATTTATTTATTTTATTTTTCATTTGTTGACAGGATAGTCCGACTGGATACATGTCCATGTTCAGTGGAGGCCTGAGGAGAAAAGCTCCAAGATAATAATACACATTGAACATTTAGCAAATGCTAGTTTCAAGCAGATTACAGTCATAAGTAATACTAGCATTTAGCACATATAGTACTTATTATAAAACACTTTACAAAACATAACATTATTTTCAAAGTTAAACATACATAACATTGCATTCAAGTTTAAGACACACTGAGCAGCAGTTATACAATTGACCCTTCCGGAAATGGAGTGGTAGAAAAAAGTTAGAAGTAGTTGAAGGTAAGGCACCTAAGAAATAGAGAGGTCACTAGTTAGGGTTAGTGCAAGGACATAACCAATGAGTTTTCAAGTATTTCTTGTTTATTTTTGAATTGAGTTAGTGAAGGTTCTAGGGTCAAGTCAGCTGAGAGTCTGTTCCATATATTTCCAACAGAGTTGGCAAACAGAGAGTCCCCAGCTGAGTAGTTGGATTTGTATGTTTGAACTAGGAGTCTAGTGGATGATGGCATTGGCCAGGTGCTGTTATAGGGGCTGATAATATTTTTTAGTGCAGGTGTATTTACTGGTTGGTAAAGGACTTTATGTGCCACTCTTAGCTGGCTGAGCTGCAGTAGGCTTGGTAGTTCAAGCCATCCTAGGTGATTTAGGTTGCGACAGTGGTGTATCCAGTAGGCTGTGCCAGTAGCAAATCTGGCAATGTGGTTATAGCAGGATGATAGTTTATTAAGATCTGTTTTGTTAAAGTTGGAGAATAGAGGTGAGGCATAGAGATGAGGTGATAGCAGATGGAAACAGGCAATTGCAGTTCTAGCAAGTGTGGTAAGGAATCATTTGATTCTGTAAAGGCAGCCAAGTTTTTTATTAATGGTTTTGATAGTTTGATTGATATGCACATCAAACTTCAAGTTATCAACTATGACACCCAGTAGTTTAGTTTGGGCTTCTGAGGAGATGATAGTGCCATTGTTAGCAGTTATGTTGAAGGCAGGCAGGGGGGTCCTGCATGTGGGGGATAAGAGGAGCAACTTAGTTTTGTTAGGGTTTAGGATTAGATGTTGATTGGAGAGCCATTTTTCCACTGTATTGAAGGTAATTTGGGTTAATGTGAATAAAGTAGCTGGTGAGGTGTCAGAACAAATCAAGGTGGAAACATCCACATATTGAATGCAGGTAGCATCTGGGATGACGGAAGGAAGTTCGTTGATAAAGATGGAGAAAAGAAGGTGTCCTAGTATCGAGCCCTGTGGGACTCCTAATGTGATGGGTAGGCGAGATGATAGCTTGTCCTGCCATAGGACTGCCTGTTGCCTGCCCTGCAGGTAGGATTGAAACCATTGGAGTGCATGGTTGTTTAAGGAAAAGGCCTTCAAGGTATTTATAAGCATTCTGTGGTCAACCATGTCAAAAGCCTTGGATAGATCTAGAAAGAGTGCTGAGGATAGTTTGTTATTATTGCGGTTGTGGGTAATGATGTTAGAGAAAGAGAGGAGGGCAGAAGTAGTACTGTGGTGTGGCTTAAAGCCATGCTGAAAGTTGGACAACAGCTTGTTCTGTGTGAGGTAGTGCATGAGCTATATGTGTACACACCTCTCCATAATTTTAGCTAGAGGTGACAGAATAGCTATGGGTCTAAAGTTTAACAGTTCAGTGGAACTACCTCCTTTATGGAGAGGTATGACATGGGAGATTTTCCATATAGTGGGTACAGTAGCTTCAGATATATCTCTGTTGATCAAGATAGAGATGGAGTAGGCTATGGTGTCAGCAGCCTTTTGCAGATAGTCTGCTGGGAGGAGGTCGGCAACCAGGGTGGTGGGTCTTAGTTTCTTAAGTAGGGCATGAATAAGTTGAGTAGGAACAGGTTGGAAGGTTATGTATGTTTGGGTACTGGGTATGGCTGCATTAGAATTAGAGCCATTGGGAGAGAGTTGGCTGGCTGGAGACTGGATAGTCTCTGTGAAGAAGCTGTTGAAGTTATTAGCAATGTCTACTGGGGATTTTTGTTGGGAAGCTGAGGGGGTGGAGTGGCGGTTTGGCCTGGGTGGAGTAGTTTGTTTATTCCTGCCCAGAACTTTTGAGGTTTGTTTTGGTGTTTTTGCAGTAGATGGTAGTAGTGGTTCTTTTTGTCTAAGGTTATGGATTTTTTGGTGTTATTCCTTAGCTGTCTGAATCTTCGTTGATCAAGTGGGGCTTTTGTTTTTCGGTAGGTGGCCCATGCCTTGTTTCTGAGTGAAATTTTGGTTTTGGTATCTTTAGAAAGCCATGGTGCAATATTAACTTTGGTTCTAATAGAGCGGCTGGGAGCATGGGAGTTAAGAATAGCAAGGAATTTGGTGTTAAAGTATGCTACTGCTTCATCTAGGGGGAGACTTTTTAGTACTGACCAGTTGCATGCCTTAAGTTCATTTTGAAACTTGGTGAGAATAAAATTCTTGTTGTTTCTTAATGTTCTATAGGTGGGTTGGTAGGAGCAGTCTACTTTGAGCTTGATTACATAGGTAAGACTGTGGTCACATAGGTCAGACAAAGTGCCTGATTTATAAGACTGAAGATGGGTATTGACGAGTATCCAGTCTATGGTACTTTTCTTGTTATTGGGTTTTCCTGTCCTGGTGCGGGAGGTTATGATTGAGTAAATCCATAGAGGTTTATGTGGGTTGTGGTGGTTTCACAAGAGCAAGTGTTTCAGTCAATGTTGAAATCCCCAAGAACAATTGTTTCTTGGGGGTGGTTATTGGATAACCAGTATAGGAAGTCTTCTGAGGTTTCTGTGTTCCTCCCTGGGGGAATGTAGATACAAACAACGCTTACATTTTCACTTTTGTTAATTTGTAGTTTTGAGATAAGAATTTCAGCATTATTGAACTGGGGTGGTTGTTAGGTGCCTATGCTGACAGATAGGGTAGACTTGTAAAGTATGGCTACCCCACCACCCTTTCTGGTGGTACAGTCCAGTTGAAACATACTATACCCTGGTGGCAGAATCTCATGGTCCTTGGTGGCAGGCTTCAGCCACGTTTCTGTTAGGCATAATATATCTGGAGAATGAACAGCTAAGAGGCCATGCAGGTGCTGAGTTTTGTTATTTATGCTCCTAATGTTTAGATGGCAGGCCAGCAGTGAGCTAGGAGGTCTATTTGTTAGAGCTATGGTGGTAGGGGATATAGTAGGGGCATTAGGGCCAACAGGTGGGGATGGACCTGGGTTTGGGTGGATGTTACCATCCTTTGTAAGGTTGTTAGTGTATCCTGAGTATGAGTTTTAAGATTTTAAATAAAGTTTTGTAATAGTGTCTAGTTTTAAGACTAATGTAACTAGGTCTAGCAAGATGGTAGTATTTAGGGGTTCAGAAAGTAAGCATGAGGGGATTGAGTAAAGGGTGCATTATTATCTGTTGTAGATGTGATGGATGTTTGGAATTTAGGGTAGTGGAAACCTGGGTAATCCTGATATTCGTAGGCGGTTAGGAGATATGGGATGAGTAAAAGGGGTAGAATTAGAGGTAATAAGACTATATTGAGTGATAGCATACCTACTGAATGGTACTTGAAACTTAGGCAAAAGGAATAGTAGAGTTGGAGGACTGGTGGTATCAGGTTGAGAGTGGTGCTGTTGAGTGACAAGTTCTTACTGATTGGTTTAAGAAAAGTGGGGTGTGATCTAGTACCAATAAATGTAGCAACACCAGGGGCGGGAGGAATTTGGGAGCAGGGTGGGGTGCGAAGCAAGCCTGAGCGAAGCGTGGGCAAGTGGAGTAGGGATGAACCAATGCCTGTACTAAGTTGTAGCAGTTTAACCTGTATGAGGAAAGAGGGGGGGGTGGGAGAAAAGAGAAGGCAGTAGGAGTGGTTAGAGGAATACCTTGATTGACTGACACCACACCAGAGGTAAGTTGAATGTAAGGGCCTAAAATCTGCACTCAGCACTGTAATTTTACTTGCACTCAGCACTTTAATTTTACTTATGTTTAGCAGGAAATACAGACCAACAGTATACAATTTTGAGGATTATTACAAGGGTCACTTGTTCAAATGTCAGACAAGTAAGTAAAACTTTCAACAGGAATCTATGTCTGAGTGTTAGAAAGCCAGAAAGGTATAAATTATACCTGTAAAAATTAGGTTCAGAGAGACAAATGTAAGATTCAATGTACTTTAGTTACAGGGAAAGGAGGCAAACACTCAAGTAGAAAAGAGCCCTATGGCTGACCAAAATGGTGACTTGTTTAATTACACAGCACTGTAAGAGAATGCTTAACAAATGCTTTTTGTGTGTGTAACCAACTCTGATTAATTGCTGGGAGAAACAATTTTTGTTGTGTTTTCCAATTGCAATCCTGTAGACACCGTTATTCCGGAGCTGCAGTTTGTTAGTGTAGGTAAATGTGAAGTTCAATCTGATTAATTGCTGGGAGAAACAATTTTTGTTATGTTTTCCAGTTGCAATCCTGTAGGCACCATTATTCAGGAGCTGCAGTTTATTAGTGTAGGTAAATGTGAATTTCAAACTGAGTCACACCAGGTCATGGTTTGCAGGGTCCTTGGTTGGATACTTGCAGGAGCTGTTTGTTTTGTTGCTGGGCAGAACATGGCCTGTTAGCTACAGACAGTTTAAGGCAATTTTTAGCAGTTGTAAGTGGGACTGTGTGTCGGTAAGCACTACCTACACAGGTTAAGCAATATAGAAGCTAACTGACTGTAAGTTACTGTAACCGGAATTTGGCAGTGCTTAGATCCGTGCAAACCTGTGCAAAGTCACTTACAACTGCTTTAAAATGCCTTAATCACTCTGTATCCAACAACCCGTGTTCTACCCAGCAACAAAATAAACTGTAGATGTATGTCTGTGTGTATATATATTTTATATATTTATATTTAAATGGATATAACATATCTATTTATGTAGATACAGATATAGAATTATATACATATATGTATGTCAGTATATACATATATACATAGATACGTATACATCTATAGATATATATGTATACATCCATATGTCCACATATATACAGCAATAAATATATATATATATATATATATATATATCTATATATAAAAGCACATATATGGTTCACCTTTCAAAGGGAGAAGATCATTTCACCGACAGCTGAAAGGTCAAAAGTAGGTTTTCAACATTGCACAATCTTGGAATAAATGCATTGAATGTGCAATGAGCGAATGTCACTATGCATTCGCTCATTGCAGATTCGGCATTTTGTATGCAGATTGCACTATAGTGGGAGTCGGAAAAATGTCCCTTTCCCCACTGTAGTGAGATCTCGGAGTTAAAAAAATTAAAGTAGGGTGTGTGTGGGGGGTGCAGCCCCCAGATAGGGGTGTGCAGGGGGGCTTGCCCCCCTGCATTAAGATATGTATTCCAACATGTAGTTTGAAAATCAGCGAATCTGCTTTTTAATTTGCTGGGCTTTGAACTTCGGTGCAATATGAAATGACGGATTCCTCCTTTCGGTTCACAGAAAGAGCCACGCAGAGAAATTATTGCCTCCCTTTCAAAGGTAAACCCATATATATCTATATAGGTATATATGGACATACATCTGAAGATGAAATTGGGAACATAACTGAAAAATATATGTCCACATGCACTATTAATGGATATGAGAGATCCAAACAACATATATCTGGCATGGATAGGTATTCCCCCCCACAGCCAAACATATCTGGTCTGCAATACACCACCAACCTTAGCAGATCCCCTAACCAGGACCCTACACGACAAGGGCAGTACATGTTAACAGTACTATATCCCACCTGTAGGATGTCAGGCTGGCATTACTAACATATCATGCAGTGCAGTCAAGTGAAGTGTCATGCTTGGAGAAACCCCCTGGGCAGGCACAGTACATAGCTGGGATCCCTCATATGATCCAACAGGCCTACAGCTGACAATGGATTCACCAATGTTGGCAAGGACAACCACAAATCCACCATGTCAGCTGGGAACTACCACCCAGTAGCCTGATGATCCTGGTCTGCAGGGACATGGAACATATCAACAATGAACCCATGGCCAATGTCACTGGTAATATTAAAACCCTGGACCTCACCAATGTTGGACTTGTCAAAGGCAGAGAATACAACCTGAACCTGGTATACCTCCTTGACGCAATCATGACTGGTGTAAATGAGGGTTAGGAGGTGCAAACAGCCTATGTAGATCATAGCAGGCTTTGGTACACCATCCCACATGTAGGTATGTGTGTAGATGTTAAGGGATCTACCTCCGTTCACAGAATATGTTTCCCCCAGGACTGCTTGGCAAATGCCAACATTCCACAGGTGCCATCCCGTGGACATACAGCCTTTCACAGGTCATAGATGTGTTAATGCCCTTCACACTGTAAAGGTGTGCAGTAATACTGGGGTTGCTATAACTCACTGAGTGTGGCTGTTATGGACACATCCATCATCATTGCAGTTGCTGTTGCATCTATCCTCCCACATAGCTGTCTGTAATACTGTACAGTGTATGTTATCAGGTTGGTTAGTTGTAGTTTACACCATTCACAGTAATAGAGTGCCTCACACCCTCCTAAGGGTAGGGCTATGCCACCAGCATTGGCACACCCATGTTACTGAGGTGAGGATCGCAGTACAGTGGGGAAAGGGACATACACCCTGCTGTTGGCATATTAAATGTCATTCAAATAGCAGACTGCATTTATACCAATGTGTGGTTGTGCCTATCCTGTCTTGGTGGGATTACTTGGGCAACAGATGTGTTACCTGCACGTGGACATACCTCCATGTGTACAGTCTTGTATCTGTACTGCATCACACCAAAGGCTTTGTGTGTTTTACCCAGCCATGTCATGTGTACCACCCACTACACTTACTGGTGTCCACTGTAGAAGGACTGCTGACACCACTACACCCATCAACCATGTGGCACATGGACAACCACAACACAATCAGAACAGATAATGGTGAAAACAATACAACATTGTTAATTACAGCTATAATGCATCATGGCTGCACAGCTACACCTTTCAGGATGTTAGGATTTCATTTTACTGCTGACAACATGCTACACAGCATTACATTGCTGCACTGTTGTACAGTCACCCTGTGCATCAGCACCATGTTAGCCTGTCCCTGCATTGATGTTACAGATGACAGGATGTGGCACAGGTACCATCATATATACAGGGTATGTTGTTGGATTGCCAGAAGCCTATGCTGAGCCATACAATTGACAATGTGTGCGCGCGTGTGTGTGTGTGTGGGGGGGGGGCTGAGTAGTGTTATGGGCCAATGGTGATGTTGTGTGTTGCTCTCAACTGTTGGCCTATCCGTATGATAGCCAGAGGATTGGCTGTTAGGTTTTGTCTGTGCACCACACAGGTATTGTCCCAGATATATCAGTGGCATTCTGTCTGTTGAGTGCTACCAGTACATGCCTACATCCATTTGTATTTCAATGTCCTATTCCTGCGTATGGGTATGTTGCAACAAATCCTGTAACACCAGTAATTTCCAGGGTGTGTAGCAGCAATAATGCAAATATGGCCCTATGTTCCTGCCTCTGTCCTCCACATATATGCCAGTCTTTGTCCTGCTGTGATACAGACAGGGGTTGTTAGGTAATGGCATATCATTATTTACTGCTAGCTTTACTGCTATCATCCCAGTCATGTCATGGAATTCCACACCAACTGATGGCAAAGTCCATATATATGGGGGCAACAGCTGGAAAACACATATGTGCCCTTGTACATTTCAGAGGTCAGTGTGCGGTATACAGTGTTCCTTGCCCTTGTACAGCCTTTTATGGGGGGGGGGGCGAGTCAATGCCATTAACCTAGGCTGTGACACCTTTTCAGGGATATAAGTGTTAAAACAAGGGTCATTCAGTGTGATAGTGAGATGTTAGGTTAAGCAATGTTATGTATGGGATACTGTGACATTACCACAATTGCTACATTTCCCCCTAGGGCCTGACTACAGGGTGTAATTGAAGGATACTGAACTTCATCTGTAATTGTTGATTGTTACTTACCTTAAAGACAAATCCTGTGTCTACTGTTGTACTAATTGAAGGCCTCGGCCTGGACTGCACAGTATAGTATATATCCATACTGTTTGCATCTGCTGTTATGTGTGGGCCTTGCATTCATCACTGATTACATATTTCAATGTTTATGTGGTGTCAGTACTGACATACACTATTGTATAGTACACAAATAAAGGTTTTCTGTGTATGTATACCTGTGTGTCATGTCATGTCCTTTGAATTGTGGGTGGGTATATGTTTAATGTAATTATACTCATTTGTGGGAATGGTTGCCACACTACACATTTCACAGGTACCAGTTACAGGGCTTGTGGCTGAGGGATATACTTTGCACCCAGTACTTCCACACTACTTCTACATATGTATGGCTACTAATACCTTTTGTCTGTGTATATGTGTATGTACCTATATATATATATATATATATATATATATATATATATATATATATATATATATATATATATATATATTTATATATATATATATATATATATATATATGTATATATATCTCATATAGCTATATCTATACATATATGTATATAAATAAACATATTTATCTATGTATATACAATTGCTGTTATATGATTATTTGTAAGGTGTATATATATATATATATATATATATATATATATATATATATATATATATATATATATATATATTTATTTATATATGTATATATATCTACATATAGCTGTCTGTCTACATTTACAGATATATATCTGTCCATATGTCCATGCATGTTCAGCCCATATTGTGGCCTGTATCTCATTCTCTTCGCAATTGGCATACATGATCGCAGCATTGAAGTCAGTTACTAGTGTGGACACTTTTGTTTCAGACTTCATCTCCTTTGACATACGTGTTCTAATACATATAACTGTGTAACTAGCAACATTGCAAGTGTATTAGAGCAGTAGTTGACATATATCCCTACTTATACCCACATTGTGACTCACTTTGTCCAGACTTCTTGCATTAACAGGATGTGTGGTATGATATTACTACATTTCCTGTACTGTTGACTGATTGTGCTGGATGATATATTTGTGAAAACATCAGGGTTATGTATATCTGCTATGGTTTAGTGGTAAATCACTTTGTGTATGGAGGACAGGGTTCAAGCCTTGTAGAGGCAGTTTCTTTTGTTGCTGTGCAGAACATGGGCCATTGGACAAAGAGTAAGTAAGGCACTTTAAAGTAGTTGTAACCGGTTACAGTTTCTTGCAGTCAGTTAGCTTCTACTTTGCTTATTCTGTGTAGGTAATGCTTACCCCTGTGCAATCACACTTCAACATACTAACTAGTGCTTATCTATGCTTACTACTGCTTATTTATGTTTACACCTGCTTACTAGTGCCTTATTCATTATGACACTGGCACTTCACATGTGCATTTAATGCAGTAATCCTGTTCAAATATAAATGTTATTTAGTAGGTTATACAGCAAAATGATGTTTATATACAGATTTCCCATGGAAAATAGAATGTGCTGCAGTGGGACTCGAACCAGGAATGCCTTCTCGTTAGGCAGACGCTCTCCCCACTACTCTACTGCTGTTCTGCTTCATTTGCATATATCTACCTTAATGTCATACCCATGCTCCCTTTCCCTGGCCCCTGAGCTCCACGTACACAGCATCCATCCATTCTCCAGTTGCTAGCCCTGCCATACCACACCTCCACACATTTCCCTCTCTGCACATCTCGGTACTCCTCTATTATACTGTCTCAACGCAACCTTCTGCAGGCTCTACATCTATTTAGTCCACATACGTTAGAGACTTCCCTGTATCCTCCTCCAATACTGGCGTACACATCCTTGTGAAACACAAAGTCTGGTTTGTCCCACCAGGGACGGACCTGTTGTTGTGTCACGAGTAGACTTTGCTGGTCTGCACTGTTTCTCCCACTGGTAGCATCCTGCCAGGGGGTTTGAGATACAGCAGTTTGCTCACACATCAGTCCAGCCTCATCTCCCAGTTGCGTGGCTGAAGCATGCCCCCATGGCATGCCCCGTTTTTCATTCCTCTCTTCAGTATTATGCAAGACTACTGTTCTCACAGTATGTGTGGACATGCACTGTTCATTGATACTCATAGACTGCTCGGAATACTGTGATTGAGCAATGTGCACATGTTTGCTGGTATTAATCTACATACTTACATACATTTCCTATACTGCTAACTGACTGTGCTGGATGATATGTTCGTGATAACAGCAGCTGATTGTATATCTGACATGCCTTCGTGGTAACTCACTTGGACTATAGTGTGTAGGGTGGGGGGGGCTGGGAGTGCTGATTATTTTGTTACTGGGACCGATGAGAGCTGTTGCCTACAGAGTGCCTAAGGCGCTGTGAGGGAAGTGTAGGTGGGTATGCGCTGGTGTGCTGGAGGCTCAGACTTGCTGACCTACGGTTATGGCATCTTACACTGGGTTGGCCTCCACATTGCTTAACCAGTGTGGGCATTGCTCACCGCCACCCAAACAAGTGTAATCCCGCTTGAAACCACATACCCCTGTGCTACTTCATTAACATGTAGGTATTATACATACTTAAGTCAGGTGTACATGTCAGGTATGACTGGTGACAAAGGTCAGTGTAAGGTGAAGTGGGATTCCAGTTTAGCAGTTCTGGATACATTACACTCAGTTATTTGGGTTAGGTTTAGTTATGGCATACCTGTGTGGTAGAGTAGATGTGAATAGTGATGGTGTATGTAGGTAGGTAGGTGGAGGGGGGGACATTTTAACTGTATAGTAGACCGTTGGACTGATTGCTGAGGGAACAATAGTGCAGGTTTGCAGGATGCTGGGATTTGTATGCGAGGCAGGACAGGAGGTGTCGATGTCACTAGCTGGTGTAGGGGTATGGAGTGTTGGGGGGTTGGACTTCACCAGGTGATGAGCAGGTGGTGATACAAGTGTGCTTGAAGTTTCCCTTCATGTGTTATTTACATGTGTTATGTGGGACAGCTGCGGTAATACACGTGGGTTGGAGGTTCCAGATTCTGCCAATATAGTTGTGAGGAGGGTGTCACCTACTTGTGACTGCTAACATTGCCAGTCATGAAACAGGCATCGATACGTAAGTGGTGTTATTGGGCCACACAGAGGGGCTGATAGTAGGGGACATGTCCAGGGATGTGCAGGAAGGCTGATCGAAAGCTCCACAGATGGCCATTTCATCTACAGTCACAACTGTGTATATACCCTGCATTTGGGGGTAGGTTTGGACACTCACACCCCTGAGAGGGGGTGAGGACAGCAATAATATGTTGTGATGTCAATTAATTCGGCTTACATGCCTACAGTGTGATGTTGCGACCATGTGTTCTATGGTGTCGTTTAGTGGGTTTGCAGCAACACATCTGGTTATACCATCCTTTGACATGTATATTAGACTTTGCTGCAGTAGGACTCTTACTGCTCGTTAGGTGTCTTTTCTGCCCAATGCACACTATTGCTTACATCCCTTGGGCGGTCCATATAGAACCACTACAGCCAACACCTGCACAGCTAGGCCCATAATTACATACCCATAGTTCCCAACCTGCACATCCTCTTCAGCACTTTTCCTTACTCCGGGTGCAGGTCGGGTCTAAACACACCAATACACACTGCCCACTCTCCACTTCTCGGGACCCGTCACGTACGTTGTCTCACCCCATGGGTCATCAGGCATCCCCAACCTTGTAGTCCGGGAACATGCATGCCCTGCCGTAGGTTATCCATGTAATGGCTGAAAGCCCAAAAAGCCATAACATTTTTGGACTGTCCTGCAAGGGACATTCTTGTCTTTGTTTCAAGATTAGACTTGGCGGGTCTCTCCCACTGGTAGTATCCTGCCTGTAGTCTGGGAAGCAGTGGTTTGTATACTTTTATTGTGTGTTTGTATGTTTCACCTGTCTAGCTGGGGGGGGGGGTTGATGCTACGTGTTACACATTTGTTGATTGGGCCCCTCACCCCCATTGGCATAGCCTGTTAACATATGTAATCTTAACTGCTGTATCATATCCTACCGATATATCTGTGTATATTTACACAGCTATATATATATATATATATATATATATATATATATAAATAATGACATGTGGATGTATGGGTGTCTGCATATGTATATATCTATATGTGGGTATCTATATATATGTCTGCTTATGTATGTTACAGAAAGGAAAAGGTATATCTCCATGTAGTTATGGGTATAAATACACACACATACCTCTACATATGTAGCTACATATCCTGTCATGTTGCCTGTTATTGCTGGGTACTGTTTCATGTCCATACCGGCCAACCTTGTGTGCCACATATGCTTTGCAATACCTACAACTAAATCCATTAATGTACACAGAGTCACACATGAAATCTATTGTTAGTACCAGCTAATCATTCGTCCCATGCAGGACAGCCCGAACATTGTGTATACAACTTTCATCTACACCCAGAATTACATAGGTGCTCATGGCTATGTGCATGGACTATGACATGTGCCAGACCTAGGATACTTGGGTCGAGAACCCATACGGGATGGGTCCTGAGGGGGGTGTGTGGAGGGGGGGCAATGTGTGGTGGTATGGTAGCTAAGAGCCTGTAACCAGGGTTGAGATGGTGGTTGCGTGTGTGCAGCGGGTGGGGGTAAGCAGAACTATGGGTAATGAATATATGGGTTAGGGATGGCCTTGGTTGGATGGGCCTGTACTGCTCGTGCTGCCTAGTGGGTGGTGGGAGAGAGGGATGTGATGTCAGCATGTGGAACATGATCGAGGGCTAATTTAAATCCCTATTTCAATGACACACATACATTACATTGAGCTTGGTAGTGTTTTGCAGGGTTGACATGTTTGTATGGGCAGGGTTTATGCCAATTTCTTTGTGACGTATATTGTTTGGGGCCTGTCAAGGCCTTTCACAGTGCATGTGGACATATATGTGTCTCTTAATCTACCATTGCTATATACAGATGTCTGGCCATATATACCTCTGTGGGTGTCTATATTTGCTAAAATATTTCAAACTATGTCCGTATATACCTATGGGGACATTTATCTGGGTACATATGTGTAACTTGCTATGAATATGTGGATGTATGGATGTTGACATATATATATGTAGCTGTCGGCATTTACATGTATAGCTGTTCATATATTTGTATAATCTCTGGATATTTATAGCCAGAACACGGGCCATTGAGTACAGAGTGATTAAGGCACTTTAAAGCTGTTGTACATGGGTGTGCGCGGGCTTGCGTGGAGCTAAGCAATGGTAACCTCCGGTTGCAGTTTCTTACACTCAGCTTCTGCTTTGCTTAAACTGTGTAGGTAATGCTTACCCCTGTGCAACTGCACTTTAACACGATTACTAGTGCTTATATATTTATGCTTAAACTTGCTTACAAGTGCCTTATTCATTATGACACTGACACTTCACATGTGCATTTAATGCAGTACTCCAATTCACATTTACATGTTATTTCGTAGGTTATACAGCAAACAATGTGAAAAAAAATGTTCATATACGGATTTCACATGGAAAATGATATGTGCTGCAGTGGGACTTGAACTGGGAATGCCTGCTCGTTAGGCGGATGTTCTGCCCACTACACTATTGCTGTGCTGCTTCATTTGCATATATCTTCCTTCTTATCCTCTTCAGCCTTTTAATCTGCTTTAACAGTAGCTCAGTGATGGGCACACCAGTGCACCTATGATTAACTGTACTTGGATTTCAATAAATATAAAGGGTTTTCTTCAGTTTATTTATATGTACTGTTGCTGTTGTACACATGGGAGACTGTTTGTTGGGATATGCAGACACCCATGAGTGGCCTCGCTCATTTATTTCCACTTTCTGCTGTTCTATATTTCATGGGTGTGTTTATTCTGAGTGCTCTGTTCTCAGACATGCCCCCTGCACTCGTACACTCTCCGTGTGGGATTAGGAGTTCAGGCAGCACGCCTTCATTAATATACATGGTACGCTGTCATCCTCCTCCTAAACTGCCACTTCCATGCAGGACTAGACAAGCCCTGCACGGAAGATTAGTAAATCCGGGGGAAGGTGTACAGAAATTACATTTTTGAGCAGAAATATTACACTGCGTAATAGTATATATATTGTTCTGTAATAAAAATCTCAAAAGACTGAAAGGCAAAATATCTAAAATGAGAAATATCTAACATGGGAATTTGCTCCTTCTCCACTGTT
Source organism: Protopterus annectens (assembly GCF_019279795.1). Lineage (NCBI taxonomy): Eukaryota > Metazoa > Chordata > Ceratodontiformes > Protopteridae > Protopterus > Protopterus annectens. The sequence continues at coordinate 50,712,709 of NC_056727.1, read as the reverse complement.
GTCTGACCTTGGAATTGTTATATATAATTAGCAGGGGTTGTTGGGGGTGCAGACCCCCTTATAGGTGGTCATTAGAAATGCTTTCAATACTTGGCTTTCAATCTTTTGAATTTTCGATCTTATGGCATAGACCCATATATATATATATATATATATATATATATATATATATATATATATATATATATATATATATATATATATATATATATATATATACACATATTGGTATAGTAGATTACATGCCTGATACAGACTTGATGATATGTTTCATAGACTAAGCTTAGGATATTATCAGTAAATAAATATAGGTTGAAGGAAAGACACTTAGCACTGTTTTATACCGAAACAAATGGAAATAAAATATGGATATATGTGTGGATGGAGCAGAGTGCAGTGTAGGACAGGTTTTAAGTCACATTGATGGAAGGTCAGTAATAGGCACAGTACTAGTGGACATCTAAGCACAGAAAGTGGTGTCATCTTTTGACACTTTGGTTAAGCAGAACAGAACTTCATAATGTCTTTTGTTATACCAGGTCAGTAAAATCTAGGTAAAATTCCAGGTTTATTTCTGACCATGGAGATGGACAGTTTGACAGCCGAGATCAGACAGGAGGCCCCGTGGACTATGACGTTTGCAGATGACATTGTGATCTGTAGTGAGAGTAGGGACCAGGTTGAGGAGACCCTGGAGAGGTGGAGATATGCTCTAGAGAGGAGAGGAATGAAGGTCAGCAGGACTAACACAGAATATGCGTGTGTGAATGAGAGGGAGGATAGAAGAATGGTAAGGATGCAGGGAGTAGAGTCGGTAAAGGTGGATGAGTTGAAGTACTTGGGATCAACAGTTCAGAGTAATGGTGAGTGTGGAAGAGAGATGAAGAAGAGAGTACAGGCAAGGTGGAATGGCTGGAGAAGAGTGTCAGGAGTGATTTGTGACAGATGGGTACCAGTAAGAGTGAAAGGGAAGGTCTACAAGAGGGCAGTGAGACTAGCTATGTTGTATGGGTTGGAGACGGTGGCATTGACAAAATGGCAGGAGTCAGAGCTGGAAGTGGCAGAGTTAAAGATGTTAAGATTTGCATTGGGTGTGACAAGGATGGACAGGAATCAGTATATTAGAGGATCAGCTCAGGTTGGATGATTTGGAGACAAAGTCAAAGAGACGAGATTGCATTGGTTTGGACATGTGCTGAGAAGGGATGCTGGGTATATTGTGAAAAGGATGCTAAGGATAGAGCTGCCAGGTAAGAGGAAAAGAGGAAGGCCTAAGATAAGGTTTATGGATGTGGTGAGAGAGGACATGCAGGTGGTTGGTGTGACACAGCAATATGTAGAGGACAGGAAGAAATGGAAACAGATGATCCGCTGTGGTGACCCCTAATGGAAACAGCCAAAAGAGAAGAATATTTCTGATCGTTGTTTGTTGTTCTCTCAAACAATGGCTATGTGCCAGTTTTGGAGAAAACTGTTGGTGCAGAACTTCTCTTTGTTTTCCTTGCAAAACAAATCATTCCTCCACTTAGAATATGGGTATGGAGTGGCCAAACTTCTCAACTGTTTCTCCTCTTTTGGCTGTATTTTCTCTGGCCCTGATCAACATATCATCCTTCCATCAATCCTTCTTAAAATTGCCATTGTTTATCTGCAAATCTGCCAAATCAAGAATGCATCCATTAGTACTATGATATGAAATAGAGAGTATAGTCTGTGCACCTGAAATATAGACATTGGCATTTCTTCTTCTCTTATTCCTCCCTCTACAAAAGGAAATCCATGCTGATGACTTTCTTCTAATTTTAGTTTTGGCAGTCCCTTTACTTTTACCACAACAACTTCTGTCTCCTTAGGCCCCTGCTGCTGATAATCTTATTTCTGATTAACTACCTGTTTTGACATTGCAGAGACTCCAAATAGAGAAATGCAATTGGTGTCCAAATGGAAAAAAGGAAAATGAGTCCAAATGGGGAGATGGAATTGGAATCTGAAAGGAGAGATAAAATCAATGGTCTGAATGTCGAGATGGAAGTGGGGATCCAAAAGGAAAGATGGGATCAACAGGGAAATTTTATTTAGTATTTGTTTACCGGAAAAGTCCAACTTGGAATGAAGCCAATTTTCTGTGGAGGCCCGGGGAGAAAAACTCCAGATGCATGTCTTTGTCATATGGAAGGAAAGCAGAGCACCCGAAGGAAATCTACAAGACTGCAGGGAGGACATGCAGACTCCACACAGAAGGCACTCCAGCTGAGAATCGAACCAGAGAACCTTTTGCTGTGATGTGACAATGCTACTGCTGCACCACTGCGCTGTCCAAAGGATAGTAAAATTACTGCAACTGAATTGCTTTGCAAGCTTTGGTTGATACCTACATGTGAGATAGAAAATATTCACCAACACAATATTGATATGTAGACTGCATTTTATATATCATCAAGAAAGCTAGGTCAAAAAATAAGAACAAAAGATGACTGGGTGCAGAGGTCCTAGGATAACAAATTCCCCACTCCTGACAAAGGACTGAAAAAAGGCAGCATAAAATCCTCAGAACAGGGACACATTCCTAGTTCAGCTTGAGGAGTTTTATGGGTGTCTCCAAGTATGGCAGAAGGATGAAGTAGTCCAGGGTAAAAATAATAGGCCAAGCAAGAGATGTAGAGACAATAAAGTGGGCCAGTGAAAATACGAAATAGATTATCAGGGAAATTCAATAAATAAATCATGTATGCGGAGAGCGCTGTGATGTGTACATGGGTGCAAGCAATTTTAGATTCAGTAAACCCCATATAGTGGTGCGCAAGCATGTGCAAATAGCTAAACTTCCATGCAATGCAAATTTTGGCTTAAGCAGCTGAACTTTATGCAAATTAGCCAAGTGGAGTGGTCCAACAAGCCGTAATGCATCTGTGCAGACTCCTTGTCCATGTCAGTAGTGTACTCAGAAACTTTCCATGTACAGGAGTCTACACTGAAAGAAGGTGTTGCAAAAAGTTCACAAATATGGACATAATTCCCCTGAAAAGGTAAGATCACATACATAAATATGCAAAACATACATTGAGGATGTCTGCAAATGTAGTGATTATGTGAAATTAATATTTTTTTTAATAATTTCCACGTTTGTGCTATGTAGTGCATTGTGCAAACATACTTAACTTAAAAGTAAAATATATATATATATATATATATATATATATATATATATATATAAAATAACACTTATAATGTACTTCAGACAAATGTACTGTAAGACCTTGCATCAGGTCTGTACAATGGTGCATTCGTGCTGTTACCCAGCTTACATGGCTATGAACTGCATAGTTTCCAGACTGTTAGCATGAATATTATGGAAATGAGCGGTGAATGCCCTGGATTTGTTGAATCACAAAAGGGAGCAATCATGTCAGCAAATCCAGTTCATTTAGGTTCCTACACGGTAATTATATTCTTAGTGGATGTGGATAACACTGGGGGGGGGGGTGTCATGTTACTCTTAGGATATTTTGTGCTCAGTGCATGTATATGCACAGCATGCCACACACTGCAAACAGTTTGGGCATGGCTTAACTTGGTTTCACAACCAGAGCACCCACATCTCAATATATATATATATATATATATAAAATAACACTTATAATGTACTTCAGACAAATGTACTGTAAGACCTTGCATCAGGTCTGTACAATGGTACATTCGTGCTGTTACCCAGCTTACATGGCTATGAACTGCATAGTTTCCAGACTGTTAGCATGAATATTATAGAAATGAGCGGTGAATGCCCTGGATTTGTTGAATCACAAAAGGGAGCAATCATGTCAGCAAATCCAGTTCATTTAGGTTCCTACACGGTAATTATATTCTTAGTGGATGTGGATAACACTGGGGGGGGGGGGGGGGGGTGTCATGTTACTCTTAGGATATTTTGTGCTCAGTGCATGTATATGCACAGCATGCCACACACTGCAAACAGTTTGGGCATGGCTTAACTTGGTTTCACAACCAGAGCACCCACATCTCAATCATGACATCACCAGATATAAATGGAAACTGGATATATTCAATTAATAATATGCAAGTTTTGTATAAGCTATGCAAGACGCTGCACACAATGCCATGCCATGCAATAAAGTAGGGCCTTTAAATCATGCCAATTAAATCCTTAGCAAATGAACTGCATCATAATTAGTCAATCTACATGGTGGATCTACACTGCAACTGTATAAAGTATGCATACACCCTACATTCTGATTTTCCCTCAATACTCTGAACCATTGGAGAAGAGACTTGGAAATTTTAACAGAGATAATGTTAGGGGCTGTTGCAGCTATTCTACATCTGTATGTGCTAGATGCTGAAGTCAATTCTGCAGGTGCTGCTAACAAGAGGCCTAGGCCAAGGAGGAGAAGAGTGTTCAGGCCCAGAGTAACTTTCCAGAAGCTACATGAGCTGGAGAAGAGTGCTACAGGGTGGACAGGGACATATTACAAGAACTGAGTGAGCTCTGCCACCCTCAACTCAGAGCCAGAGCTAAGAGAGGGAAACCCATTCCAGTGGAAACTAAGGTATGTGTAGCCCTTAGGATACTAGCTACTGGTACTTTTCAAAGACTAATTGGGGACATGATGGGGGTATCACAGGCATCTGCATCCAGGATACTTCAATTCTTGAATGCTATGCTTCCACATTCCAGTGAGCACATATTTTTTCCCTTCACTTGAGGTGAAGGCAAGCAATATGCAACACTTTATTGTGTAGCACATTACCCTAAATTACTGAGTGCCATACATTGCACTCATGTACACATCAAGGCACCACCTGGTGAGCAGGGTAGAATCTACGTCACCCACAAGGGATACCACTCCATCAACTGCCAAGTCATGTGCACTGCCCAGGGGATTATCATGAATGTGTGTGCTGGCAACCCTGTCGGTTATCACAACTCCCATATCTGGCACACATTACAGCTGTACCAGATGTTTGCTAGGGGGGACATCCCACAGGGCAATTTACTGAGGATGGTGGCTATGCCATGGAAATATGGATGATGACACCAATCAGAAATGCACACACCCAAGGAAGAATGCCATAATGAGGCACACAGACAAACTAGGAATATTATAGAGCATGTGTTTGGGCTTCTGAAGTCAAGGTTCCTGTGCCTCGATATACCTGGTGGAGCCCTGCTGTATACTTCAGTCACATGTGCACAGGTATTCACAGTATGTGCTATGCTACACAATCTGATCTTGCAAAAACAGCTGCAGCAGGATCAGCAAAGGGAAGAGATACACAGCCCTTCACCATTGCCTGGGTCACCACAGCCTCAGTCACAGGAGGACTCAGAGGAGTAACCCCTGCTGATGTCCCTGTAGGCAGATGTAGATGTGCTCTGTATGCCCTGGCTTTGGCAAAGAGACAATGCATAGCACATTCATTGATAACCTAGGAACCTAGGGACTGGTACCTCAATACTACTCATATATATATATATATATATATATATATATATATATATATATATATATATATATATATTAAAATTTATGACAGCCAACTCATACATCCTGTGCCAATCCATGTATTGTCTGTGTACGGCTTGCATCAGACAGAGCCAGTCCTGAAATATAGTTGTGTCAACTGTTGCATTTGCAAGTCCATAACCTACACAGTAGTCTAGTGGATTGTTATGTCATTGTAGCTATGGAACAGGTACATTATGCAGGCAACTATACTGGGCTATTTGGAAAGAAATTACATCCACATGAGACTAAAGACACCCATTCCACTATCATGTCTCCATTTGTAATCTGTAGGTCTTGTGCATTGAATATTCTTGCAGTCCTACTGCAATGGATTACTGGTACATCATTCAAGGGAGATGATAGAAAGTGAGGTTAAATGATAGTCAGACTAGTTTGTATCCTAGCAGCACATGGGTTTTTGTTCCCCTACCCCTCAAAATAGTACTGGCTCCTTGTAAGTGCCATAACAGCAACTCATCTATGCTATCTGAACATTTCACACAGTTAGTATGCCACACAGTCTCAGGACAGTAATATAGAATTTGATCTTACATTGTATGTGTGAGTTAACTGAGGAATAGCAATGTACATATTTATGCAGGTGATTGTGTGATGAATGATCCCCTTTCCATAAAGCAGGTTCAGTAGCTCAAATGACTAAGGCAGTTAGCTTGTGTGATGGTCTTCAGAGCTCTAATCCAAAAATATCCAGATATGTTGGATGTGAAGTAGTAATAAGTTGTGTTTTACAGATTGTGACTCTGTGTGTGCTGTACTGTTATTAATCTCTTTCATATATTAATAACTCAGCCAATTTGCGTGAAGCACAGCACTGCCGAAAGAAGCTTAGAGGTCACACCGTGTAACAAACATAATCCTAGCATGGAGTACAGCTAGGTGTGGGCTGGAGTCAGTTTATGGAAGAGTAAGTCTCTGATGCAAACAATGCACATCCCATTTGTGCTCTGCTTAGCAACATGCAACCTATCCAAAAATGCTACCATGCATGCCCTTACACTTAGTTAAACAGAGTGCAGATTCATTGCTCTTAGATAGATATTTTTTTTTAAATAAATTTGTCAATCTATCTATCTATATATATATATATATATATATATATATATATATATATATATATATATCACTTTTAAAGACATATATATATATATATATATATATATATATATATATATATATATATATATATATATATATATTCATATAGTTTCATGTGTGTGTTTGTGCCTGTATTGCCCCACATACCCAGATCATGGAGACTAAAAGTAAGGGCTCAACATTAGATAATGGACTTACAAAATGTGGAAGTGCATAGAACAACATCTGTTGCATTTGGAGGACTATTGGGACATCTGAAGTTAAGATGTCTGTTAGTCTTCTCTCAAGTCATGTGCAAATGATGCCACATTTGACAGCAAACGACAATTTAGTGTGAAACGCACATAAATATGACTCGCTGCAAACATCTGGACACTGGAGAGCCATATCACGTCTCCCTAAAACAGCATGTAGAGACCTTGAAAATGGATGGGACAGTATATGAATATGTGCATGTATTGTGAAACCATATGTTTGTCTACCCCAGCAACAACAGGCATATTCACTACAACCCCCTGTACCTGCTGGATTTCACCACACATACATCAACAAGTGAACAAGTTGTGTAATGTATAATGTTGTGTGCTCAGTCATCGACAGGGCAAACTGATTTTGGCCACAGACTTGCCCATCTAAATGCAAGCAGACACATATGCCCAAAACAGGTACTGTTGTCACAGAGCAAGGCTACAAAACAGTTATCTGACTGTAAGGCTACTAGATGCAGATGACAGTAAGAAGCAATGCCACTCTGCAGGCCTCCCAATCTGTTCAACACAGAGCTTGTTTATGTTCTCTAGGATTACTTCACCTGCAGTCATTTATAAAGCAGACTTGAGCCATGGTGTGTTCATTAAGTACTGCAATCTGTAGTGTGTAAGATTAGATAAGTAGGGGGACTAACCTCATTCCAGCCCTGTGTGTTTGTGTGTGGGCATGTGTGTGTCTCTATAGACGAAATGTGAATTCTACACTAACTTCCAAACTAGCATGGGTTGTCACTTTTTGGCCCTTGCAGTTGATGCAGGTCTGCAAAGTCTTGCCCTCCACAAAACCTGCTGATGTCATCTACTATAAGATTACTTAAAGCCAGTTTAATTTCAGATTTGAGTTGTGATGTGTGCATTATGTATTGTATTATGTAGTCTGTAAAACTAGATAGGTAGGGGTTCTAACCTAACTCCAGCCCTCTTGTTGTGTGTGTGTGTGTGTGTGTGTGTGTGTGTGTGTGTGTGTGTGTGTGTGTGTGTGTGTGTGTGTGTGTGTGTATATGTCTGTGTGTGCATCTCCCTACAGAAAAAGTGTGAATCCAAAACTGCAAAGGTTTTGCACTGTTTTGGGCCTTCAGCTGATGCAGGCTTACAGACTCTTGTCCTCCCCAAGGTCTGCTGATGTCATCTACTATAAGATTACTTATAGGCAAGTTAATGTCAGACTTGAACTGGGATTTGTGTGATAAGCTGTGTGTTCTGTAAGCTTAAATAGGTAGGGATTCTATTCTCACTGCAGCCAACTTGGTGTGTGTGGATTTCAGTGAGAGTATTTTACATCAGCCAATGGGATCATACGATCATAGGAAGTTAGTAGGCTAGTGGCCTACAGCACTTACAAGCCTAGCCAAGTCCTTTCCCTTATTTCCACAATAAGGACCTACTGCCCCTGTTCAAGAGGAACACAGGTGGAACCCCCATGGCAAATTTACGGTCACCCATCCAATCATTCACTTTGCCTTTGAAAAGAGGCAATGAGGTGCTGTGTTTGACATGAAGTGGGAGTCAGTTCCAAAGGTGTGGTAATCTCTGGGAGACAAATCTGTCCCTCCAGCAGGTTTTATTAATATCACATACCAGGTTAGGTATTTAGAGCGAGTAAGCCATATACCATTTGAATTACTGATATGCAGCATTTCCAATAAAGCAAGGTCAAAGATTGCTTTTATGCAAGGCAGAGATCTCCTGTGACTAGTATGTATTAAACAGTGTAAAGTGACAGTGACTTCAGATAATCCGCATAGGACAGATGCTAAAGACCCCGAATTTTCCTTGTGAGGAACCTTTGTGGTCTCTCCTATTGCTGCAGGTTCTTGGAAAGGTGCATAGCAAAAGGAGCATTGTACTCAGTTATTGGCCTCATGATGGAAGAGTACAGGAAGGTTATAACTTATAATTTTCTGCAGACAATGCCCTTACTTATCAGATGAGCAAGACAGAATGCCCTTCTTACCACTGTGGAGACATGGTGGTCAAAGGTAAGGTAGCTGTCAACCTGTGTGCCCGGGTCTCTCAGCACTGAGTGCATACTTAAGGTGTTGCTATTGATGTGGTAGTTAGCAGTAATATCACCCTTACTGAAAGGGATGGGTATATATTTGTTCTCCATTGAGTTTAAGGCTATGACTTTGGCACCAGTCATTTGTTTGTGCAAGACCCTCTTGTAGGATGTTGGCATCATTTGGAGATTCTATGACAGCTCCCAGTTTGCAGTCATCAACAAACTTTGACAGTCACAGACCTTTAGTTTTTTTCTTGTACTTTGGAGAAATAGATTCCAAACAGTAGAAGTCCTAGGACTGAATTCTGTGGAACACTACTGGTTTCAGGTCAGTGAGGCAGTTAGTGACCCTTCTAATGATATAAGGGTTGAGGGCTAGTTGGGTGAGTTTGTCAATGATGTCTGAGTAGGGAATAGTGTCAAATGACTTGGCTAAGTCCAGGTAGGCTGTATGCACATATTTCCCCTCATCCAAGGCCTTGGTGACTGTCATAAAGAGGTTCACCAGCTTTAACAGGCATGCTCTCCCTTTGACAAATCCAAACTGAGAAGAGTCAAGTGTTTGAAGATTACCTATGTCTTTGTGATAAGGTCCATGATGATTCACTCCATGGCCTTGCAGATAACACTAGTCAGGATAATAGGTCTATAGTTCCTGGGGTCAGTGGAAGCATCACCTTTGTGCAAGGGAATAACTGTAGCCATTTTCCATTCAGCTGGGATGAAGCCAATTCTTAGACTATGATTGAAAAGAGTTCCTAATGCTGTTGCTTACTCTTGTTGGAATCCATGTAGGACATAGCCTGGGATGTCTTCAAGTCCCATAGATGCTCTGTTTTTGGCCATAGAGAAGGTGTTTTTGACCTGCTCTTTAAAGATACAAGGTAGGGGATAGATGGTAGTGATGTTATGGGGTACATATGGTGGGGACAGAGGAGTGAAGTTTTCATAGAATCTATTAGCTAGCAGGTTAGCTATGTCCACAGGCTCAGTATATGTGGTATCATTAACTACCAGTTCAGCACAAATCCGGGCCTTTCCTTTTAAGTTACTGATGTAACTAAATAATGCCTTATGGTTGTCCTTAGATGAGGAAGCTAATTTGGATTTGTAGTTTGCTTTAGAGGACTTCACAAGAAGTCTTATTTGCTTGTTTAAGCTGAGGAGGTAGTGTTTCCAGTTTAGCAGGGCTCTCTCCCTCTTACTCTTGGACAGCAATTTCTTCCTCTTATTGTAAAGCCTGTTAATGGCAGCTGTCCACCAGGCAGGTTTGCTCTTCCTTGAGGAGCTTGTTTTTGTCCTATCAGGTACAGTCAATCAATGCAGTTATACAGGTGCTTGTATAAAGCTCTGGTGTAGAGCTCGGCATAGTTGTCAGTTCCATCTGAGGGAGGAGGTGCAGTAAAAGTATTTATACCATCCTGTAAAGGGTTCTAATCTGCTTTGGAGAAGTTTTTTAGTTTAGTTTCTGCTGTGGGGTGGGGGTCAGATGTGATGCTTACTTTGAATGAGACTGATCTGTGGTCAGATCTCACCAGGCTGGACCTCAGAGTAGGGGTGCTACAGTGGTCCCTCATATTGGTAAGCACCAGAATCAGGATGTTGAGTCCCCTTGTGTGAGTGTAAACCAGCTGGTGCAGGACATTGGAGTTAACAAAACTGAGGATCCTTTGGGCAAGTGAGTTGGACCATGAGTAATTTACCCAGTCAATGGATGGGTAGTTAAAGTCACCCAAAACTATGGTGTTTGATGTATCTTGATAGAGTCATGTAGATCCAAATAAGCAGAGTGGGTGTCGTGATTCATGGAGGGGGTCCTGTATCTGGCAATGACTTGAGTAGGTGCCCTACCAACAGTTAATTGCACCTGAAGGGTTTCCAGGGAATCATACTATTTAACCAATATGAATGCGTATTTATCTTTGATGAGTATTGATACACCACCTTCTTTAGTCTGCAGACCTTCCATTTGAGGTCTGAATGTGTGGAAGGAGGTGCAGCCCACTATGGATGGGGTGCTCTCTACAGCCTTGAACCAGGTCTCTGTGACTGCACAAATGTTTGTGTCTTCCAAGGTGAGGACAGCTTCCAGTGAGTGCAGTTTCATGTTGAGAGTGCCTGTATTTAGCAGCATAGCCTTGAGGTTGTTTTTAGATGGGGTTTTTACATTGGGAATTTTGTCCTTGAGACTACCTAAAAAAGGCACTATGGGGATGGCAAAATCCTTAGCCAGTAGCTGAAATCCCAGGGGTGCAGATGACAACCATCTCTGCCAAAGCATCGAAGTCTGTCGATCATGTCATCCCAGGCTGACAGATACTGGATCCCCTTAGAATGACACCAGAAGCTAAGCCATTTATTGAAGTTAATCATTTTCTGTTTATATTGATGCATCATACTAGTTGATGGTAAAATGCTGCTTAAGGCTAGGGACATACCTGCCTAAGACACATAGTCCAAGAGCACAGTCATTTCAATGTGTGACTCCACAGCCCTTACAACAGCATCCATCTTAATGTACATAAATTATTATGCTATACATTATAAATGGCAAAGTACAATATCTGTAAATGACCAGTACAAGTAGCATGTCAACAACAGCAATGGATGAAATAAAGTCATAGTAATGTAGACAGTTATCCTGTGCATCAGACAGATAGCTTTATTTCTCTGCATTCATGAGAAAGATGATAGGTGTCACTCATCTAGTCAGGATGAAATAGACAAGTCTTTGTGGGTTCTGTTCAAGCAGCTTTATTATGCACAAACACATCAGGATTGAGGCTTAATAACTTTAACTTGGTTAAACTTATAAACAAACTAGTTATTTCACTCACACATGCTCACTGTCTGAGTGCACTCTCAAAATAACACTGAAGCTAGCACGTGCTTGCTATTTATATGCACGTTCCATCCTTGAAATGCTTCTTAGAGATATAGCACACACTCTCTATTCTACATCCTCCCTCTTTGAGAAATAAGTCATGCAATATCGACAGCATCAGTTGACATGCAATCAATACAAATAATTCTTTGTCATGCAATTATACAGAACTAGATACACATATACAATTATGTCCAGGTTGCTATGTATTTCACACTAGGTCTGGAAATACGACCAAATCATGTGACATAAAAATTAGAATTAGGTCTAGCAACTGGAACTGTCTCTGCTGTATGTTCAACCTTAGGGACATCAGGAACATCATCAGGAATGGAAGTAGAAGTTAAGACACATTCTGCAACAGGAGCATTGTCTGGATTGCTCTTAGATCGAGTCTCTGTATCACAAGAACAATGCTGCAGTATTGATTCTCATACAGGAAGAAGATGTCTGCGATTTCTCCTGTACTCCACACCCTCAGATTCTAAGAAGTAGGATCTCGGCTTGGTACATACACCTGTTGCTTGACCAATCCAGTCAAAACCTTTCACTGTTTGTATACTGACTGTCTCTCCTTCTTTCAATGGATGAATAAATCTGCTCAATTTGCCATAGCTGGACTTCTGGAAAGAATGCTTTTTGAATAATTAGGCTCTAATTGTTTTGGTGATCTTAGCTTTAGTCCTCAACAAACTGGAACTAATAGGCAATGTTGTTCTGATTTGCGTAGCTAGAAGCCTCTGAACAGGCGAGCCAAGTATATTGTCACGGGGTATGTTTCTGAGACTGAGAAAATTCAAAAAGACATCGGTATTATCATGCTTTGACATTTCAAGTAATTGATTTGCACTATGCACTGCACGTTCAGCTAGACCATTTGACTGTGGATATTCAGGACTACTAGTAACATGTACAAAGTCCCATTCTCTTGCAAATTTCTGAAACAACTGACTAATAAATTGAGTACCATTAAAAAAAAAATCATTAAAATCATTAATATAACCTAATGACAATACTAAATAATGTCAATTTTCCTATATAACCCTTAAAAACCTTCCCACTGTTAACCATTTACATATATTTTGCTAATAGACACTTTTTCAAATTAAAAAACTTTATCTATTGATAAAATTGACATTATTTATTATTGTCATTAGGTTATATTAATGATTTTATATACATCTATCAAGTACTTAACTGTGTATATATATAACAACTGGTGATTGTTTGAATTTGTTTGAGTTTGGTCTGAGGAAGCTGGCGCATTTGGCCGGTGAAAGCGCTTACCGTTTACTTGTGAATAAAGGAGTTTCGTTGTGGGAGTCTTCTCGCCTTTTTCGTTTTTTTGCATTTACCAGTTTGTGTTTCTTGGTTCGTTTTTTGGAAGTGGAGTATCTATGGCAAGTGGCTCAGTGACGGAACCTCAATCCCAATCTATGTTTTCCCAGGAGGACGAAGTTCCTGTAACAACAGGAAGTTTTTTGGGAGGCGCATCGGAGGTGAACTCTTTGGGTGATTTAACCGTTCTGGTTAACCAACTACTTGGCCGAGTAGATTGTTTGTCTCAACGGGTTGAGGCTACCAACTTTGGCACTAGTTTGAGGTCTGGTGAACAAACAAATGCCGGTTTGCTTAATTTGTCGATACCGGCAGGTCAACCAACACTGGGGCAAGCAGTGAGTGTCGAGCATAATGGAGCGAAGGCTTTGAGCAACAACAGTAACCGGACTGCGATTAGCTCTGCTGTAATTACTGTTAATGCACTTTCTCAACCTGAAATCATAGTTGGTAGTAATGTTACGTCTTTAAATGTACAGCCTCTACGTTTGGAGTCTAGAATGGACGTTGGTTGCAATACCATTCCTTCAATGGGTACTTTTTTGAATAACAACAACTTCTTTAATGTTAACCTGACTACATCTAATAACGAGGATCTGCTGAATCGAAGTGGGTCTGGAACTGTTAACTATTTAAATAGTTTTGACAGGAAACTTCAGCTAGAGGTTTCCTACTTACAGGAGTGTACTAATAAAGGTATAGTTCCTAAGGGGCTACGACAGTGGCGATATCCGAATGGTTTAATTAACAAATCAGAGTTCCATTCGGAGTTGATCGTCCTTTTTAATCACCAAGGCATTGAATTTTTGGAAATACGAAGAATTACCAAGCAAATATTTTGGCCTTAAAAACAGAGTTGGAAGTGTTAGAGCAATCAATTCTTAATGCTACTGACTTTGACCAGTATAGGTTTGAATATTCTAGAATATTCACAAGTATTGATGCCAGCATTAATAAATTAATTGAACTTAAAAAGAAGAAAATCAATAGAGATCTTTATGCGTACAGTGAGGGTACAGCTTACCCCCCACCACCTTTTATTCAAAATCATAATGTGGGGCAGGAGCCCCTGATGGACATTAATATTATTAATGGAGCAGCGGCCATGGATTTGGCTGGTGAGGTGCAGGACCAACAACCACACACAAATATGGTTCGTAGAAGCGAACGTATCCAAAACCAACAGCATGCCATGGGACGTCAACAATCAGAAATAGGTATGGGTGGAAGGGGGATGCAGTATAATAATAACATCAAAGGGATGAAAATTCCTTTCAGGATTTTCAGAACACCAATGCTGGCCAGCAACAAACTTTACAAAACAATCAGAACAGGAAACAAATGCCCCAGAGGAGACGACAGAACAGGAGGAGGAGATAGTAAATGGTAACCTCAAAGTTCTGATCGAGCCTGGTCCCAAATTGCCAACTAATACTGAAGGTGACTTCCATATTTATAACTTTAGTTCTTTGGAAGTCAATGAGGAGATGGCAAATGTCGTGTCTAAGGGCTTGACTTTTTTGTACCGGACTTGAGAGCTGACATTGTAAAAACAGTGGTTGATTTAAAAATCTTTGTTCGTAAGTTGAATTTAACTTGTGAGCTAGGTCAGAATACAGGTCTTATGCACAACCTTAGAGTCTCTAGTTTATTTAACCCACCCCTACAACCGGTTCTGGCATTGTTTGAAAAAATGTTGTGAAATGGACATTCGACATTGCCTAACTCGTGGGGTCGATCATTATAAGAATAGAAAAGGTAATATAGATAAGAATGAGAAAGACCTTCTTAACTTGCTAAGCACCAATAAAGTAAGGATTATGAAACCTGATAAAGGGGGTGGGTTAGTTTTTATGGATCAAGGGGACTATGAGAATAAAATGTTGGCACATTTAGATAATGAAGCTTATGTAAGTGCAAGTATAAATGAGCTGAATGGAGCTTATAACAAAATTAAGGGTATTCTGAGTGACCTCTTCTTAGAGGGAACTTTAGATGTGGATACATACCATTTTCTCACCATGCCAGCTCCTATTGTGCCAGCTTTGTTTCGGTCACCGAAAATACATAAGAATGTATCAGATCCACCTTTTAGACCTATAGTAGATGGAAGAGGCTCCATAACTTATGGTTGTGCTAAATTTGTGGATTATAAGCTGAAACCCTTTATTTCAACTGAATCACAAATATGCCGTGATTCTTGGGAGTTTTTGACTTACATCAACAAGATGGAGTTTAAAGATAAATACTTGTTCTTGACTGTAGATATCAAAGACCTCTATACTTCCATTCCGCATACTATAGGGCTAGAATGGGTGAGGGAGTTTCTACTTAGGAAAAGCATGAAGCATCAGGACATTGATCTGATTGAGATTTTATTGGAAATCGTTTTGGGGAATAATTTTATCTTATTTTCCAACAAATTATTCCTTCAGAAGAGCGGCATTGCCATGGGTTCGCCTTGTGGGAGCAGTTTTGCTAACTGCATCCTTGCCCACTGGGAAACCTCATTCCTGTTCAATTGTCATACATATAAAGAACATGTCACCTTGTACACTAGATACCAGGATGACATGTTCTTTTTGTGGAAGGGTCCGAGACAAGCCATAGATCTATTTATTTTAGAATTATCTAAATTCACCTCTTTTCTGGAATTCACCTACCAGGTGGATGAAAACATGATCAATTTTCTGGACATTTGTTTGAGTAAGGATATTGTTAAAGGCCAATTTAAATCTACAATATACCGCAAACCAACATATTCTAACATGTTCTTGCACTTTACTAGCTGCCACCCTTTTTGTCAGAAAAAGGCTGTGGTTAAGGGCCAGGTTGTGAGAGCAGCTAGGATGGTGTCCAGATTTGATGATTTTCAGGATGAATGTACTCTCCTCAAACAAATGTTTTTGAGGAGAGCATACCCTGTAGACCTAATAGATCAAGTTGTACAAGAAATAAGTAGGAAAAGGCATTCAGGACATTTCCAACCTCTTATACAAGATAAACATGTACAAGTGGTTGCAATGGAGGTCCCCGGAGGTATTGTTCTTTCAAAGACCAGGAAAAACTTAGAATTTGTAAGTTTTTTGACCACATGTTCTACAGATGCAAGTAGGATTAGGGAAATCATGTATAAAAACTGGAATATCATACAACAAGATTTTGAGGTGAACAAAAAACTAGGGCATGATTTGTCCCTTACCTTTAGAAGGGGTTCTAACCTTAAAAACTTGTTAGAAAGAGTTAAGAGAGTATCCCGGGGGCAACATGGTACCTTTAAGTGTGGAAGATGCTCTCAATGCAAATTTATCCATACCTCTGATAATATTATCATTAGAGATAGGGATTATAAAATCTTGGGCCATTATTTATGCGACTCACAAGGTGTTGTTTATTGTGCTTCCTGTACTTATTGTGATGCATTCTATATTGGTAAGACCGAGCGTAAGCTCAAACAGAGGGTCTACGAACACCAATATAGTATAGCTAGGTCAATAAATACCAATGCTCTTGCAAGACACGTTATGTTGTTCCCAGAGCATAAATTTAGGTTTATGGTCTTGCAGAATATCGAGCAAAGCATTAGGGGAGGGCCATGGTTTTTGAGGCTCGAGGAAGTTGAATTGGAGTGGCAAATACGGACTTTAGCTTACATTTTTCCTGGACTCAATGAACAAATATCTATTAAGTGCCTTCTTAAAAAGAAAGCCCTTAATATTTGAATTTTCAATAGATAAAGTTTTTTAATTTGAAAAAGTGTCTATTAGCAAAAGATATGTAAATGGTTAACAGTAGGAAGGTTTTTAAGGGTTATATAGGAAAATTGACATTATTTATTATTGTCATTAGGTTATATTAATGATTTTATATACATAATTATTATTTTTTATAGTATTTTTTTATTTTTAAGTTTGGATATTTCAGATGCGGTATAATATGACATAAGTTGAATTGCACCTTGTATTCTGCTTACATAATAAATACCCAATGTTAAAAATTCGGCTTAGTAGTTTGTGTGTTTACATAATGTGGTTTTAAAAAAAGTTTTAATTGAATAAGTTTCATGCTTGTTAATTAATTAGTACATCTATCAAGTACTTAACTGTGTATATATATATATATATATATAAAACAACTGGTGATTGTTTGAGTTTGTTTGAGTTTGGTCTGCGGAAGCTGGCGCATTTGGCCGGTGAAAGCGCTTACCATTTACTTGTGAATAAAGGAGTTTCGTTGTGGGAGTCTTCTCGCCTTTTTCGTTTTTTTGCATTTACCAGTTTGTGTTTCTTGGTTCGTTTTTTGGATGTGCCCTCAATGTGACAGTGGTGTGTGTGTGTCTGCATTAAGACAGCAAAGCCCTACTTGTCTGCATGTTGTACAGCTGTGAGCCGTGCATGGTACAGCAGACAGTTCATTATCTCCACCTATGAACATGAGAACTGGCTCTGCCAGGAGCTGCCCTGGTACCTCCACACCCAAGGTCAGATGCTGTGCTACTATCTGAGGGTGATTTATATCTGTTGTGTATTTGTCCTCTATGGGAACACCCAGGACCACAAACCCATGGCCTGCTACATCTTGGTGTGGACAGCACACTCCCATCTGGACCACTGGATGTACTGCCACTACAGGAGCACGATTGTGCATGTCCACATTGACTCTCAGCAGATGAAGTTGCTCAACTATGCCCACAAGGCTGAAGCTCAACTCCAATCAGATGTTCTATCACAGACAATATGTGTTCCAAGACACAGAGTGTGCGATCTGCCTCAGACCTACCTCTTTCCAGTGTGTCAGTCAACCATTCCAGGGTATCAGCAACACAGTGAAAACCGTCACAGATGTCAGTCTGTGCTGCATCCATAACTCTGAGCATATATTAAGAGTTCCTTTCTGAATGCACCTGTGCCTCCATGACTGCCTAAACATATGCTGAGTAACACATGATGAGACACCTGTGACAGGTGGTGGAGGGACAGTAGGCCTTCTACTAGCACCCCTATCAATCCACCTGTGTGGTACCTTGCCAACTGTTTGGCTATGGTCAGTATCAACAGTCACTTAAGCTAGAGTAGCCACACTTCCCTGTTCAATGCCCCCACCCTTTAACTGTCCAATATCTGTGGCCTGAGTGGACTGGGTATGCATAGGCATTCTGGCTGTAGAAGGTGATAAAGAAGGCGGCTGAGGGATGCCAACCTCTGTGTCTGATTTGGCCTCTGCAATCCCTAGCTGTACCTCAATTTGGCCATCATCATTTTCACTAGAGTCTGAGGAGACACTGACATCAGGTTGTAAAGGGGAAAAAAAACAATGTCCCTGGTCACCTGTGATAAAGAGGAAAAAGCAATGCATTGATACCTGCACTACTATGCTCTGCAGTACTATGGTGCAATATATGTGAAGCTGTATACACTGCTGTCACTATTACAGACTTGCATATCTGCCAACCTCACATAGTAGGGCATGAAGACATTATTTTCTAACTCCAATCTGTAATTATTTTGAAATAATTATTCATTAAACAATAATATTATGAGCAAAACATACATCATATACACTGTTGACATTCTGCAAAAATCTGCACAGTTGACAGTTATAGCAATTTGTACTATCCCGACAATACTGTCAAATATCACTATGGTCACACCTACAAGGCATAGGTATGAGTCTAAACTGTGGACATTTAGAAAATATCTGTACAGTTGGCAATCATGCAGACAGCACATCAGTCCAGTCAGCAGGCCTGAAATGCCACTTTACTGAGTACATTGAACTATATCTACATCTCTGACAAAACAGTTTTCTGCTTACTAGCAGCAGAAGCATGGCTTCTTCCAATTCCCGCTGGTCCTGAAAAAAAATTGATGGAGATGTAATGGCAACATCACCACATGTTACAATGTAACAGGGATAATATGTCCAAATATATCACACATACAATAGCTGCTATGTTAACAAGTATGTGGGTCACAACCTCTATATGAGCTTAAAACTGCAGCTAATCCCCCCCATAAAACACCTGACACCCGTGTAAAACTATATACACCCTGGCACACTGAATGCATCAATATTCCAGTGCTAATATAATTAAGCATACCTGGACTTTCCTCTTAAGAGGAATGGGTGCCACCCACATCTATGAAATATTGGCTGATGAATGCCTGGGAGCTGTCTTGTGTTGCAAAGTTTGCCAGAAATTCTTCTGTGGCTGAGAGAGGTTGTTTTGCTGCAGGCCCACCACCAGTGACCTGATGATCCCTGGCCATGTCAGTTGGATGTCTCTGTGCTGAATTTATCATATCTAATACACAGTGTTGCACCTGCTCATAGGTACAATTCTGATGACCCACGGCATTGATGTTATACACCAGTTCATCTCACAGGGCTGTACACTCTGGCCTATTTGCCCTCACTCTGTACAGCAGGACTTGGTAATGTTGGCATAAAGCCTCAATGATGAGGTCATGTAATGCCTCAGTAAATTGTGCACTGCAGCATGCATGCATAATGTTTCCTAAATACACATAAATGAGAACACAAGTTTGGATCACATACATAGAAGTACAGTATGTAGAGATACAGCAATAAAGGAAGGTTATCAGTACTCACCGCTTGATTACACATCTCATATTCAACAGTGTGCCAAACATACAAAGGGTGTGAATGTAACTAGGATAGTAGCAGTAGTGACCTATTCCTGTTTGTACCATGACAGATACTTACATATGATCACACACTGAACACGAGTCCATTGTAGTGCGCCCTACAGTAGGAAAAATCACCCCCCCCCAAATAATATGTATAAACAACAGTGCCAACACAGTAGCAGTGTACCATTACAACTGCTATCAAAGGAAGTAGTCAGGAAACCTGTGTACCTAGTTATCACACAGCATTATACCCTTGCTGTACCCTACATCCTCTGTATGTGTAACATGGCTGAAGATAAATGCCATGTCATCAGTACAGTTCTAACAAAGGCTTACTGATGTAATCCCCATTCTCCCTAAGTACATTCAAACATATGCATCATGTTGGAAACAAAATGGTCACATACCTGATGGAGTACAATACTCCTCTGTTGAAAGATAGTGATATACAAGTAATGTGTCAACAAGTTAGACATATGAAGTAGCTCTCATACACACTGGTCTCCATAGCTAGAAGTCTGCCTTTTTAAGATGGTTTTCATTAGCAGGTGATTGCCAGTGAACCAATCTGTGGTTCAGAAATACTGCATGCAGCCTACACAGCTGATTTGCAGTGTAATTAGCCAATCACATGCAAGTACTCAACAAGATATAAGGTCTGAAAGTAGAGTCCATCCCCTTTGTCATATATTTGGGTGGAAATTAGTGGGATAAAGATACAATATCAGCACAGACAGAATGTTTGTAGCAGCTTCTATTTACATACAGATGTGTGTGCTACAGGCTGATGCTGCTGCTGAAGGCAATAGACATAGTCAGAGAGGCTGAAGAATGTGCAGGACAACAGCACCAGACCTCCCAACTGTCCCGAATTACTCGTTTTTTACCGAGTTTTGGGGTCAAAATGAAGGGGTGCCACAATTCTCGAGTGGCACCCCTTCATTTCCGATTTTTTTGCTTTCTTTTTTTTATGTTTTGAATTTTCGCGCTGTCGGATCTCACGTCATCACGTGCGCGATGACGTCAGCTCCGTCAATGCTACCAGCCAGTCGGAATTGAGCTCAAGGAGCTCGCGTCATTATTTCCGGCTGGCTGTGAGCAGGCTCAGCAGGCGGGAAATGAAAATTAAACAGTAGCAGCACTAATGCTGCTGAGAATGGGCTGGCTTTACATTACTTTTTTAAACTACTGCAATGCTGCGAATGGGCTGGCGACTGGAGTTATTTTATTTTTGCAAATTTTTTCCAACATAAATGGACTTTGGGCTGCAGACTGAGAGAACGGGATGAAGCAAGCAAGGCATTAGGTAAGGAAACAAAGTGTGTGTGTGTGTGTGTGTGTGTGTGTGTGTGTGTGTGTGTGTGTGTGTGTGTGTGTGTGTGTGGCTGGGTTTTCACTTATTGTTAGGTAGTGATTTATGGTCTGTGTCCATTGTATGTTAAGTATCTGTATTTAAAGCAGCTCTGTCCATGTGTGTAAAAACAAGCAGGTAGCTCCGTTTTAAGTATGTGAGTGTAAGCAGCTCCGGTTTATGTTAGACATCTTTGTAGCAGCTCTGTTTTAATGTGTGTGTGTGTGAGAAATGCAGGTCTGTTTTACATTTATCTTAGTAGCAGTTTAAGCAAAAGTGTGTGTGAGAAATCTCTGCAAGTCTGTTTTACATTTTATATAAATCGTTGGTGTGTGTGTGGTTTAGATTAGAAATCTTGCAGCTCCGTTTAAATGCGTGTTGGAGAAATCTCTGCAAGTCAGATTTATCTGTGTAAGCAGCTCCGGTTTATATTAGAAAATAGAAATATTTGTAGCAGCTCCATTTTGCAGAAATGTGTGTGTGTAAATTGTAAGCATCTCCGGTTTATGTTAGAAATCTTTGTAGCAGCTCTGTTTTAATGTGTGGCTTACATTAGAAGTCTTTGTAGCAGCTCCATTTACATTTTACAGAAATATTTGTACTAACTAAGCAAGCAGTGCAAGTCCGTTTTACTGTGTGTGTGAGAAATCCCTGCAATAGCAGCTCTATTTACATTTTACAGAAATCAGTGCAGGTCCATTTTACATTTTAGCAAGCTGTGAGTTACTCTGACTGTAGCGCATAGGCACCAGGGCTCAAGACTTGCTAGTGAAATGCATGGTTACTCTGACTGTAGCTCATAGGGACCAGGGCTCAAGACTTGCTAGTGAAATGCATGGTGGTAACACAACATTTTATTCTAACAACTTTACAAAATTATACAAGCAATGTTTAAAATGTGCCCCTGTTTTTTGACCTTTTGCCCCCCCCCCAAAAAAAAAAAGAAATTGAAAATAAGAGTGAGAAGCTGTGTAAGATGCCTATGGCTTATACTTCTGCCATTCTATGTATAGTGTGGATGTGGAAGTAGACTTTTATGATGGAATTGTTCTGAACTGGGCAACTTTGTCATTATTTGTTCATGCATTTTGTTTCACTGCCTACAGTACAGCCTACTGGAAAAATGTTAAAATAATTTAAAATGCGCTATAAAAAGTGTGTTGTATTGTACAAGGAATATAATTGAATAAAGTCAGGAAGGTGTATCAAAGAAAAGAGCACATGTATCTTTCTTGTTTTGTATGCAAGAGGCCAATGATTTGAAAACAGCCCAAAGGTGATTTTTATCCACGACTGACCAAATGCATTTTCTTTGGATGTGGTGTGGGTTTCAATGAATGAGTTTCAAGGGCAGGGAAGTTTTAATGCCAAGTCTATTTTCATTGTGAGACAGTATAGCTTTGTTTACCAGATGTTTATTAGTGTTTGGGCATTGTTGTGCTGTAAAATGTAAAAATAATATCCAAATAATCATTGTAGAAGTAAAGCAGTATGCAAACATTAGTGTTTATGGTAAATGGGGCAAAATAGCCAGGTGACGG
This sequence comes from Protopterus annectens, assembly GCF_019279795.1. Lineage (NCBI taxonomy): Eukaryota > Metazoa > Chordata > Ceratodontiformes > Protopteridae > Protopterus > Protopterus annectens. Next base: position 50,690,030 of record NC_056727.1, on the reverse strand, counting down.
GACATTGGAATGGCTGCAGGGGGACTCTCGGGCCATATCTTGGTCATCTGTTCTTCAGTTTACGTTTGAAAGTTGGTATCCCACAATTCCATTGGAGTGGGTGGGGTTACGTAATTATGTATGCAAATTAGATGTTAATCAGCGTACAGATTTGTACCTATTTTTCATGGGCCTTGTCCAGATTTTTGATGTTTCCAGGTTGAGAGGTATGAATAGCACTTAAGAGTAACTGTGGGACCTGTGGCAGCCTTGCTGTACAGGCAGGGCCAGATTGAGGGAAGTCATCTCACTGGAAATTAAGCTCTGTGTTTAAGGAAAGTATGTCAGCCAAAGGTATCATTAAAAGAATAAAAGGCAACATACTTGATTTGTCCTAGAACATTGTAGGTGTACATTAACCATTATGTCAATCAGCTGGACAACAGTCAAGTCACGTGTTATGACATGGTAGTCATCTAGAATATGTGTGCTGGCAACCCTTGCCTCTAGCATGACCACCATATATGTATGTTACATGTGCAGCTGTGGTTGTCTATAATACCACTAGCAAATCATTGTGGATTGCAGTCTGATATTACTGGGCATCATTTGATGTACATACTTCAAAATCCTCTGGGAATTCATGTTAATACATAACCTGACATTATATGCACTTTCTAGGGTTGTAATAGGAATAATTGATATGTGGTTCTATCTGCAGGCCTTTGACTTCAATTATTTAGAAGCAGACATTCCATCTGTACTGCTTTAGGTGGCTAAATAGGTGAAGACAGTCATACATATCACAGTTTATAATGGTGATATACACATACATGTATTTTAAATGCTAGACACAGCTGTATTTGAACCCAGGACCATGTGAACTAAAAATTAATGTTTTCAAATTATTTAACAGATTGAGTTTCAGAGTCACTCTTGTAGCAACTGTATTTTTACATGTTGTACATGTAGCTGCACACTTACCTGCTGTTACATACCTCACATACATCTATTAGTATGTGTATGGGTTTATAGTGATCTATTCCTCTACCAGATTCCTAGTTAAATTCCTATTCTTCTATTAATCTATTAGCAGATTTGCTGCTTGATGTGGTTCGATGTGCAGCATCACTTAAACATTCTTAATGACAAGAAAATGGCAATTACTATGTTTTGCTTATAACACCTGTGCTAATTAACTAGCTGTGTGGTTGATGGGTTGATGCACTATTATTCAAGGCAGATGGTACTGGGTTTGAAATAGGGCGTAGGTGTACTTTTTGAACATGATTAGTATGCTTTGAAATACATGTAGTAATGCATTGATATTTAACATAGCTTAGCATAGTGCAGCATCGCCCAGTAATTCTTTAAAAAAAACAAAATTGGTGAGATAAGGCAGTGGTGAAATGGGGTGCAAGCAGGGGGATAAATATAGTGAAAGGCAAGTTGGAATGTGCAGGAAGGGTGTAGGAAAGAACCATAGCTATCCATTTCTTCAACTGCAACAACTGTACAATTGCAAAGATTTTTAGCTGAATTTGGACTGTCACCCCCAGAGAGAGGGGTAACAACAACATAAGTGCATTCTCAAGCCAAGTGGACCAAATTAAGTGTGTCCAGTGGACATGTGTGCGAAATGGAGAGCTATGTATGGGATGGAATTTTTTGGGGGAGGACAGGTGCCCTTTTTTTTAAGGAGAGAGTGGAATGTTGGGGAAGGGACATAGGTATATGTGAGGAAGGTAAGTTGGGAAGATGAGGAAGATTCTGCAGACAGACAAGACATATAAGACACCAGACAGGGTTGGTGAGTGACACAAGAGGGGGTGAACACCCTGTTTGGGGAGGGTGTTTGGGGATCCCGGTTGCATGGACATCAGACATGGTAGCAATATGACTCAAGTCCTCACCCATGGGACTGTCAGCACTGCAACTTCATTGGTCCTGTGGATGCAGTGGTCGATGCCAGCACATGGGGAGTGACTGCTCTACCAGTGTGGACAGCATGCTCTTCATCTGGCGTAGGTGAGCACCAACAGTTTGATGCACAAGCCTACGTAATATGCGTGGCATTTCATCATGGGTGACAAACACATCCCCTGCATCTCCACTCCCAGAGGGGACCACATTCCAAGCCTATGGGGCAGAACTACCCAGTGTAGCAGGTAGTGCAGGGGCAGCAGAGGGCGTGCCATGAGGCTTTAACCCAGATATGCTGGGCCCCAGTGTCTTGGGCATGGAAGCCAAGGAAGGAGGATCCCTGGGAACTGGCCTACCTTGTAATGCGTGGTAAATAAAGTAGAATCATAAAAGAGAAATAAACATAACCCAAACAAATATAATTAATAACATAAGAGAAACCAATAATGAGTAATGGAAACAAACTGAAAATAATATAATGAGGAACATAACAATAAATAATGTAAATGGAAGTTTTTTTTTTTTAACAGCAAAGCAATATTAAATTATACATAAGGTCAACATAAGAGGTAATAAATAATATGATAATAGCAAATGATAATAGTAAATATACTGATTAAATAAATAAAAGAAGAGAAGGGGTGGGGTGAGAGAAAAAGAAGAACATTAGCAAATTCACAAATAACATAACAAAACATGCAAAACTACTTGCTTTTATATATGTTAGATTTCACTTGAGAGACCAGTGACTGCAATAATGTTTATTATTTGAATTACTACTCTGTTTCTTGCATACACACTGTACTTCAGATTATATTGCATTCAGCAAGCATTCAGTTTTGCTTATATTGTATATATGATGTTCCACGTACATACCTCTCAACATCTTAGCACCAGACATTATGGGCCAAGCCATACAAAATGGTGGTACAAAGACACAAGAACAGGCAGTATTCTTACATAGTGTGCTCTTACAATAGCAGCAAGGTGTTCTGGTAACAGATTTGTCATTAAATTGTATTTCAAGTGATGACGTATATCTGCAAATCAGAGGACTGACATTGTTCTTCTGACATTGATCCTCAAAAATGTGGCAGAGACTGGCCAGTAAAACAAGATCATATACAAAACAGACCAGACATATGGGGCAAAATTCAGTACATTCTGCAAAAATTTTGAAACTTGAGAGGTATGTCCATGCACACTGATTACACTTGACAGTTGGACAGTCATGGCACAGGTCTATGGGTGTGCAATACACACACATGCATAGTTATGCTTTATTGAAGAAATGCTAACACAGTATTGAAAACTGCACAATTTCTCATTTGGCTGGTGTGGGATTAGAACCCATAAGCAGTGACTACAGGAATAATGAACATTTTATTTGAATAAAAAATCATCTGAGTACCATCTCATTTTACACTTTATTGATTCATGTTGTTTCAAATCTTGCATTTTCACACATGGATAGCTGTCTAGGACTACTGTTAACTTACATGGTTACTCTATTCATTTATTGACTGAAATCTACAGCATATTTTAAACAATGAGCAGACCACAACATTGACTTTTAATCTGGGTATTCCACAATATGTATTGAAGAAATGCTAAAAAAGTATTGAAAACTGCACAATTTCTCAGTTGGCTGGTGTGGAGTTAGAACCTCAAGCAGTGACTACAGCAATACTGAGCATTTTATTTGACTTAACAAATTATCAGAGCACCATCTCATTTTCTACTTTGATTCATGTTGTTTCAAATTTTGCATTTACACACATGGATAGCTGTCTAGGACTTATGCTAACTTTCATGTTTCCCCTTCTCAGTTATTGACTGAAATTTACAGAATATTTCACACAATGAGCAGAACAAAACATTGACTCTTAATCTGGGTATTCCACAACATTAACTAATGGTTGGAAGCCATGCTACACAGTACTGCATGTTTATTTGCTTTAACTTGACTTACCATTTCAGATATACGCTGACATATTAATGAAAGTATATGATGTCCCAGGTATTTCATACATGGCTGTTAAGACTGCAATATCTGTATTTACTTTATTTTATTAAGGTATGCATTAATTTATTACTTACTGATTTGGCTACATGCCAAACACTTGCCTCAACCTGAACAAATGCCTTGCATGGAGCCACATGTTGCAAGTTCTCGCTTCTACAGCTGTGGTAAGAGAAGGAAACCATTATGCATACCAGTTTTGCACAGATTCAGCTTGTATATTTATAAATTATGAGAAAACATGCTTACATATCTGTGGGGTGTTCCCCGGCTGTACCTCTTGGATCCACTGATCCCAGGTTCCCATCTTCCTTCAATAGAGATCACCATAATGGTGACGATGCTGCTCACCAGTGCAGGGGAAACAATTTGCACTGGTCAGGTCCGTGGCCAAACTAGCCAGGCCCCAGACTGACATTCTGATCCCTGATAGTTGTCCTGCAGCAGGCAGGGTCCATAGTGCTCTACCAGGAGTCCAATAAAAACTCTAGACTCCAGCACACCCTGCTGTTGTGCCCTAAAGAGCACACCTTCCCTCACAACAGCAGCCATATCCACTGTCAAGGTCAGGCTCCAAGGAACAATGTGAAATTCCCACCTATTTCCCTTTAAATAGGCTGCATTTCCACTACTGCACATCGCATTGTAACTTTCAAAAATAAGCCGCATAGCTTAGCATCGCACAAAGTTGCACAGCCTATGTTTACGTGAAGCTTAGCAATGTGTAAACAAGAAAAAATATTGACCATGTTTAAATGATGCTTAGCACTGTACACCTTTTCTAAATTTAACAATTATTGAATTTAAAGTGAACTGATGCTTCAGTCACCTGACACATTTTCACAGCAGTATATGTAAAATGTATTACTGCTAAGGACTAGAACCCAGGACCTACTACACTGTTGGTTATGACTCAATCTATCTAGCTACTAGGATAGTGAATGAAGCTCATATATCTTCAGATATACTGCAAAGTTGCCTGTAAACTTAGCGCAGCTTTGCTGCATGAGTTTGTACATTGCTAAGCAACACAGAACTACAACAATTAAATGCATCCAGTTTCTATTTTTAACTGTCTACCATATGTCTAATGCATAAGTGTGCAATACTAAGCATAGCTAAATAACATGGTGCATTGCACAAAGAAGCACATAAAAATAAAAACAAAAATAGAAACTGAATACATCCAGTTTCTATTTTTAGATGTCTGGCACATGTCTGATGTGTGGCTGTGCAGAGATAAGCATAGCTAAATAACATGGTGCATCATGCAAACAAGCACATAAAGGTAAAAAAATAATAAAATAAAATAAATCCAACTTAGTAAAATAAAATGTCTTGTAGACCTTTTGATCAAGTTTAATGGGTCCAAAGGTATGTAGGTGTGCTGTCAGTCTTACATGGATTCAATATCCATGCTGTTCTGACCTCCCTTTGGTGTCCACCAAAATTAAGATACATGGCCCACTGCTGAGGAAGAATCATGGATGTAGTCACTACACAGAGCCTACATGGGCTTTATTGAATCCTGCTTTGCTGTATTGTTTTAATATGCAAAAATCTTGAATTTTTACAGAGAATTTTATCAAGATGGAGAAATAAGTTAGGGAAAATAAAAATAATTGCATCAGAAAAACTGTTAAATGATACAGCAGACAGAGTAGGACACTTGTGGAAGATATATCACAGAAAACAATTCTAGAACCTTCTGTGAGAAACTTGGTCAAAATTTCAGTTAAGATTGCATAGCAATGTGAACGACAGGGAACAGAGAGCAAACAAGGCACCCTCAATCTAGAAAAGAATGTCCTGGGAGAGCCTGTTTGATTTAACAGAAATGGACAGTTATAAGTCGGCGGCATGGCTAGCCACCTGGAAGTGTGAACCTTGGCTCTAGATGGATAGACAGGCAAAATTAAGACAGATAAAGGAGAGAAACTACTGAAAATGAATAAGATTCAAAGAGTTAGAAGACTAGTAAAACAGATGAGTACAATAGTTAGGACAATTACAGATGATTTTTATGTCATTAATATAATACAGGTAATATTACAACAGGATGACTCAATGAATATCAAAAAATGATACAGCAGACAAAACAGGGCAGTTTCTTAGAAGATATACCACATGGTAAAATTTGGAGCCTTCTGTGGGAGAGTAGGCCAGCATTTCTGCTAGCATTGCACAGCAAGTAGAACAACATGGAAAAGAGAGCAACAGTGTTCTCTCAGTCTGGCAGAGAAAAAACGGAATATACTACTGTTCAACAAGACTAATAACACATAAATTATTTTCATAAAAAATATGCAGTAACAAAGGAAAGGAAGGAAATAAACGGAAACAAGCTAAATACTACCACAGAAGCAATGAATATATCAATATCTATATCTACTATCTCTCTCTCTCTCTCTCCATATATATATATATAGAGAGAGAGAGAGAGAGATATAGATATATAGAGATATAAATATATGTGTATATATGTATATGGAAACACACAGTATAGTCAAACAATTGTAATGCCAAACATTTAAACATTTTTTATGCAGGCAGAAATCATTGAAATTCATTTGATCACTTCTGCCTGTGTTAAATTCATGCAACATTGTGAACAGTGGGGATTGGGGAATTTGCCCTTTTCCACAGTAGAGTGATCTCTGAGTTGGTATATATAATTAGCAGGGGAGTGTGGGCACAGGGGACTTGCTCCCATGCAAAAAAATGTTTTTTTTATTTTTTATTTTGGAGTTTTGGCTTTTGAGATCGATGTTTTGTTATTCAATATTTGTGTACTTCAACATTTCAAAGGCGATAAATATCCCAATTTAAAGAACATAGAGAAGGGAATCTATTGATCATTACCACTTTTATGAAAGATCAACATGAAAAAAAAACAATATACATCAAATTAGATCAGGATTGATTATAAATTAACTCTAGCAATAAACTAAAATATCAAAACAAACAAGCAAAAAAAAAAAAACATTGAAAGTGTATTGAAAAATGTAAAGGAAATGTATAAAATGAACATTTCATTGATGACTTAAAAGGGTTTTATAAAGAGTTTGAGAAACATAGTAAAAGTAATAGTAACACCACCTAAAAAATAAGAGATCAGTATATTTTGGAAGCATCTATGGAGACTCTGTTGTACATAAAAAGGACTCCAAATGGACAAAAGAGTTTAAAGAAGAGTAAGAAGCTCTAATATACCAGGTATGGAAAGGGCTATTGAAGCCATCAGAGAACCTGAAACAACATTAAGAAAGGCTCCTAAAAGGAAAAGTTCTAGTCCAGATGCACTATTTTTTGGATAAAGGTATTAATGTCTTTGTACAAAGATTTAGCCATAAGTCAAAAATAGTTATATGCATATCACAAGCAGTTACAAGCCTGATTAACAACAGGAAAAAAACATACTCCTTCTTAAGACTGAACCTGAAAGTCATCCTAAGAAGTGTAAACCAGTGTGTTGCCTCCTGATGATACATAAAGTATACACTGGAAATGAAGCAGGCAGAGTTTATGGCCTTGCAGAAAAAAATCACTAATTGCAGACAAACAATACATAACAAAATAAAACCTTGTAGAACAAACAATCATCAGTTGTTAAACAGAGAGATAATAGAGAGTTGAAAAAGGGGGAGAATCTAAGTGTGGCATGGATAGATTACAAAAAAGCATTTGGCAACATCAAACATTCATGGATAATGTTTTGCTTACATATGTATATGATGTACCCTACTTTGTGTGATTACTTTGTGGTGATTAATGTGCAAACCATGGTACCAGGGATCTACTTCTAATTACCAAAATCCCACTTTGTCAAACTTCATAATGACAAGATGAAGTTGCCAAAGATGTAGTTTCGCAAACATCCAGATCACCGTAAAATAAGTATGGGAAACAATCCACTTGGCCACCATGGTGAACTTTGCCCTTTTCTTCACTATAGTGCGATCTCAGAGTTGGTATATTTAGTTGGGGTATTTGGGGGGTGAAGCCCCCACTTGGGAGGGTTTGATTTGCTTTGGTTTGTTGGAGAAGAGTTGCTGGACAAATGGTATATTTTCCAGAGTTCTTCTACATCTTCGGCAATTTTTTCTCATTGTTATAAATTTTGATGAAGTGGGATTTTGGTAAGTAGAAGAAGATCCGGTATCAGTGAGTCATGATAAAAACAAACATAAATATATATATATATATATATATATATATATATATATATATATATATATATATATATATATATGTATTATCTCAGAGATAAAACAACTGCCATGGTGGGTTTTCCAAGGTAATTCTTTGTCACCCCTGCTGTTTCTTGTCCTTAACCCATTAGGCATAACAGACTAGACTAAGGTTGCAAATTAACCTACAAAACCCAACCTTGTCTAAAGACATCTAATTTACTTTTTGTGAATAACCTTAAACTGCATAACTCCTCAAGCAAGCACCATGACAGTACAGCTACAAATGAATGGTTAAAGTATTCTCAGATGATATAAGAATGATATTTTGTCTTGATACATATGCAAAAGCAAAATTTATACCAGGAAAACTGAAGCACCAAAAAATATCAGCCTGGACCAGGAATGTCACATAAAGGAACTGGAAGAGGAGGGAGTGTGTATGTATGCACCCATGCAAATTGGGAATAATTGCATGACAGCAGAATCATACCCCAATGCACTGTACGAACACGTACACAAATGCATGGATCTTGCCATACCCAATAGAACCAAGACGGTCTCCTCAAAAAAAGGAAGCCAGTCTGGTAGTCTCCTGCCATAAACAAACTCTACAACAGAAAGAGGAAACTGATGTAGAGTAAGGTGAAGTCCCAAGACTGGAAAAACTCCCTTATCAGCCTCAACAGAAGGTTGACATCCCTCATCAAATCCTCTAAAGCTAGCTATGAAAACAGAATTGCAGCAGATAGTAAAGACAACCACAAGGCCTTCTATAGTTATGTAAAGAATCTCCATTTCAATACCCAGATTTGCTCTGAGTTAATGCACAATGGTACCTCCTATACCGAGCCAACAGATATTGCCAAAATACTGGCTGACAGATTCAGTGCTAACTTTATTCCCCACCCCCAGGCACCCAGTATTACTGCTGCACAGGTTAAAACAGCATTATCCAAGACCAAGAATACAGCTTCTATGGGACATGACAATATCCCTGGCTGTGTTCTACATGAACTACAGAGTGAACTGGCACCTCACCTGTGTGCCCTGTTCAATCACAGCCTCACCTCAGGCTTTGTCCCTATCGAATGGCACACTGCTACAGTCATCCCTCTCCACAAGGGAGGAGCGACTACAGACCCTGGGAACTATCACCCCATTATCCTGATGAGTCTGATATGCAAAGCTATAAAACACATCATCATGGACCTAATAAACAAGGATATAGGGAATCTCCAAACTCTGGATCCTACACAGTTTGGTATTGTGAAGGGTAGATCATGCCTGCTCAACTTTGTTGACTTCTTTGAGTCAGTCACCAGAGCTGTGGATGAAGGTAAGGTGGTTCATACAGCCTACCTTGATCTGGCCAAGCCCTTTGATACGATTCCCCACTCAAGAATCATAGAAAAACTCACTAATCTAGGCATCAACCCCTATATCACTAGGTGGGTTGCAAACTGGCTCACAGATAGAACCCACACTGTGAAAGTAGCTGACTCCAAGTCAGACTGTCGACCACTCACAAGTGGAGTCCCACAGGGTTCGGTCCAGGATCCTCTCTTGTTTGGTATCTACTTATCTGAAGTCCAGACCAACTTGACCGGATTCTGGCTGACAAAGTTCGCAGATGATTGCAAGTTGGGAGCTATTATTAACTCCCCAAGTGATGTTGACATCCTACAGAAAGGCCTTAATGAGACCAACGACTTGTGTCTGAACCATGGCTTTAAGCTCAATGCTAAAGAATGTGTCATTATCCCCCTTGATAAAAACCTGGTTCACTTGAATTACCACATCAATGGTAGTCCACTGAACACTGAAGGTGTTATAAGAGATCTAGGAACACAGGTTGTGAGCAACCTCTTTTTTGACCACCACATTGGCACTGTGGTCAGAAAGTCCTTCTATGTGGCACATCTCATTGCTAATGTTTTTGCATCCAGGAAGAAAGAGGTCATTGTCTCCCTCTACTCTTCATTCATTAGGCCAATCATTGAGTACAATGCCCCATTTGGCATGTACCTCACTAGACACCTGCAACAACTGGAGAGGCTGCAAAAGTACCTCACAAAGAGGATCCTAGGCCTTAAACATTTTTCCTATATGTACAGACTCAAAAAACTCCAACTATTCTCTGCCTCATATTGCCTACTTAGAGGCAATCTCTGCTTGACTTACAAAGCCATGTTTGACCCAGCTCTGTTAGAAATACTACATCTAAAGAAATCCCAATCCCTCTGCAACACACGCTCCAGAGACCTCAACCTCATTACCTCATTCAACAGAACCTGTTGGAGGGACAGGTTCATAACCCAGGGCTTGCCCATGCTATGGAATAGACTTCCCATACATGTCAAGCAGAGCACCTCACTGGCCCTCTTCTGGAGAAATCTTGATGCGTGGATGGGAAATAGAAAATTCACCCCAGGGATCACTCCATTGGCTCTACTCGACAGAGGCACTATAAACTAAGGTTGGGTGGCATGATGCCAGGGTAATCCTATGGGCTAGGCATGTAAAGGCTCCAGGGCCATTAGCCTAGTACACTCCTATGAACCTATGAACCTATATCTGGTAAATGATGACTACTGAGCAATAAAAGATGACCAAATGACAACAAAGCTTAGAAAGAAATATTTGAAAAGACTAAATATAATATTGAAAATTGCCTTGACATCTAGGAATAAAGGTCAAAATATAAATCAGCTTATTATTCCTTTTCTCACTTAAAGCTTTGGTGCGATTCACTGGCTCAAAAATGCATTGGCTCAGTTGGACATGAAAACAAGAAAAACATTTCATGCTTATCAAATGATATGTAAAAAAAATATTACATGACACGATTACATGCCCCTCAGTCTGAGGGAGGAATGAGCCACCTCAAAGCTAACTTTATATGTAGACCTGCAGTGTTGTAATTGCATACAAATTTGTGGATATTATCATATGCAAACATATTATATTCTAAACCATAAAAAAGACAAATCTAGAAAGATATGTTTGTTCAAATTAGGAGAAATATGGTAGAAAAGGAGTGGGAATGGAAATTAAACCAGAAGCTGATAAAAACAGTTGGCAACAGAAAGTGGCAAAAAATATAAAAAAGAAGACCAGAAGAAAAGGAAAGAAAACTAAAAAATCCAAATTGTATTAGCATGCATATAAGAACTCCAGGAAAAACCTTGTGTTGATCAAGATTTGATATGGGAATGGTTAAGAAGAGGTGAATTTAAACAAAAGATGAAAGGTTAATAATGGCTGCTCAAGACAGTGGGTTATACATATGATAGTTTAAAAGTCTATAGAAAAGTGGGAGATAGAGACAAATGTAGGTTCTGTAGTATAGAGCTAGAAACAGTCGCACATCATTTTGCTAGTTGCAGTACACAAACTGATGAGAGTATGTTTTCTGAAAGGCTTGACAATATAGCAAGACTGTTATAATGGACATTATGAAAACACTACAAGTTACAGGAAATTGAGAAGAATTGGAAAAATGAACTACAAAGAATTTCTGAAAATGAAGAAGTTATGATCATGTGATATCAACAAATTTCAAAAGTTAACAAATACAAGCAAGAAAAAAACAAGGTCTGCACGGTGTGCAGGAATAGTGCAATAGCTGTTGGTGGCAATATGGCTGCAGTGCGATCCAGAAATAAGCTCCAAGGACATGCCTGAGCACTCCTGCACTATTTCTGCATGGACACAGCTCCTGTATGCAAATTACCCCATTTGCAGGTGAAAACCATGAAAATGAGGTGAATTTGCAACCCAGAAAGCTGTCAGCCGACCGTGCAGGACTAGTGTAGTGTGTAGAAATGTACTCAGTTTGTAACTGAGTACATTTCTGCACACTACAAAATGGAGCCATGACAGCTCCAAATAAGGGATGTATATTATGTGTAAAGCATACCAATGGGCAAATATATGGCCATTGGCATGGAAATTAGCTGCCAGAATAAAAAAATAACTTTATTTAGCCGATGGCTGTATAAGTGTAGGGCAGCAGCACGCAAATGGGATCGAGCCGAAAAAAAAAAAAAAAACTGAAATAAGCATTGTATCCAAAATCACTATTTTGCATGATACTCAATGGCAGGCAGAAGCCAACATGGCCTGGCCAGTCAATAGTGGTTGCTAAGGGGGAAGGCTCAGCGTGGGACTTGTAACTATGCATTAGCAGGCAATCCCATGCAAATGTGGGGAATGATACTGAATCCCAGATGTCCCCTCATTGCTAGCCAGCACCCAATCGTGTAAGTGCAGGAATACCAACATGCAAGCCTAAGAGTTAGCTGACATCATAGGGGGGTTTGTCAGGCATACTGCAAGTTTATTGGAGCCCTGTGGCTCGGGTTTGCCCTTAGCTTAGCAGAGCTAAGCAGGGGGTGTGTCTGAGGCTGCCTAGCACTCTTTATATTGCCTAAGCGGGTGTGCATGCCACTCACCGGGTTTTAAAGGAAAAAAAAAAGTAAACCAGTATATAGCAGCTCTGTGCACATCTGAGCACTGTGTTTGCACGGTGCACCCCTGGCCTTAAACAGGAAGGCAATGGGAAGGGAAAACAGCAGTAGGAAGGTAATCAAGGAGAACTAGCATAGCTGGCAGGTGAAATGCATCAGAATCAGCCAATTACACTAGCAGCAGAACAGCCCAGCCCAGCACACCACTATAAACTATGCAAACACCTTATCCTCTGTTTTTTTCTACATACTCTACACCACCGGTGTACATAATGGGAAATTTTACCAAACAAAAGATATAAAATGAGAGGGGATGCAGCAGCTATCATAAATCAACATGTGAAAGAGGCTGAGGGTGGTGAGGATGAGAATGCTGTCGACCAACCCACAGTGAGGAGAAGAAGAGTGTACAGACCCAGGGTAACCTACAAGGGACTACATGAGCTGGAGGCAGTGGAGTGCTATAGGGTGGATAGGGACCTCCTACACCTCACACACAGAACTAACAGAGGGGAACCCACCCCAGTGGCTATAAAGGTATGTGTAGGCCTAACAATACTAGCCACAAGTACCTTCTAAAGACCTCCTGGGGATATCATGGGGATCTCACAGGCATCAGCATCCAGGGTAATCCACCAGTTCCTGCATGTCATGTCAGCACATGCTGGTGAGCACGTATATTTATCCAACACCCGTGAGGCGTTGGCCAGCAATATGTGTCTCTTCCACCAAATAGCAGAATACCCTGAGGTAGTGGTTGCTATAGACTGCATGCACATATGCATCAAAGCACCACCCGGTGAGCGGGGTAGGGTCTACATCAACCGCAAGGCCTTCCCCTCCATCAACTGTCAGGTTGTGTGCAATGCCCAGGGCATAATAATGAATGTGTGTGCTGGCTGCCCTGGAAGCTGTCATGACTCCCACATCTTGCATCTGATGCAGCTGTACCAGAGATTTGCCAATGGGGACATCCCTTACGGTCACCTATTGGGGGATGCTGGTTATGCAGTGGAGCCCTGGCTGATGACACCCATCAGAAATGCACACATACCCGAACAAGAACTCCATAATGAGGAACACGCACAGACCAGAATCATAATAGAGCATGTGTTTGGGATGCTCAAGTCACGGTTCCGGTGCCTGGACACATCCAGTGGAGCCTTGCAGTACTCACCAGCTACATGTACCCAGATTGTCATCGTATGTACCATGCTATGCAATATGATCCTGTGGAAACAGCTGCAGCAGGAACAGCATGGGGCAGGGCCACACAGCCCCCACCAATGCCAAGGCCTGCACAGGCACAGCGTGACTCATGCGTGGAACAACCTGAGCCTACCCCAGTAGGCAGAAAGAGGCATGCCTAGTATGGCCAGGCCTCGACAAAGAGGCAATGCATAGCAGATACACTGACACGGTAGGGGATCAGGGAATGTCACCTCTCTCTGACTTGCATATACAGTAAAAGGGATGCCAAACATGACACTACCTGTGCTTAATGATGTATAGGGAGAGTACTGTGTGCATCTGACAGTCAGCTCTCCAGCACCATCCTCAATACTGGCAGAGCCACAAGGTAAGTCACTCTTACTACCAATTGCCGAATGGAGTAGTATGTATATCTATGGTATGGATGTGAGCATGCAAGGGAATCGGGTGGCTGAATGGGATGCCAGCAGATAGTAGACACCTATTGTGGGAGCATGGGATCTGTAACAAATACTGTTGTCACCATTGTAGCCAGTACTAGACAAGGTGATAAAACTCACTGCAGGAAATGTGCTGGGCCACATGTGTGTCCATAGGACACACATATACCAGTCAGGGAGGCTCACATACCCAACAACAGTCTCAGCCAGCAGGACAGGTATAGGAAAACACAAACAAAGGTTGTGCTAAGGCCTCTGATTGATGGCTATGGAGAAAAAAAAACATCCCCCAAACCTACACAGACAGACTACAACAGGTTAGGCAGTGGGATGTTAGTTCTAAAGGGTAAGAAGTCAGAAACTGAAATGTAGGTCAATCAAACTTAAGACCTGTAGTACACTGATATGCCTCCAGTCAGCATAATAGGTTAGAATACAGAATGAAATGGAGTACCTGAAATACCAGTAGAGTCATTGAAAATGTTTACAAGTGTCAGGTGCCCCCCCTATTCTATGTAGAACTGTAGTAACAGTCAGGTGTGCCCCCCAATCCTATTTAGAAATGTAGTAAAATGTATGTGTAGGTATAATAACAGTGGAGTACAGATTACGTGAGCTGGCCAAGGTAGCAGGATAGATTGTAGCATGTGTAAAATATGCAGGTCTGTGTATGTTAGGTTGGTGTATGTCGTATAATGTGTGAGAGTGGTCAGTGTGTATGCATCGTGAGGTTTGTCCTGGTGGCCATTGCACAGTACTGCCGATGACAGGGCCAAGTTCACACAACTGCAGTGCCAAACACAATGCTTCCCAGCAAAACACATTTCAGCAGTAAGCCATAGTAAATGTTTGGAAGTAATATGTGTCACCGTCTGAAAGATGGACATGGCATGAATGTCAGCCCAGATATACAAGTAGTATGGATACACCCTTGGAATTGTCCATACCGGTTTTCAGCACATTATTTGGACTTGTAGTAGGGAATACCAATGTCGTCTGGTCAAACACTGGCAGACCACAAAAGTCATAGGAATGAAGTATTGAGAAACAGCTGATGTCCCCGCACAAGCCCGCATAAGTGGAATGCCCCATGCATATCTGTGAGTCAGATGCAAGTAGTGTCCATAGCACACATGCACCCAGTTCACCCCACCACCACCCATAGGTACTTCTCCAGTCTTATCCCTGCTGTTGGGAATGAGTACAATATGACCCCCATCTGTGTATGGCAATAGAGAAAGAATGCAGCATGCAGAACAGGTGTCCCATGCAGGTGTGTCCCTAGCTGTAAGCAGCAGCCTGCCAGCATCCACACCACTGGATCAATACTGGCAGAAAGTATTTGCATGAACACTTTGCACACCTACCCTGTCACCCGAGGGGAATATAGTGTATTGCAGTGTGGGACTGTAGGAGTGACAGAATGCAACGGCCTGCTACAGCTGGCCTGCATTACTACCAAATGGCCTACAGTCCTCTGCCAAAGGCCTGTCTCTCACCCATGCTGCCAATGTATGTTATGTCATGGACTCCCAAATAACAACATAACATAGTCCACAGAACCCAAACGCAAGGCCATGTGGACAAATCACAGTAACATGTCCACCGTGTCCTACTGCATGAACTGTGGACCAACACCAAATTACTGCTGGGATGAGGTGATAACTATAGGGAGCATATCAGATAATGTTTGCATAATGTATGGAAGAGGATAGAATAATAGAAGGGGGTTGGGAGCATGGGCGGCATGGAGTGTGTGAAGTCCGAAACTTAGCAGTGTGCACATACTATCCCTGGCTGCAAACACAATAATGAGTGGTGACAAACCTGCTCGTAAACCACAATGTGAAGTGGTAATGTCCAGAATTATGACCCCAGCCTCTGGGTAACCTGTGTGAATCTGTACAGCTGTGAGGTATGGCCACAGCAGGATATGGCCATACTGTCACGTCGATGGATGTACAAGTATGGGATCCTCTGCAACCACTGTACCAAAGTGCTGAACCATTTACACAGACCCAGCAGCAAGTGCCTGCAGTTTCCCCTCCAGAATGGCATGATTGTGCAAGAATATGTTGGCTGCTGACCACAATACTGGACACAGCTGCATTCACCATGTGTTCCCCAGAACATCACTGCAAGCAAATATGTATACCTGACAGTAGTTGATAACATAAAACATCACAATGTAAAACAGTACATATATCTGAATATCTCTGCTAACACCAAAACCATGTAGTAGAAGCAGCACAGACACAATTACCTACAGTAACCCACTATCCTTTGCCCATTGTATCCCCATATTGTCAACTGATCTACAGATATCCTGCAAAAACAGTTTGCTAGCTGTAGGTGTATAACACAAAAAGTCTGCATTGGAGTACAGTCTACCTGGAATGGATTCACAGATTCAATACAGAAGGTCATACTGGGCATGCTCCCACACTCAGAGAAATGAAGGCCATGGCAGACAACAAAATACTGAAAGGTCATACTGGGCATGCTCACACACTTACAGAAATGAAGCCCATGTTTGGCAACAACAGTGGACCATACATATCTGACAGTTGCAGATGTTAGTGCATACACTCCTCAGTACACACCAGCCATGCTTTGCACACACATTGGATAGGAATCCACACATGTATCTAAGGACAACACACTAAAATAGGCCAAATATACACATACATGGATGTGTGGAAGAGAGTGACAGTGACAAAGAGCCTCCCATTATGAGGCCTGTCCCACCCAGCACACATCCAATTGGCTAAAACCACATGATGTGCAAATGTCAATCACCGTAGACATTTACCTCTGGTATCCCTCAGCACTGTCTGTGGTGCTTGTGCTAACTGTGTAACATAAGACTACAAGTCAGTAGTCATCTAGTAGTTGTATACACATACCTGTGGAATATAAACCTGTGAGCCTGAGTGTTGTGTGTCTGCCTCTAGATGAAAAGGTTATGGCCCATGCACACATTCTGCACTCCCCATTGCCCTACTATGGCAAGCCTGCTGTTATCTTCACCTTCAAATACACCTTTGGGAAAGTAGTATTCCAGTAATCTCCATGGCACATCCTAGAAATGCATAATGCTGTAGTAAGATGTACTAGTTAGGTAGGCGTTCTAATCCCAGACGTGGCAACTGTGTGTATGTGTGTGTGTTTGTTTGTGTAGGGATGAATGCTTCTTAGGCCAGTCACACTCACTACAATTTCAAATGCCCTACTTTAGCAGGGCTGCTGATATCATTCACTTTGAAATACACCTTTGGAAAATAAGTAACCCATAATCTCTGTGACGCATCCTATAACTGTGTAATGCTGTAGTGTGATAAACTAGCCAAGTAGGAGTTATATTCCCAGACATGACAAGTGTGGATGTTTGTTTGTCTGTGTAGGGGGCAATGATTTTGAGGCCATTCACAGTATCTACAACCTCCATTGCCTTTATTTGGCAAGCCTGCTGATGTCATTCACTTTGAAATACACCTTTGGGGAAGAAGTCACACATTAACCTTCATGGCACGTCCTATGACTGCATAATGCTGTAGTGTGATATACCTAGTTAGGTAGGGGTTTTATTCCTAGACATGACAAGTGTGTGTGTGTGTGTGTGTGTGTGTGTGTGTGTGTGTGTGTGTGTGTGTGTGTGCATGTGTGTTTGTCTGTGTAGGGAGCAATGCTTTTGAGGCCATTCACAGTATCTACAACCTCCATTGCCTTTATTTGGCAAGCCTTCTGAAGTCATTCACTTTGAAATGCACCTTTGGGAAAGAAATAGCCCAGTAATCTCTGTGGCACGTGCTATAACTGAGTAATGCTATAGTGTGATGTACTAGTTAGGTAGGAGTTCCAATCCTAGACATAGCAACTGTGAGACTTGGTGTGTGTTTGTGTGTGTGTGTGTGTGTGTATGTGTGTGTGTATCTTTGTCATTCACATCCTGTGCGGAGGTGGCTGTGAGTGTGCAACAACTGAACTCATTGTAGAGCAGGTTTCGCAAATTTTTTATATGGTGGGCCTAGTGTATGTCACACTGTCCACCTTGCAAGGATAACAGATGTCAAACAGTAGAGAGGCTAGGGTTGACAATCCATACCCCTACATGTGACATCAAGGCCTGATGAATAATTAAGGCAACCCTCGTATTACCCAGAGAACACTCTCAACCCATGTCTCATACACAAACACATTTGGCTAGGCAACAACCACTATGTTGGTAGTTCCCTGCATATTACCCACAGATAGTAGCCATGGTGTGATTGCAGTGGACTACAGAGGGCATGGCACCCTCTCCCATCACTACAATAGGCACATAATTGCATATAGTGCTCCTTCACTATGTTCCCCACTGGACACCTGCAACAACTGTAGTGCCAGCAAATGTAACCCACAAAGGACATATCATGCCTTATACACATGCCCTGTATGGACAGATGTCACTGACACCAGGGAATTCCTGTATCATGCTGTCAGTGTAGGTGCAGGGTCAACCTGGTGTCCATTTCCAGTTCTCACCACATAAGGCCAGGAATGGCACATCTGATGATAACTGTCTACATAAAATGCCCCAGACACCCCAGGTACATTTCCACATTTCACAGAACATGCATGTGGGATGTGTGCACATCCCACTATAGAACACATACATGGCAAGCATTGCACAGCACTGGCCACCCACAATAGTAACCCAGATGACTGGATGGTGAATACAATACCCACCTGTGTGGGCCAATCCAGACACTACACCCCTAAGCCACACTGCAGACCATTTTAGTGTGGCCTGATGCCAAGTTATATCCTTTACCTAGCCTTGCACAGCCTTCTGGCACAGTCAACTGCTACACACCTGTGAACCAATGCACCAATTCATGTCAGTACTGGCAAGCTGTGTCTGTGTGTGTGGAGTATAATGATTTGGATGCCATTCATACTCACTACACGCCCCCACTGGCCTACTGAAGCATGCCTTCTGATGTCAGACACCTTCACATACCCTTTGACCATATATCATCCTGATAACCCCTGTGGTGCATGTGATACCTGCATATTACTGTATTGTGGCAAACTTGCTAGTTAGGAAGTCTAATCCTGACCCTGACAACTGTGATAATGTGTGTGAGTCCCTGAGAGAGTGTGGCTGTGTCGACGTTGACACCTGTTCATGTGGACAGGCACGTGTACTACACCTACCTTATCCCTCCTTTATCACTGTTGCAGATGTCACTCACCATCAAATATACATTTAGACAGCTCCCCAACATGTAAGCTCTGTGGCACATGCAATAACTGCATAGACATGTTTTAGCAATACATAGGCAGGGGTTTGAAACCTCCTACTGGTAACTGTGTGACACAAACATGCTTAGGTTTTACTCTCCTACCCCCTCCTTGTCTTACTTTGTCTCTGTCTGTCTCTCTCACTCCCTCTCTGGTGGATGTGGAGAAGTACACCTGATTTGCTTAGGCAGCAGCTTGTGTTTTGTAAGTGATGCTCATGATCAGATGATGGCCTCAGCATGAATTGCAGTCCCCCACTAGCTTATTGCATGTGGAACAGCTGTGGTAACATTCCCATAGCCAATTGCATGGAAACACTCCTATACCTAGGAACACCATGTGGGTGTTGGCCCTTTTCATTCACTGTGAGCAGGACCTCATGTCGGTGTTTGGCAAACAGCATCACAGATAGTAGTGAGATATATCTCTAACAACATACACTGTGGAGACAGGCCAACATACAGGAGGGGGATGTTCTAGACATGACTACAGAATGTAAGTGTTGCTCTTCTGCATTTGGAGTAATGTTGGTTTAACAGGGTTTGTGGGGATATGGCTGGTCTACATGATTTAATACCTGTCATGACAGTATTATGTGCTTGAGGAAACTCCCATCTGTAGGGTTATCTGCAGACTGGCCAGTGTTTGGAGTGCTTCTTGTGTTACTCACAGATCACCTATCTTACAACTGCAGAAGCATAGCCTGAGGATTGCAGTCAGTACATGGTGACAGCCATGAGAGTTATTGACTTCATATCTCTCATAAGGCATATGTCACAACAAACCCTGTTACAACAGTAAATGTATGAGGGTATCACAGCAACATGCCAATATTGTCCCAGTGTTTGTGGCTCCAGCCACAAGTCTGTCAACCTTTGTACATATTTTTTTTTATTTATTTGCAGTTGGTTTACGAGGATAGTCCACTGGGCCAATATGAACCTGTTTTCAATGGAGTCGTGGGGAGAAAAGCTCCAAAAACAATCAAGGTTACAATAGGTTTTTGATTATAATTTTACAAGTGTCATAGATCCAAGCAAACATTACAAATAATACAGACTAGAGATGAAACTTACAGATGATACAGACTAGCAAAAGGAACATTACAAAATAAAATTGAGAAGCCATTACATCATAGGAAGCATACACTTAAGAGGTGCAGCTTATTGCATTCTTTGCAAATAGCTTTGGAGTTACAAGGAGGTATGAGTTAGGAGATAAGAAAAAAAGTGAAAATTGCTAGTGTAAACAGGGGAAGAAAGGAAGATGGAAATAGCCAGTGTAAGTTATGTGGGGTGGGAGCAGGAGTATTCCCACTGGGTTACTAGATGTGAGTGGAGAGATGTTTTGAAAATAAAGCAGTTGGTGGTATGAATGGATGGTGGTAGGGAGTTCCAGAGACGTGATAGACCATAGGATAGAAGATTTTTGCCTGGGGACGAGTTGGTTTGTATACTTCTAATAGATTTTGGTTGTTAGACCTTAGTACTCTGTCAGGTAGGTGCATTTTAAAGGCAGAAGAAAGGGAGGGACAGAGGGAGGGATTGAATATGAGCCTGTGAACAAGAGTAAGTTGAATATAGGTGAGATGATTAGGTAGTTCTAGCCATTTTAGTATGTGGAGAGAAGAACAGTGGTGGGCGGAGGACTTATGGCTGGTAGCGAACTTGGCGATTTTGTTATAGCAAGAGGAAAGTTGTGTTTTCAGTGAGGATTATAGATTAGTTAGGAGTGGAACTCCATAGAGAAGGGAGGGGATAAGAAAAGATGTAGAGAGAGTGATTTTAGTGGCAGGTGTAAGATAATGATTTTGTCGGTAGAGCATACCTAGTTTTTGGTGGATTTTTTTGATATTTAGCTGTAAGTGGGAATTGAATTTGAGCTGACTATCAATTTGGACCCCAAATAACTTGGTCTCTGACACCAGTTCCAGAGATGTGTTATTTTGAATGGTAATAGAGAATGAGTTTGTGTCGAAAGAGGTGACTTTGGAGGGAGTAAATACCATTAATTTGGTTTCAGAGGCATTGAGTGCTAGGTGATTCTTTTTCATCCATTGCTCAGTGGTTGAGAAAGCATCTTGAGTAAGCTTTAGGAGTGTAGAGATAGATGTGGCAGAGCAGATAATAGTTGAATCATCTTCATATTGGATGATATTCAAGAAAGGGATAGAGTTGTGGAAATCATTTATAAATATATTAAAGAGGATGGGACCCAATATGGAAGCTTGAGGAACTCCAGTTCGGGTATTGAGGAATGAGGAGGTGGCCTTTTTCCATTTTACTGCTTGATATCTATTGGATAAGTAGCTGGAGAACCAGTTCAAAGAGGAAGGAGATAGGTTGAGCATAGAGAGTTTAGTTAAAAGTAGGGTATGAGAAATAGTGTCAAAGGCCTTAGAGAGGTCAAGTAGTAGGGTAGAAACAATATGACCAGAAGCCCGGGCTTTGTTTACAGTTTCAAGGAAGGAGAGGAGGGCTGTCATTGTACTGTGACCTGGTCTGAATCCATGTTGTGTGGGAGTTAGTAGGTGATTATCTAAGAGATGTGGTAGGAGTTGTAGTTGGATACACTTTTCTAGGAGCTTAGAGATGGGAGACAGGATGGTGATGGGACGGAAATTAGTAACATCGTTATTATTGCCTCCTTTATGTAGAGGTATGATAAAGGCCTTTTTTTGCAGATTTGGGGTACTATGCTTTCTTGGATAGAGCGGTTGATTAGAATGCTAATGGGGTAGGCAATCGCTTCAGTGGCTATGCTAAGAAAGTAAGAAGTGATGTTGTCAGGAGCATTAGTGCATGGCTTCAGTTTCTGAAGGAGTTTTTTATGGTAGATGTGGGGATAGGTTTTAATGAGAAAAGTGGGGAATGGGAAGGGGTATTTGGTGGTGAAGATGATAAAGAGGAAATGAAAGTAGGAGAAGAGCTGGATGGTAGAGAATTAGTAGATGAGAATGGGGGTGAGGTGGCGGTGGAGGGTAGAGTGTTGGTAGAGGAAGATAGTGGTAAATGGGAGAGTGTAGGGATGTTGGAGAATGATGAGGTTAGTTTGGAAATAGAATCAATGAAAAAAGAGTTGAACTGGATAGCCAAATCTATATCGGGAGCATTAGGTCATATGTCATGCAGTAAGAGGTGCATATGCTCTGTACACCATTATTTATTGACATCATACCTGATAACAAACCAGTCAGATATCAAACTGCTAGCCATGTTATGTATAGTAGGGGTTATTTCTGAGGACATAACCTGGGCATTCTGTGGTTGTGTGTACAGTTGTGAGGTCTATGTACTTATGGTGATTGTTGACAGTATGTGTATTGCGAATACGTACCTTAGCCTGTGTACAGACTGTAGTAGATGTCATTGCTCCTGGTCCTGTTCTATCTGATGCTACATGCTGCTCCAGTGTGTGGTACCTTATTGGCTCACATGTTTGTAGGGCCAAACACACATGTGTCCCATACCACAGACAGGCATTGGACCACACCGTGTCATGACCCAGTATATGTAGGGTTAGTGTGTGAGTGGCACATATGAGGAAGGTGTTGATCAGACAGTCCATATAGTGTAATATTAATCTTGTGTACAATATGTGGCTGTGTTCACATTGGTTGTGGGTATGCATTTTCACACAGGTGTCTGTTACTCTGTGCTGTGACATGCCTGTAGAGCCTGCTATATTTGCAGGTACATGTGTATTCCCCGATACGAAATGTAGGTCAGTGTTGTGGCAGTCTGCCTATAGTTTGCACAGTGCTATTTTACATGCCTAGCAGCTTAGTGTAATTAAGCAGTGTGATGTTATGTCCAGATATTTGCAAGAAGTACTGCTGCCGGGCCACCATAACAGTTGTGTATTTCTGACAAAGTAGTGGGATGCTGTACAGATGTATGTCACTAACTACTGGGTAGTATGTGGCCATGTGACATCTGCACCACCAGATATTATGTGTCAGCACAGACAGGAGTGTGTGAATGCATAAACTGCGTGGGCATATGTAGTCCAGTATTTATGTGATATACCCATGTACATGGCTGTTAACATCCACAATGTCATGCTTGGCCAACATGTCTCACACTAAGGGGATCTGTATATACCTCTCAACTGTCCAGAGAGTGCCAGACTGTCCACATATATTGGTCATATCTCTGCTGTAGTCCACAGGATCATTACTGTGCTATCAGTGGTACTATACTATGATGTCCTTAGGATGTCTGTCAGTAGCCAATGGCGTACATGTTAATAGCAGATGTGACCTCCTACACATAACCCCTGTTACAGTCGCAATGGTCTACATATATACCTGCAATGCATACATGACATCACCTTGCACTAAGAGTTTGAGACTATTGCTTATATATATATATATATATATATATATATATATATATATATATATATATATATATATCCATATATCTATATAGATATATAGACATATACATATCTACATACATATATGGATATATTTATATATATATATATATATATATATATATATATATATATATATAGATATATATATATACATATACATATACACATCTATATGTCTACACATACACAGATATATAGATATATATGCACATATAGTTATAGATATCTACATATACATCGACATAAATAGATACATCTGTACATATGTGATGTGTGTGTATATATATATATATATATATATATATATATATATATATATATACATACATACAGAGAGATCTATAAAAGGCCATATATATGATGCACTATACAGATGTGTATAAATACACATATATATATATATATATATATATATATATGTGTGTGTGTGTGTATGTATATGTCGACATATATCTATATATGTATATGTATATATCCATATCCTTGTCATGTGTAAACATTACTGTTGTGTATACCTTCCCATATGTATCACACTGTATGTATCTGATATGTGTATATTTAGATATAACAACATATGTGATGCAACAGTAATATCACTAACATGTGCTATACAATTGTCGAAGTTACAGCAATTGTTCAATACTATTCAATAAGTCTAGTGACATATGTATTGGAAAAACAACAACTGTCTTCACAGCCGTAATGGCATAGTGGTTAACTGTTGTGACTATAGTGTACCGGGTCCTGGGTTTAAGGGCTGTTTATTTTGTTGCTGAGCAGAACAAGGGCTGCTGAATACAGAATGGTTAATGCAGTTTTGAGCAGCTTTAAGCATGTATGCGTGGGTTTGCACGAAGCTAAGTAGTGCTTAGGTATGGTTAAACGTACGGGTACTTACACCGTGTAGGCTTCACTTACCAGTGCGCAAATCTGCTTAGCTGTTATATTGCAGCAATGCTGACACCTGTTAAGCATGGCTCAGCCCTGGTAAACTGTGCTCATGTCCCAGTCTGATAACATAGTAGGGTAATGACATCTGTAATAGGTGTATGTAATGCCATGTACATAACATGCATTTATGTGCAAGAGGTGTGAGTCTCATGTCTGGGACATTTGAGTATATATGACCTGTACAACACTCTTATCCATGTGAATGTGTTACATACAAGGGTAGTATCCCAGGTTATGTGCAGTCACACTGGCATGTAGTGTATCATGACTTTACAACTGTTGACAGTGCTTTCCCAAGCAAGAGTAGATTGCTAAGTGTAGTACTGGCAACAAAGATCCTTGCATGCATAGGTGGACTCTGAGTCCTCACTGTCATGTTCCTGGTGTGTGAGCTGTGTCACATTATGTATTTCCTACTGGATAATGATCTGACATGTGGAAATTACCTGTAGACTACTGTCTGTGTAGCATATGTCAGTGAGGGCTGCCAACATGTAGTAATGGCATACCTATTGAAGTCAGACGTCTATCTGTTGACACATTCATCCTACTGCATAGCTAGTTGGCAAGCTGATGTCTGTCAGTCCCTATACAGATGTGCAGATGTCAGGTATCCAGCTTGGATACATACAGGCAACCTATGCTTGACTGACACTGACATGTTTGCCCAGCTGTGTTATAACTGGCACAGAAAGGACACAACCCCCTGTACACACCACACACCACGGGTACTTCCACTACACTACTACCGTTAACAGAACATGCTCGGGTACAGGTCTCCAACACAGACACTAATTATGTTTTTTAATACATGTTGCATACATGTCACCTGGAGCACCTCACCAGCCATTTGCAGGAGGCACCCAGAAGATTGGCTGATGCGTGTCACTCTCAAACTGAGGGTCACCACAGTGGTGTCTGTAGATAGATTGCCTGTTGGCACATGGCAGGTGCCATGATACCACTGTACACACATCCCCTACTCTTTCCTTCTCTCCATGGGCTATAGCCAGGTGCACACCTATGACCACCTGCAGCAATGCACCCCAGTAGTAACAAATGTGTACATGTGCATTACTGAGGATGTCAGTGTCTGTGTGTTAGTACACCTGTAGTCGGGAATACCCTGAGGCCCGTCACACCCACCGCAACACCCATTGCCATAGTTAGATGTGGCTGCTGCTGTACCAGACATTACTTGTACCTTGTTACACTCCTCTCCCTAAAGGCTACCTGAGCTTTGCAGTTCCACCACAACACTGTTTTACAAATGGATTGATAGGCTTGGGATACCCACTGCATTCTGGCAAGTGTGTGTATGTGTGCATGTGTGTATATCTGTAGGGTACAGCATTCTGAGGCCACATACTTATATTACAATACACATTGCCACACAGTATTATGGATAGTGATGTTGCTGCCCAAAGGAGAGACATGACAGTGCATCACCCTACTATGCCTATGGCATGTGTATTAGATGCATATCCCTGTAGAACCACTCTCGGGATGGACAATGGGTTGTATTGCAGTATTGGTCAAAGTGTGATGGTGGGTATGCCAGAGTGTCATCATGGGTTCCAGTGCATATGATAACCACAGTGGAGAGTGGGTGCTGTGTATACTGTTATTACACCATGGAACCCCCGGTACATGCCCCATATACCACTGTATGGTAACCACTGTCACCATCAACCATACAGGAAGCTGATAACACTATCCAGCCCAGTTATGCATGTGCTGTGTGCAGCCTACCTGTAACACACTGGACACCTTGACAAGTTAGTTAGCACTGAAAGGCTCAGGTCTCTCAGATGTGTGTCTGCCTATGTGTTTGTTAATGTGTATATGATGGTATGTCACACTATGTATTGTCCATATACAACCATTATATCCCCCATTACCATACTGTACATGCCTGGGGATGTTCTGTATGTAACATGTAACCTGGAACACACCTCATCCTAAATGCTGTGTGGTGTGTGTAATTAAAGCCACACACATAAGTAGCAGTACATACCTAGGTAAGGGTCTAGTCCCAGTGTTGCCAAGTAAGAGTGTGAGTGTATGTGGAGGGATCTACTTCAGGTTGCTGAATATACATGTCCCAGGGGTCATCTGTCCATATGGCACAGGCAGTAACTGTTATACAGACCTGTGACATGTGTTCAACTGTACCCAGGATATGGCACAGCCATGGTGTCACCACAGTGCCATACCCCTTGTGAGATCTGACAGCAGACCATCCTCCTGCAGACACATGTACACCTACAACACAAATGGATAACATTATGGAGACCACAATCACTCAGTGTTACGAACAGCTATAATGCATCATGGCTGGACAGCTACACTTCCTGACATGTAAGCATTAAACATTACTGCTGAAAACATGTTACACAGCAGTACATTTGTACACTGTAGTACAGTCACCGTATGCATCAGAACCATATTAGCCTGTCCCTGCATCGATGTTATGGATGACAGGGATGTGGCACAGGTATCATCATATGCACAGGGTGTGTTGTTGGTTTGCCAGAGACCTAGAGTGGGCCATATGTTTGACACCATGTGTATGAGTGAGGGGTGTAAGTTGCTGATATGGGCATGGTTATATGGTGTGTGCAGGTATGGGGTTCCCATAAGAATGTTTGTATAGTGTGTGGGTATGCATGCACACAGTTCTGCCATGTGGCTGCCCTAAACAGGTGTTTCTTGGACAGCTGCAGACCATACCTGACAGGGTATGCAGTTCAACGCCTCCGGCCATGGACACATGGACTGTGCTTGCCAGGGGTTCCATGGGCATGTCCAGGCACAGGGCTTGATCTGCTACTCTCCCCTGATGATGACATATGTCTGCTGGAACCAGGTCACTCCTTTCTGGACAGGGCCATGTGCATGTGGCCTGCTGTGGTGTGGACAGTGCCCCCCTGCAGTGCTGGTGGGGCTGGTACTGCCACTACCGGACTATGGGAGTGGCTTGGTGTCCTTGCATGTCCACGTTGACCGCCAGATGTTGATGTTGCTGGCCCCTGTCCAAACGGCCATTGCCCCACTCCCACCACATGCTCTACCGTGGACAAACCATGGTTGATGAGGCCCACCATCTCACCCAACCGACTATCCATGACCTCTGTATAATCACGGAGGCACCTGCAAGATCATGGATGTTGTCACTTACAGATGAAAAACCAGCCCTCTGCAGCCTCCGGTGTACAGTTCCATACATGCTTGTGCCCCCATGACAGCCTGAAACATGTGTCTGGTGATACCAGTTGTGGCACTTCTGCCAGAGGCACAATGACCAGTGGCCCACCCATGGCACTGTGACTGTGTGCGGGGATGGGGTGGATAATAGGGGGATGTCAAACGATGGTGCAGTTTTGGCCACTGACAATCCCACCTGTGCCTCAACACACCTATCATCATTTTCAGTGTCTGTATGGACACCAGCATCAGATTGCATGCAGGAGGAACCCTGACCCATCTCACCACCTGTGAGTGGAAAACAAGAAAAGCATTTTAAGACCTGTATAGCATTGCATTACAGTACACAGATACATACACACACACACACACACGCACACACATGCACACACGCACACACACACACACACACACACACACACACACACACACACACACACACCATAACATTCCACCATAATACCTACTTGTCCCTGAGTTTACAGACTGTCCATAGTTTATTCACGTAAGTTACCCATCCTGCATCACACTTGGAAACATACACTCATTAATACCAGTCATTAACATGTCATTCTTCTAATTGCCTAGACAAATTATCACAAATAGACACGTGAAGACAAAACATGACTTGTTGCTCCATTACCTCTTTGACTTGATTGGAGTAGGTTTTACAAGGACTCACTGCTGTCATCCAGTGTTCACCCTGGGTATGTCCAGGGCTTTGAGAGCATTGCCCCCATACGTTAGGGGCTACTACGGTTACTCAATAATGTCATGCAATGGAATGTCATACGTAACCATTGCTCAGTAGATGCAAGCTCTGTTGCTCAATCAACTTATTATGTGGACAACAGTAATATATGAATACACTCCCTGGTGCTGTCTAGTAATTCCCTAATGCATCTGTAGTGCTGCATACTTGGGTAATCATTCACCTTTCTGATTATTGCAATTTTAACAGTATACCTGGTGTCTAGTTTCCCTCCAAATGCATGTTCCATGCTACAGACCTTATTATACTATCAGCTGTCCTGAGATTACATAACAGACAAGTATTCCTGGTGTCTCATGTGTCAGTCCATGTCCATGTAGTGCACGATTCCACAGGGAAGTACTGATGTATGAACAACCCCACAATCATACATGTGCATAGATGGACACCCACACAAACACACACACACACACACACGTGCACACACACATCCTACATGCATCACCCCCCCTCCATTCCACTAGAGTGCACTGACAGACAAAATAACCCCCACCCCACCCACACACACCCCTACAGGTGAGGGTGCACAAAGATATTACACACAGACCTCCCATTACCCATCTGTCAACATGCATAACATATGGTCAGGGGCAGCTCGTGCTATAGGACTGCAGGACTGCAGCCCCCCACCTGTAAAAAGAAATATAATTGCATCCCCCCACTAGAAAATGAAAATAAAAAAAAATAAAAATTCAATGTCTCAGAACTCACGCATGCGTGCTGAGTTCCTGACTGCTGTGTTAGGCAGTCCAGAACTCACGCACACATGCATGCTTACTTCTTGAACACAAGACTGCTCAGTTAGGCAGTCCAGATAGGGAAGGAAGGGAACTCCTCCCTACCAGCACAGAGGTCTGTGTGGTGACAATTGCACAGACTGGAAACACACGGGACTGCATCACCCGCAGGCTGGGGGCTCCAGCCAACTCACGTAGTCTTGCAGGGAAACCCAGAAACAGCCTACATGGGCTGAAGACAGTTATGGAGGTCTTAATCAGGAAGACTGTTTATGGAAGTGATCGGGCTACGGAGGACTTTATCGGCAGACTGTTTATGGAGGTGAGGACTTTATCAGCAGACTGTTTATGGAAGTTATTAGGCTACAGAGGACTCTGTAGATTGATTATGGAGGTAAGGTGATGTGTGTGTAATGCCCTGTTGCTACATGGTGGTGGGTAGAGAATAAGGTTTGAACCTTGTACCCTGGGCCCAACTGGCAAGACCCTAAATTCCCTACCCACCACCATTTGTAAAACATTTGCAGATTTTTGCTCATATTTTTTCTGTTCTGTTCCTCATAAAATCTGTGGTTTCTGTATTTTTGTTACTTAGCGCAGCCAGTAGTGCAGTGGTAGTATTGTTGCCTGACAGCTACGGCTTGTCTGGTTTGATTATTGGCCGGGGTGCCTTCTGTGTGGAGTCTGCATGTCCTTCCTGTGTTTGTGTGGGTTTGCACTGTTGTCCTCCATGGATATTTGTCCCTATTTTTTGGACTGTATTCCCCCATTATTGGCTTCACCCAGGTTTTTTGTGCCAAGGTTGAGAGCTATGGTTATAACTGAATTCACTAAATGGTATCCATTTAAGTTTCAGTCTTCCTTTCTCTCACAAAACAGCTGATGTGGCATAGTGCTATGTTGCTTTGACTGTTTTCCTGGGTTCAATACTTGGCAGTGAAATGTGGTAGTAACACAGCATTTTACTCTAACAACTTTCCAACATTATACAAGCAATGTTTAAAATGTGTCCCTGTTTTTTGGTCTTTTGCCCCCCCCCCCGTCCCCCCCAAATTTTGGATTTTTCCAGATTTCTTGTGCTGCAAAGTTCAGAGATGCAGCTGAGTGTCAAGTAGATTTTACAAGAAGCTGAGAGCTGCAGGGGAACAAAAGTTTAGTGCTGCTTATGCCAAGTCTGCTTGTGTTGTTAATAGCCCAATAGGTCTTGTATTTGCTTTTGATGCAGAAGGCTGTGGGTTCTACTCCCACAGTAGGTAGATGCATTGCTGATACTGTATTGTATTGTAAAAGGGGTAGATGCTGCAGTCCTTTTTGGTGAAGATACCTTGTAACTATGAACCTGTTATCAGTTTGCCATTCATTCCCTGTTGCAATATTACTGGACTGGTGTGGCTGCTATCTTTGGTGAAGAATATTACTAGCATATCGATTTTTTAATGCAACTTAGGCAATTTATTCCTCAAGGGCAACAGGCACTTAATTTGTAGATGAAACAATGAAATATAAAGTTGTTTGCTAGCAGCAACCTCTTCATTAGTTACAGATTTCTTTAATGTAGAATTATTTAGATGACTTTTACTTCTTCAGAGATTGTGCATATTTACTGATACTGGTAGACTGTAGAAGTTTGAGTAGACTTTTATGATGGAAATGTTCTGAATTGGGCAATTTTGTCATTATTGGTGCATGCATTTTGTTTAATCGTTTACTGGAAAAATATTCTGAATTTGGAAATGTTGTCGTTATTGGTGCATGCATTTTGTTTCATTGTTTACTGGAAAAATGTTCAAAACAAATTTCAAACACACTCTAACAATTGTACTATATTGTACAAGGAATATAATTTAATACAATCAGAAAGGTGTATCAAAGATCACATGTATGTTTCGTGTCCAAGGGGCCTTTGATTTGAAAACAGCCCAAAGTTAATCTTTATCTGCCACTGGCAATATGTATTTTCTTTGAATGTGGGTTTCAGTGCTGTTTCAATGAATGTGAGTTTCAAGGGCAGAGAAGTTTTAATGCTAAGTCTGTTTTCATTGTGAGATTGCACTGCTTTATTTAGCAGATGCCTTAGTGATTGTGCTGTAAAATGCAAAATAAAACTTTCAAATGAAGTCCAAATCATCGTAGAAGTAAAGCAGCATGCACATTAGTGTTTATGGTAAATGGGGTGAAATAGCCAAGTAATGGTTCATTGGAATGGCTGCAGGGGGAGGCTCCATTCAACCATGATTTTGTGAGGGGAAAGGTCGGCAATCTCAAAGACAGCCCCGGCTGAACTATACCTCTCAACTGTCCAGATTTTCACAGAAAGAATAGATTTTTGCTTCTTAGTTTTGGTTTGTTCCTCATAAAATGTGTGGTTTTCTGGCAAATAATTTAGGAATTAAGTCACTAAATAATGACACACTGAATTTCAGACTTCATAACCTTTAGAAAAATGTATGCTAAAGCAAGACCTGTTATTCTATCAATTGTCTCAGTTTATACAACAATTTATAGTACTGTTTATATGTTCCCGCAGTATATTTGGTCTTGTCCAGATTTCCTGCATTAACAGGTTGAGAGGTATGTGCAAATAAATTGCTTTATAGAATTAGGCATATCCAAACCTCTCAACTGTCCCTGATTTTGGCTCAAAATGTTGCTCTTCCCCTAATAATCCCGCTGCAAAATGGCAATTTTGGAAGAAAATGTGCAGGGCTTACAATTAAGAAATAACTGTAGTAATCAGAGTTATAGATTACTTTTATTTCAGAAATGCATGTAGATTCTTTTACTTTGTCAGCTAGTCAAGTTAGCAGTACTAATATTTAAAAAGAGTCCCTTCTTTGACAGGTTCCCAGCTGTATTGTGTGGCTATTTTATATTTTGCATCACATTTTTGACCCATTTTTCATGAAATTGTGTTTTTTTGGGGGGGGCAAATTAGTGGCAAATCATTAAAGACTGAAGTTAGAAAATAATGACAAACATTTGAGTTTCAGATTTCGTACCTTTCAGAAAAATTTTTACTAATGCAAGAGCTACTATTCTGTTATCTTTCTAAGTTTATAAGAGCAATATTTAAAAAATGTCCTCATTTTTGGGCCTTTGTCCAACTTCTCTGTATGGCTCTGTCCATATTTCTTGTTCTGAGGTTGAGAGGTATGACAAATGTGTCAGGGCCATCACAGTCAGCCAGAGATATTTCAAATTATGACATACTTGTTGCACCCCACTCTCCCATGTAGTGACTCTGGATGTGTCCAAGCAAGGCAAGGAGCAGTTATGCAGTGTAAATGTGCAGAGTATCCCCCCATCCAGGGTAGACACAAGTGCTACTTTTATTCTGTCCTTGATTTTGCAGAATGTTCTGGTTTCT
Organism: Protopterus annectens; assembly: GCF_019279795.1. Taxonomy (NCBI): domain Eukaryota; kingdom Metazoa; phylum Chordata; order Ceratodontiformes; family Protopteridae; genus Protopterus; species Protopterus annectens. Next base: position 50,657,088 of record NC_056727.1, on the reverse strand, counting down.
GCCATATTTTTTATACTGTTGATTTATGCTTATTACTCAGAAAGTGCCTGTTGCTCTGTGTTTAAGTAGCAATGCTTTAATGACCATCAGGTAAGCTTGTCTGAGATTGTAAGATACAAGTAAGCTTTAATAAGCATATTGTTAAAGAATTGCCAACACTGAAAGTATTTCTGTTGTTGCCATGCAGAGAAGACTTACATAACTATTTAATGTATAAGCCTTGGTTATTGAAATGCATATGACAGTATCTGTAATAAAGGACAGGATTACATTATTTTAAGAAGCTCATTACATTTGTTAGAGACTTGAAGTCATCTTTGCAGGCTTTACCTGTAAACCAAACAGATTGCCAACCTATCATGTGTGGTCCATTACCTGTAAAGTAATCCTTTAAGCAATGTATCTTGAGCTTGTTTCTTGTGTGCTTTTCATTTTTTACTTTGATAATGTTTTCCCCATGAAACAAGTAGATAGCTGTCAGGCAGCAGGTCTTTTTTGGATAAGAAGCATTTTTACAAGTGGATGTATCACAGAGGATGCTACTTTCAGCATGTTACTTCGTACTTTTATAAAGCTGAATATAAATTATAATTAGAACTGCAGTGCAAGGAGAAGTGGAGTGAGTTGAGTGCTGCTTGTTTTTTTATACTTGATTTTGACTGGCATTCCAGTAATGTAATTAAAAAGTAATTTCTTTTTTCATGTCTCACAACCTTTTTGTTTCCATCTAGCTATTAAATAAGCTGTCATGCACCCATTGCACTGAAATATTGTTTTTCTTCCACACTTCATTTTGTCTTGATTGGACTCTCATAATGATGGTTTGGCACCCAGGGCAGCGTATTTAATTAAAGTTACAGTTTTTGAGGTGTTGAGCATAGCTCCTCCCCTTTCTAGTTGACCACCCCCCCATTGACCCCACCCATTCACCTGTCTCCTGGAACCCCCCTTTGATTTGAAGTCACCAGCCGCCACTGCATATGGTACTCAACAGCATGCAGTGCAGCTATAGTCAATCCATGCTAGCAACAGTATACATGTGTGTGATGCATGGGCTGTGTTAGTAGATGATGCCCCTTCCCCTGGAAAACACTGCACCCATGTACACAGTATTGCTGTGCACCTGTTCTGCACCCTGCCATGTACTGTGCACCATAACTCACAGGTGTACACACCATTGCTGAATGTGCATTACTGTGTCAGTTATGTCTGCTCTAATGCTCACATCCCCTATGTGTTTGTCCGACACATACTTGGGATGATATGTGAATAGCTGGGATGATATGTGGACATATGTCATCTGTGAATGCCTGATGTCTGATTTACAGATGTCAACATCAGTGGTGCATGTATGACCAATACGATACTATTACACTGACAACCGTCAAACCTTACCGAGGCTATGGGGAGTGTACACACCTTTATTGATATGATGCCTTCTTCCTTGATATACCATGGGAACACATGGCATGACCCCCCCTCCCTGTTGTGAGGTGATCCCTCCGGACTGCAGCAGCACACCGACGGGCATTGCAAAGTAGGTAGCTGCAATGATGCCAGACCTGCCTATAACTGCGGTTATGCAGGCCGACATCATTGACCCCTGTGGATAAGATCATTCCACAGGGCAGTCTGCTCCTGCTGCTCATGGGCTGTTCTGCCAAACAGCATCTGGTAGTGCTGTACCAGGTGTATGATGATGACCTCATTTTCGTCCGCTGAATTGACAGGTAGTTAGCAATGCGACATCTTGCCTGAAAGACATAAAGATGGAAACAGGTCTGAGCAACTCATACAGCAAGGTTATCATAGTTCTTAATACACATCTTTGTCTCTCCCCCCCCCACCATATCTGCAACAAAAAATCTGATCACACAACTCAATAGGTATGGCTACATAATGCCTACCATTGGGACATATATCGTATTGTACCACACATTGTGCTATGTGTTTGCAGCCATGTTCCCTGTGGGGACACTTTCATTGCTGGCCTGTTACAGACAATGTCACCTGCATGCCATTGTAAGGGCCACTATGGTTCCATATATGCACATGGTCTGTTTGCTGTGTGATTGCTGCATATCTGTTGTTTTGTGTTATTGGGGATATCTATGCATGCTGTTGGACATGATCCAGGAATGTGTGGACTATTACTACCCACATATGTTCTATAACAGTGACACAATAGCATGTTTAGGGAATAGTTGTCAGCAGAACCTCCCCTCCCACCTTATCTGGCCATGTTACCAGGCCACATCACATGTGGGACTTACCCTGGGGCCTCCTCATCTACTAGTCCTGCACTACCTTCAGGTGGAACCAACTCAGGGGATGGTGTCCCCCCTGGGAGCACACACAGA
>NC_056727.1:50592228-50649728 GCF_019279795.1 Protopterus annectens | reverse complement strand
CGTCCAACTTACTGAAAGAAAACAAGAATTTATAAGGTAGAGACATGTTCATACATTAGAAAGCTTGTTAAGTGTTAGAGAAATATGTAATAGTAATATGCATGCTTAGTGCATTCGAGATTCAAAAGGGTTAATACATTTATTCTGCTCACACTGCATGAATCTGCACAGCTATTAGAAACTTAACAAGAAGCATTCTATTTTCTGCTAATGTCATGAAAATAATAAGTAATTAATTTCTGCTAATGTCATGAAACTTAACAAAGGGATATTAATTTCTGCTTATACCACGAGAAAACATGCAGCTGCTAGAAGCTATTGATAAAGAAAACAATAGATGCTTAAAAGTAAACCGTAGTCAGCATTATTTGTACTAAAGCTAGAAATGTACCTTGAATCTAGGTAAAATGTAACGCATGTATTAGAACAGTACAATAGAAGAATTGAAAAGTTGAAATGGACTGACATAAACCCAAGGCCAGGTTGTTTTTCTTAAAATGTTTTGCAGAATGGCAGATAATTCAACTTGGTCAGCAATAAGTCTAGCAACATTTTCTGTAGAACATACAGAAAGCTGTGTCTAAGTCAGCAATAGAATGGTAACATTTTCTGTGTGACAGGAAGAGAACTGTATAAGTATAACATACTAATCATTAATAATTCAGACAAATCCTGTGCCTACATGCTTTGTCTCCTTGCTGCAAGTAATAAAGGGTGCCTTGCTTGAACCTAACGTGAATCTGTCTTTGAAGTTTTTTCCTTTGACAGATTGGTCCTTCGGACCGGAACCCTCTCTTCACCTCGGATCAGATGGATCAGGTGGTTGAATCCGTATGGGGAAGAAACCAAATCGGTTCTTCTTATCTGAAAAGCCCTCCGACTGATTTGTCGTTCAAAAGAGGCCAGCCACTGATCTGCGACTGAAGGACGGGTCTCCGCAAATTGGTGATGAATCACGTGGGCTCAGGTAAGGTGAATCTGCTTTTTTTCTGTTTTCTGTTTTAGATCAGGGACTAGATATGTATTGTTTTTGTTAGACTGTATTTTTCTTACAAGTCAGGGACAAAAAAGATTACTGTCTTGTCATAGATCAGGAGAAACAGAATAGGTAGGCAGTCATTCTGAAGAGACTATAACAAAATCCGTGGTACCACGTTAAAAATTAAGAAAAGTTAGGTAACAATCAAAGGGTAGAACAAAATGGGTAATAATTGCACAAAAAGACCCCAAAGTCCGCCGTTAACAGAAGATGCAAAATACATGCAGTCGCAGTGCGCCGACAATATTAAATATTATTAAAAATGGGTTAATAAGTATGAATTCGAAGGAAAATTAGAAAAATCCTCGCTTATCAAACTTGTCAAACAGCTCAAAACCGATTCCAATGGTCGGGTAAAAAAGCAACGTAAATTAGGAATTCCTCAGGCACACAGGTGGATTGAGGAAGTAAACCGTAGGGAACAAAAGAACAAAAATTCAAAAGCAATGTTTTTAGATAAGGAGGATAATAACTTAGTAATAGCATCAGCACCTCTGCCTCCCTTACCAGAATATGAAGTAAGTGAACAGGTTAGTCCACCCCCACGATATCCTGTGGTCACTGAAGATAGAGGCATTATGAAAATAAAACCGTTTAAAATTAGAGATCCCATCGAGACCAGGTCTCGAACAAAGGCAGGTAACTCAAATGAAGGCATCGAGTTATGGCAAATGGTTAAAAATTCACGATCTATAAGTGAAGAAGAAGAAATATGTTCACTTATAGAAGTACCCAACCCTCAGGCAGGTCAGGACAATCAGGACCCAACTATTTTAGTGTATAGACCTTGGACTCCAGAAGACATCCAGAAAGCCACTGAGGGAATCCCCCATCCAAAGGTTAATTTTAGAAAATTCTCTGAAGATTTACAAGGAATGAGGCTGAGTTATAACTTAAATGGAGAAGAGGTAGAAAAGGTAGTTAGACAAATTGTAGGGCCAGATTGGCATATGATTAGTGGGAACTGGAATCCCCGTGATGCTGCACAAAGACCCCTCCCACATAGCAGCACAGAATTAGACACCAGAGTAAAAGGTCTTACAGACCGCATCTCTGAAAAATGGAAGCCTAGGGCAGACTGGACTTGCATTAATCAATGCATCCAACAAGAAGGTGAAACTATTGACCGGTATTATGCCAGACTATTAGAGTGTTTTAATAACCACTGTGGAATGCAGGTTCCTGAAGATCAAACACAAGATTCCCCATATGAACAGCAGTTAAAGAATGCATTTTTAAAGGGCAGTATTGCACCTATAAGCATTTTTATTACAAAACACATGGTAGATCGTACAAGCAGGTTACAATCATTACTTGAATATGCTAGGCATGCCGAAAGGCACTTTAATAGTAAAAAGAAAAAGAAAGCTCAACTATTTTCTGTAGAAGATGAAGCAGAAGTTTACATAGTACAGTCCGGGAAAAAGGGCAAGAAAAATGCAAAGGGAAACAAAACAATCTGATCAACGATCAGAGGACTTTGAAGGGCGAAAGAAAAGGGGTGAATGTTTTAAATGCGGTAAAAAGGGACACTTGGCAAAGGATTGCAGGAAAAATAAGGCAACAATGGAAGACAAGGAGGGTGAGGACTGACTATATGGTAGTCAGGAATCACGAGAAGGGGCTAGCGAAGAAGGGACAAATGAGAATGTGATAGAGGTAGTAGAGGAAGTGCAGGAAGTTAGTGACAATGAAGAAGATGAAATATTAGACCTAGCTTTATTGAGCTTGGAGCTCTATTTAGCAGACACGAAACCAGAAGTTACACTTTTGGTAGAAGGGAGGGAAGTCAAATTCTTGTGTGACTCAGGGGCATCACGAACCCTGATACATCCCTCCAAACTACCAGAAAACACAGAGACATCTGATTACATACTGGTTAAAGCAGCTAATGGACAGCTGTATCGGAAGCCTCTCTCCCGTGACATTGCAATAACTGATCCAGTTTCAGGATTGACACAAAAAAGCAAAATTGTTGTTTCTGCAAAATGCCCAGTAAACCTCTTGGGCAGAGACCTCATGCAGCTATTTGGTATAGCAGTAGTCCTAACCATGCAGGGTATGGAAGCACAGTGACAAACTGATACCTTTGCAGTGCAATTGGAGGGTGAAATGTTTTATTGGTACAGCCAGGACTTGGTTACGACTGGTCCAGGGACTGTAACCGAAGAGTTAATGAATGTAGCCGTCAGCAAGTTCCCCTCCCTTGACATTGATAAGCAACACCTGTTGCACTGTACCCTGTATTATTGTAATACACCAGGACCTGATAAGGAATATGAGCAAGAATTGTTTAAGAATCATGCAAATAGATTGATATTGCGTAACCTGTACTGGGACACAGAAGGGAACAGTGTAGCCAGCTGTTCATTGCCCCAGGAGTTCTTTGCACTTTATAAATCTAATCGATTACCACATGTTAGCTTAACCAAAAACAGAAATATAGAATGGGCAGACCTAGGAGAAAAATTCATGAGATGGGAGAAACAGACAGAACTAGAACTGTCGGAACAGGGAATACAAATACAGAAGTTAAATTGGATAACTCAGACCAACCCAGCTGTGCACTTACAGTCTGGTGAGGACAGCTGATTGACACTCCTGTTAAAGGAGGAAGAAAATGCCTTACAAAATATACCAGATACTCTCTGGTCAACAGAAAAATCAGATGTAGAACTTATTCGTATAGCGGGACCAGTTACTATCATGCCAAAGTCAGCATTCAGACCACAAAAAAGACAGTATCCCTTAAGAAAAGATGCAGAGGCAGGGATAAAGCCTATTATAGCAGCCTTACTTAAAGGAGGGATACTAGTAGAATCTCCTGATTCACCATGTAACACACCCTTATTTCCAGTCAAAAAAGCAAATGGAGAATGGCATATGGTCCAAGATTTACAAGCTGCAAATGATGCAGTAATACCAAGGGCACCCACGGTGCCAGACCCACACACCCTGTTGAATGATTTAAAACCTCAACAGAAGTATTTTTCTGTGGTAGACATCAGCAATGCATTCTTTTCGATACCGATACACCCTGACAGCCAGTATTGGTTTGCATTCACATTTCAGGGGAAAAGGTATACATATACATGGCTACCACAGGGATATTGTGAAAGCCCAACGATATTTTCACAAGAAATGGCAAGCAACTTGGCGGGATTCACCCCACCAAGAGACAGTCAGATTTTACTTCATGTTGATGTCATCTTGTTGGCAGCCCCCACCCAGCAGGATTGTAGAGTAGATACCATAGCACTTCTACAATTCTTAGCCGCTGAAGGACATAACTGCAGCTTTGGAAAAAACAAGTTAAATACCTGGGATATGTAATATCCAAGGAAGGCAGAACATTAGATGAGGACAGGAAGATAGCAATTTTGTAAGCACCAAAACCCACTACCAAGAAGGAAATGATGTCCTTCCTGGGTACAACTAATTTTTGCTGGAGCTGGAGTCCAAACTATGCTTTCGAATCTGCACCTCTGACTGATCTTATATATAAGAAGCCTATGGCAGCACAAGATTTATTGCAATGGACACCAGAGGCAGAATCTGCTTTCTGTAAACTGAAACAGTTAATAGCGTCCTCATTAGTTCTGGGATTACCAAACTCCCATAAACGTTTTTTCCAAATTGTAGATTGTAAGCAAGGTTACATGACATCAGTACTAACACAGCAGCATGGGGATAAGCAACACCCCATTGCTTACTATTCATCACAACTAGACCCAGTCGCAAGATCCTTACCCCACTGTGTACAAGCAGTAGTTGCAGCTGCAATGGCAGTACAGGCTTCGGCCTCAGTAGTCTTATTTCACCCTCTCACTTTGAGAGTGCCTCATGCAGTCGCGATAATTTTACTACAAGAAAAGGTGACATATCTTTCCCCTGCTAGGCATCTTTCCTGTATGACTATATTGTTGAGCCAACCTCACATGACAATTGAGCGATGTATGACTTTAAACCCTTCTACTCTGCTCCCGAACCCTGCAGACGGCACACCGCACCGCTGCCTGTAGGTACTTGAGTAAAAGACACTACCTAGAAAAGATCTCACGGCTGTCCCCTTGGATGATGCTGAAGTGATATACTACGTGGATGGCTCGTGCAAAAGGGGTCCTACAGGACAGAACCTAGTAGGATATGTAGTAGTTTCTGATACTGAGATTATAGAAGCAAAACCTTTACCACACAACTTATCTGCACAGGCAGCAGAATTGATCGCCCTGACACGGGCATGTACCTTAGCAAAGGGTAAATGTGTAAACCTTTTTACTGACAGCCAGTACGTTTTTTCTACTGTACATGTTTTTGCACAACAGTGGAAAAACCGGGGAATGATAACATCTACTGGCAAACCTATCAATCATGCACAGTTTATTTTAGATCTTTTAGAATCTATTCAGTTACTTCAGAAAGTAGCCATTTGTAAATGCACAGCTCACACTAAGCAACAAGATAGAATTTCAAAAGGTAATGCGAGAGCTGATACAGCTGCAAAACAAGCAGCCACAGAAGTATTTCTTTTAAATGAGGAACTACAACCCTCTGAGATTTTAGATTTAGAAATGTTAAAAACAATGCAGACACTCACTACGCAAGCTGAAAAACAATGATGGATAAAATGAGGAGCAATTCTCGAAAAGGGGCTGTACATCTCTAGAGAAGGGAAACCGATACTACCATATAATTTGTTTAGATATGCAGCTTTGTTGAGCCATGGGCAGTGCCATGTCTCAACAGGGGGGATGGTACAGCTGGTGAACCAGGTGTTCACAACATACGGATTTACAAACTACTCTAAAAAATTTTATTTGACGTGTCAGATTTGTAATAAACATCATGCACAGGGGGCGTTAAAGTCCAAGCAACGGAGTTTCCCTACACCACCATATCCGTTTCACACTATCTGCATGGATTTCATAGAATTGAACAAATGTGAAAATAAGAAGTATTGTCTTGTCATTGTAGATATGTTTTTCAGGTGGGTGGAAGCCTTTCCAACCAAAAATCCAGATGCAGCTATGGTGGCAAAAGTACTTGTCAAAGAAATCATTCCTAGATTTGGCATTCCGGAAAGGATCTACAGTGACAATGGTGCACACTTTGTAAATCAAACCATACAGCAGTTTAGTAAGCATTTTGGTATTTCTTTAAAAAATCATTGTGCATACCATCCACAATCTGCAGGGCTAGTTGAAAGGCATAATAGTATATTAAAAAACAAATTGAGAAAATTGATAGCTGAGACAGGGAAAAACTGGATATACTGTTTACCCCTGGCACTGTTGAGCATGAGAACTGTCCCTACAGCAAAAGGATTGACTCCTTTTGAAAAGTTATTTGGAAGGGCTTACTATACACCCCAGTGGAAACTTTTCATGTCATCAGACCAGGAAACTGATTTTGCACTAGCTGAATATATGAGGAAAATAATGAATTCTAAACATCTGTTGTAGTTAAATTCTGTTTCAGATAGAAAACAAACCGAGACATCAGAAGTGGCAGTGACACCCGGAGACTGGGTGTGGATAAAAGTTATAAAGAAGAAGAACTGGTCATCGCTGAGGTGGGAAGGTCCCTACCAGGTGCTTCTTTCAACACCCACTGCAGTCAAGATAGCAGAGCGAGCTTCGTGGATCCACCTGACACACTGCAAACTAGTTAAGAACTTTGAAATGGACAAAAATCTTACCTCTCCATCGGGGCCCTCAGCACAAAGTCTGGCTACAAAGGGGAGTCAGATCAATAGGACTGATCCGTCTCAACCCAAGTGAAGAAACCATCGGTGCTGAAGGTCCTATTAGGGCAGAGAGTAAGAACATGTGTCTGAAATAAAGATGAAAGAATCCAGTAATATTTAAATGTACCTATTCGGAAGAGTCGGAGAAAACAGGAATGCAGAACAACCGTTTCCTCTGAAGTATTGCATAACCATCCTGTTTACTATGCTAGTGACAATAATCTTTTTGTTGTGGCCATTCCTTTTTTCAGCCACACAAACTGGACTGAACAAGCGTGCAGAGTTGTACGCAGAGTGGCACCCAAACTTCAACACTTACCAGGCAATCAAATATGTGTATGCTGAGACCTTCAATGTTTTGAATTGCTGGATTTGCACAGCTTTGCCAACAGCATACGGGGGTTATTGTTAACTTCAGTCCCCCTAGGCGCCAGCAAGACCTGGGAAAACTTAGTCTATGATACATCAGATGTCACATCACAAGATAAAGTAGCATTGCACCTGTCTGTTCGGCAGAAGGGGACTGTGTGTTTTTACAAAAATGATACAGTTCAGGTGGGTTGGAGCAATTGCAATGTGACTGTTCCCTATAGATGCTACAATAAAACTGATAACACAGGATCCTATTGTAACACGAGCTATGATTCATTTATTGAACTGATGCATAGGACAACTGAAGTAATACATAATGCTGACCTTTATAGACAACTGTCTATGATATACAAAAAAAATGTTTCATCCAGAGCCAGGACATAGTAAAGTTACTACCAAAGTAGAAGACTGTTATTTTGTATGTGGTAGAAAAGCATACAAGTGGTTACCTGAGAATTGGTCCAGCAGTTGTTATTTGGGGTACCTGGTTCCGGCCATATGACACACAGCAGTTTTACCTCAAGGGAAAATTCGGAATGTTCGACAAGAAATCAAAAAGCCTGTCAATCCAGTGGGGCAAATCAATGTGGCCTGGAAAAATCATCATGCTGTGGGCTTAGGGAAAAATGGACTGTCACATATGGACTTGGGTGATACCATCATCTCGTGGGCAGGTGTACTGCCAGCATATGGAGCAATGAAATCAATCTGGGAACTGAGAAAATTGTCTAAACTTCTCGAAATAATGAGCAATGCAACCTTTTCTGCCCTAGAATTGGTGACTGATGAACTGACTGCCATGAGAACTGTAGTGCTTCAAAACCGCATTGCTCTCTACTTCACCCTAGCGGCAAGAGGAGGTACGTGCACTTTAATCCAGGAGGAGTGCTGTTCGTATATTTCTGACCACAAACATGAGATAAACAATCATCTTGAGGTAATTCAGCAGGTGTCAGCCATGACCAAACCAGGACCAAATCCACTGACGGACTTTTTCCAGAGATTGTTTGGGGGAGTGGGACAGTATCCTGATGAGCATCCTGATTGCCATCTGTGTAGGAATGATCCTACTGGTGGTATGTGTATGCTGCTGCATCCCCTGCATGAAAAGACTGATTAAAGACTTTATAGACATGTCAGTTTCAGAAACCTTATACCAAGGTGCTGAACTTGAAGAATTGTTAAAAATCTGAAAATGCTTTCATAAGTTTAAACTGAATGATTCTCTTAACTGCAAATCCTGAGTAGGAAGAGGTTAGGGGAAGAAAAACTGTTTATGCTTATCTTGAAAGTAGAATAAAAGTATTAAAAGGGGGGAAATGTTAGCAAGATATGTAATAGCAATATGCATGCTTAGTGCATTCGAGATTCAAAAGGGTTAATGCATTTATTCTGTTCACACTGCATGAATCTGCACAGCTATTAGAAACTTAACAAGAAGCATTCTATTTTCTGCTAATGTCATGAAAATAATAATAAGTAATTCATTTCTGCTAATGTCATGAAACTTAACAAAGGGATATTCATTTCTGCTTATACCATGAGAAAACATGCAGCTGCTAGAAGCTATTGATAAAGAAAACAATAGATGCTTGAAAGTAAACTGTAGTCAGCATTACTTGTACTAAAGCTAGAAATGTACCTTGAATCTAGATAAAATGTAACACATGTATTAGAACAGTACAATAGAAGAATTGAAAAGTTGAAATGGACTGACATAAACCCAAGGCCAGGTTGTTTTTCTCAAAATGTTTTGCAGAATGGCAGATAATTCAACTTGGTCAGCAATAAGTCTAACAACATTTTCTGTAGAACATACAGAAAGCTGTGTCTAACTACATCAGCAATAGAATGGTAACATTTTCTGTGTGACAGGAAGAGAACTGTATAAGTATAGCATACTAATCATTAATAATTCAGACAAATCCTGTGCCTACATGCTTTGTCTCCTTGCTGCAAGTAATAAAGGGTGCCTTGCTTGAACCTAACGTGAACTGGTCTTTGAAGTTTTTCCTTTGACATTAAGCAAATTATACTCTGTGGTAATTCCCAAGAAAGAGTAAACACAGAGTTAAGATAGCTTACAGCTTCTACTCTCTGAAACATTCACTGAGCATAGCTAGAAGGGGATTGTTAGTCTGGGTTAGTACATGGGCATATCCAGTGAGTTTTAAGGTAAGCTTTAAGTTGCTTTTTGAAAAGTTGTGTTGGAGAGATAGATGAGAGTTCATTGGGAAGCCGGTTCCAGATTTTCCTCACTGAGTTGCAGAACAGAGAATCCCCAGCCTCATTATTGGATTTATGTAAAGCTACTAGTAATTTATCTGCAGAGTGTAGGGTTGTGAGATTTTTGTAGGGGGAGATAAGGCTAGTGAGTATTGGAGTGTTACTAGGATGATAGAGGATCTTGTGGGTGATAATAAGTTGATGAAGCTGATTTTGCAGTTCGAGCCATACTAGCTGTTTTAGGTTGTGACAATGATAGGTTCTAAATGGGGAGCTAGTGGCAAATCTGGCAATGTTATTATAGGAGGTTGCCAGTTTGTTGAGGTTGTTTTTGGCTAGATTGGTGTAAATTGGTGAGACATACAGGTGGGTGGAGATAAGATGGGTATGGGCAATAGTAGTTCTAGCTAATGGTGTCAGGAAGGATTTAATCCTGTATACAGAGCCTAGTTTTCTGTTGCCTGATTTAATTATAGTGTTGATGTGTGTGTCAAAGTTAAGGTTGTGGTCAATTGTTACACGTAAGAGTTTACTGGTTGGGTCAGGAGATATGACAGTGCCATTATTGGATATAACTGTGAAGTCTGTTGTGGAGGTCCTTTGTGTAGGAGTGAATAGCAATCATTTTTTGGGGGGGTTCAGAAGGAGGCAGAGCTGTAGGAACCAGTTTTCAACTGTGTTAAACACTTTTTGGGTGAGGGACTGGAGTTCATCTAACGAAGTAGCAGAGCAAATTAGTATAGAATCATCTGCATATTGTATGCAGGTGGCTTGAGAAAGTTTTACATTTAGATCATTGATAAAAACTGAGAATAGGAGAGGGTCCAAAATAGACCCTTGAGGGACACCAAGGCTAATAGGAAGATGTGTGGATAGATTATCATCCCAAAGGACAGCTTTTTGCCTATTTTCTAAGTAGGACTTGAACCATTGTAATGCCTGTGTACCTAGTGAGAGGGATTTAAGTAAGTTTAAAAGTAGCTGGTGGTTAACCATATCAAAGGCCTTTGACAGGTCAATAAAGAGTGCAGAGGATAGCATATTGCTATTATGATTTTTGTTAATGGAATCAGAAAAGGACAAGAGAACAGTGGTGGTGCTGTGGAATGGCCTAAAACCATGCTGACAGTTAGCTAGTAAGTTATTTTGGAGTAAGTGATCTAGCAATTATCGGTGGGTGCATTTTTCCATGATTTTTGCTAAAGGAAAGAGTAAAGCTATTAGGCAAAAGTTTGAGAGTTCAGTTGAGTTACCGCACTTATGTAGCGGGATAATATGGGAGATTTTCCAGAGTGATGGGATGGTTCCTTCAGTAATGGTTCTATTTATTAGGATGGAAATGGGATAAGCTAGAACCTTAACTGCTATTTGCAGATATTCAGCTGGTAGATGGTCAGCTGAGGGGGTGCATGGCTTGAGTTTTTGAAGAAGGGTGCAGATGAGGGATGTTGGAACTGGTTGTAAATGAAATGATGGAGGTAAGCTAGTTGCAGAGGAAGGCATGCTTGTGCTAACAGGAGTTAGGGAATTAGCTAGAGATTGGACAGCCTCAGTGGAGAAGGTATTAAAGGCATCAGCAATATGGTTGGAATTGTCGTGGGTGCTGCCTGATGGGGTAGGTGTTTTGGGGTGTCCTGGGTGTAGGAGTCTGTTAATACCTGTTCATAACTTTTGTGGCTTGAGTTGATGAGCTTGCTGGAGTTGAAAGTAAAAGTTTTTTTTTGTCTAGAAGTATTGATTTTTTAGCAGCATTCCTCAGCTGTCTAAAGTTTTGATGATCTGTTTGTTTTTTTTTTTGTAATTCTCCATTTGGCCCAGATTTTATTTCTTAGTAGGATTTCATGTCTAGTCTCTTGTGAGCCATGGAGCAGTTTTGGTCCTAGTTCTGATACAGCGAGTAGGGGCATGACTATCCAATATTTGTAAGAATTTGGTGTTCATAGGTTCATAGGTAGGAACTAGGCTATTGGCCCTAGGGCCTATACAAGCCTAGCCAAAAAGGTACCCTGGCTTTCGCCACCCAAGAAAATTATTTTCCTGTGCCCCTGTCAAGCAGAACCACAGAAGTGATCCCCGGGGTAAATTTCCTATTACCCATCCAATCATCAAGATTTTTCTTGAAGAGTGTTAATGAGGAGCTTTGTTTGACATAGATAGGTAGTCTGTTTCAGAGTATGGGAAGTCTCTGGGACAGGAATCTACACCTCCAGCATGTTCTGTTTATTGTGGTGACAAGGTTTAGGTCCCGAGATCATGTAGCTCGGAGGAATTGGGATTTCTTTCAGTGGAGCATGTCCAACAGCTCTGGGTTTGACATAGCTTTGCATGTTAGGCAGTAAAGTATAACACTGAATCCTCAAGTTGGAGGTTTTTTAGGGGTAACCAATCACATGCCTTAAGTTCAATTTGGAAACTTTCTGGGTTAAAATTTCTGTTATTACGGGTAGTTCTATAAATGATTGGGTTGGGGATATTGATCTTTTGTCTAATTATATAGGTTATTGAGTGGTCACTAATGTCGTCAGGGAGGGTGCCTGCTTTGTAGGTCAGGGAATAACTATTTATGAGAATCCAGTCTAAGGTGCTTTCTTTTTTGTTGGGTTAATGGATTCTGCTGGGGGTGGTAATTGTTTGGGAAAAGCCATATAGGTTTATATGGGAAGTAGGTTTGGTTGAGGTACAGCTATTCCAGTCTATATTAAAGTCACCCAGCACTATGGTCTATTGTGGGAAGCAAGTTGAGATATACATATATATATATATATATATATATATATATATATATATATATATATATATATCTTGATATATATATATCTAGATATATATATATATATATATATATATATATATATATATATATATATAGATATATATATAGATATAGATATCCAAACAAAATAAGTCCGGAACTCAGGAGTGTGCTGTAATAAAATATCAAAAATCCAGCAAACAGCACAATTAACAAAGCCAGGGCCAGCAGATATCTAGTCCCAGTATGCCTTCAGCATATGTATCAAATGCTGAACAAAAGCATAAATGAAGAAATTCACCGTAGTTCAAATGCTGAAAACAATTCCAATGACTCAGTTTAACAGCTTGCCAGCCTTTCAGTAGATGTACATAAAGAACATGTTCCAAAATGAATAGCTAAAAGTATAGACACATTTATTCAGCTTGCAGAAATAAAAACAGTTATATTGCTTTGTTAATTGTGCTGTTTGCTGGATTTATATATATATATATATATATATATATATATATATATATATATATATATATATATATATATATATATGGGAACACTTCACATAATCGAATTACTGAAATCTCGAATTTCATATGGTCGCAACCATATGTTCGAGATTTCAGTAAATCGAATATGTAAAGTATTAAAAAATAAGACCTTACTTATATTAAAACATTACGTCCACACAGAGGCAAGGATTCCTGTACGGTCTGTGTGCATGTAATGTTTTTATCTTTTCTGCGGTGTTGATAGAAAGTGGGAAATCTCCCTTTTTGCGCTTCCGCATACAGCGCAAAATGGGATATTTCCCTTTTCCCCACTGTAGCGCGATCTCAGAGTTGGCATATTTAAGTAGGGGGGGTGGGGGGTGCAGGGGGACGAAGCCCCCCTGCAAAAGCGGTGTTTGAGTTTGTTTTTTTTTTTTACGGTTTCATTTCAGAAGTTCGAGTTTCCAAAACTCGATCTTTTGGTTTCGATTATATAAAATTCGAGATTTTGGGGATTCCAGCTTCTGAAGTGAATCTATATATATATATATATATATATATATATATATATATATATATATATAGATAGATATATAAACACACACACACACACACACACACACACACACACACACACACACACACACACATACATACATCTGCATGTATAAATACATTTCCTGTACTGCTGAATGACTGTGCTGGATGATATATTTGTGAAAACATTAGGGTTGTGTATGTCTGATATGGTTTAGTGGTAAATCACTTTGGCTATGGTGTACAGGATTCTGGGTTTAAGCCTTGCAGCGGCTGTTTATTTTGTTGCTGGACAGAACAAGGGCCATTGGATTCAGAGTGATTAAGGCACTTTTAAGCATTTTTAAGCAGGTGTGCATGGAGGTAAGCACTGCTAACTTCCGGTTACAGTTTCTTATACTGATTTAGCTTCTCAATTGCTTAACCTGTGTAGGCATTGCTTACCCCCATGCAAACAGGCTTAAACCCGCTTACAGCTGCTTAAAAGTGCTTACTCCTGCTTACCCTCGTGCCCATTTCTTTAAAAGAAATGAAAAAGGATTGATAGGAAAGTGGTGAAAAAGGGGCACAAAGGGGACACAAAGAGGGAAAGACAGTAGGGAAAATAGCTAGGGATGTGCAGGATGGGTGTAGGGAGGGCCCATAGCTGCCCATTTCTTTTACAGCAACAGCTGTGCATATACACTGATTTGGAGGTAGATTTGGACACTCATACCCCTGAGAGAGGAGTGAGGACAACAATAATATGTTGTGAAGCAAATTAGACCAGATTACATTTGTCCAGTGGACACATGCAAAATGGACAGCTATGTATGGGGCGAGATTTTTTTGGGGAACAGATTGCCCTTTTTTTTTGAGATGAGAGTGGGATGTTGGGGAGGGATAGTAGGTGTATTTGGGGAGGTAGGTTGGGTAGGATAACAGACAAGAAAGACAAGTCAGCATACAGGGGCAGTATATGACACATGTGGGGGTAAACACCTTGATTGGGAGGGGTGTTTTGAAATCTGAAGTCCATGAGGCCCCTAATGGAAACAGTGGGACTGAGGTCCCCACCCATGGGCAGTCACCACTACACCTTCACAGCCCCGAAGGTGGCTGTGCTGGGGCTGAGTAGGAGGGCTAGGCTGACCCACTAGTTGCAACATGCAGCCCTCAAGCTGCCGTAGCAGATCCCCAAATTCCCTGCTGAGCTCGCTACGCACCACACCCCGGACTTGGTGACGGGTGACAGTGGCCTGTCCATGCCTGTTCCTGGGGGGGCAAGCCCCATCCTCTGAGGTGCTTTCACCCAAATGTGGTGCAGGACCAGCAGATGAGGAGGTCCCGAGTTGGGCTCCAGACATGCTGGTGCCCGGTGCCACGGTCAGATGAGGTGGTACAGGTGGGTCCGCTGGGACCGGCCTTCCCAAACATGCTATGGTGTTTCAATTTTGCAACATATGTGGGTTAGTAACAGTCAACACATTCCAGGATTAGGTATAACAGCATGCATAGATATTCCCATTAACCCAGAACACCGTATATGGTACAGGTGCATAGCAAACAGAACACATGCATATATGGAACCACAGTGACCATTACAACAGCATGCAGGTACATTGATGGCAGCATGCCACCAATGTGGGAGAATTTCAACATGGCACATGCATAGAAGCAAATTTAAATATTTATCAAACAATAGGACATATGTCCCAACAGTAGATTTAATGGAGTTGTGTATTTAGTTTATTGTTGCAGATATAGTTGGGGGGTGTCAATTAACAACTAGTATATTCCTGTAGTTCTCATTACTTTCCTAGTCAGTGCTGTGATTGGTACATTACAGGTATTAGTACACTACCCTATGGCCTTAGTTTGGGCAGTGGTATGGATATAGACAACTATATACATGAACTGAGTTTTACCTGCGGTATACACCTCTTACCTGGTATACCTGTGGAGGTATTGTTTGTTAACACTACCTAACTGTTTCTACACATATTCCCAGATTCCAGTCTGATGTTATGCACATATCTGTCTATCTCTTATTGCACACACTCTGGGCATGTATTGACCACATGCAGGTGAACTGGGACATATTTCGACTATTGCCATCTTAAACCTTTGGTGAGTTGTACAATGACAGGCTTGTCTTCATTGACATTTTCCAAATATGCTGCCTACATGTCAGAGATTACCATGCTGATATGCCAGGGGGACAGTAACAGCCAGCAGATATGGGCCAGTTAACTGGATATTCTGGACAGCTCTGTAAACTTGTGGAGTATGATTCTGCATACAGCTTACTACCACTCCCAGGATTCGAACCATGGCTGTGTCTGCTAAAAATAAAACAGTGTCCATCACAGTTGAGTGTGCTATATAGATATTGCTGTGTATCTCTTCTCTGATTTCTGTCTATAAGTCTCCTGTGATTTTACAATCTGACCTTGTAATTATAACACTCTTATACACGATTTCCTAGACAGTTTTATTATGTAGCACAGTGTGGGTGACAGTGATGAGTAATACCTTATTATTCAGAGCAACTGCAACACTAACAATGCCATACAAAACCAGAGTAAACAGTACCAGTCCTAGATATCAATCTTTTATTTCTATTCACAGTTTTCATATCTGAAAGACCTGTGGGGGCAAGGTTTTTAGCACTACCTGAATGTTGCCACACATATTACCAGATTCCACATTAGTATTATGCACATATGTCTCACTCTGTTACTGCACACTCTCTGGTCACAGCTTTACAACATGGGGGTGGAGATGGGACATACTTAGCTTATTACTCTCATAACATTTTGGGGAGTTGCTAGATTGACAGGTTTGTTCTTATAGATGTCTGACAATCAGTTGTATTTCTTATTTGCTGCCTAAATGTCTGGGATCATCCCACTGATTTGCCAGGGGGACAGGGTGACAGGCAGCGGATATGGGCCAATTAACTGGACATTCTGGACATATCTGTACAGTTGTGGGGTATGATTCTGCATATAGCTTACTACTACTCCCGGGATTCGAACCATGGCTGTGTGTGCTAAAAATTCAACAGTTCACATTTCCGTTGTGTGCTATTTGGGTTATGTTGTCTATCTTTTCACTGTTTTCTGTCTAAGTCTCTCTCAGTTGTACTATATGACCTCTTGTGATTACAAAAGTTATATACAGACATTCCTACACATTTTGTTTGTGTAGCACAGTTTGGGTAACAGTGCTTAATACAACAGTATTATTAAGCGATTACAACTCTACATTACCATATGATACCAGAGTAAACACATGCAGTCCAGCAGTTAGACATTTATTGTCAGACTATTATCCTTTTACTTTCTTACAACCTATATGAGACTATTCCTGCCATATTCACTGGTGTATACAGTACATGCCTTAAACAATACAGGGTTTATAACGGCAATTAATGTACTACTACTTTTAGATTTATTTCCAATGACAGTACATGCAAGATTATTACTAACCTGCCTAACGATGCAACCACTGCAATCTACAGGTATGGGCTTCCTAGTTCACAGCCCACTCATCTGCCACTGTCAAAGACATAAAAGGAATATTTAGCCATACCTATCCATAATATACATGAGCTGGCAATTATTAAACCGGTAGTGGACTGATACTTACAGATGGCTGGGACATCCCCCATCTTCCTAGCCTCTTGGATCCACTGATTGAAGAGATCCCTCTTTCTCTGCTTCAGGTCGGCATAGTGATGCCTGACCTGCTCACCAGTTTGAGATATGCCAGTGGCACTGGTGAGGTCACAGGCTTCCGCTTGATATTGGGAACCCTGGTACTGGCCCTGCAGCAGTCTCTGGTCATGTCACTGGTCCTGCATGGAAGAATAGTGAATCCTGTGGATAGTAGTCATAAAAAGAGGACAAAAATTGTCAATAATCATTGAAATAACTACAACCAAAAATTACAGTGTCCTATGTACTGAGAGATAAAAAGTCATAAAACAGCAGATAAGCAACAAAACTAGAGATATGGGATAAAAACACCCAAATGGTCCCAACAGTAGTAGAAGCAACAGAGCTATTAAAATCATTTCTAGCATGTATAAATATTCTATTGATTCAAGTAACTAAACATGTACTGCAATAACAGGCAGTTATGGGCACATTGCTGGTAATGATGCCTAACATGAAAAATTGAAACAGGATAAATTTCATGAACTCTAATCATACTCTAACTTAGGGGTGGCTTCCTTCCCCATCATGGTATTATAAATACAAAATGTTTTGAGAACTAAACTGGGTAAACGTCAAAACATTGTCTACATTCAAGACATATATTTTAGATATTCTTATTTAATTAACATTTTGATATAAAATGTAACAGTATGACTAGTTAAATACTCTTTTGAACTAATTTGAATATTTAAAGGTACCTATTAAGGTCGGATATGAAAAGAATATAGTGCAAGTTAATAAAGCAAAATGAATTATTAACACAATGGTGGTGGAATGCCACCATTAGTCAGGTAGAAGTTTTAGGAGAAACCCATGCTTTAGAACTGAACAAAAAGGCTTTTTTTCTGATTTATTCTGTAAGAATTGTTTAAGCAATTGTGTCAATAAAATAGCATGGATACAGAACTTATTTAATAGCCTTCTTGCAGTTAGTTTTTAAGACATTTTCTGCCCTAATTTATGAAAATAAAGTTCATGAAGATTCATATGTATAAATTCAGTTCTTCCTGAGATATTTATAGTTTAATGCGAATGTTTTTTCAGTGAACATTACATTATTTTTATTGATCATTGGTTTGGCAAATAATAAATCACCTGCCACTGACACCCTCCAGCAGAAGTCTACAAAAACACACTAATCTGCTTTATAATTCAATATTTAAGTTTTCCAGATTCTGTTCTTGACCATCATTTCTCCCTATAAAATATTATGACCGCAAAGCCAGTAGAATATAAATTATTGTTAATAACTGTCATTAAATAAAATTATAAAATGTTGATTATGCATTTGTAAAATTATTAATTATTATTTTTAATTTCAATCACTGTTCTTGATAGTTACAACTTGGATTTATTCCAAGGGAAATGTTAACAGCAAATGAGGAACTTCCAATTAAAATCTCATTGCAAACATGCCAAACTATTTCACATTTAGAACCATTGTTATATTGAGTAGATGTTTTGATGACTTTTGGTACAATTCGCAATACTTTATCTTGCTTTCAAATGATTTACAAATTAGATCTTCAATTTACCATATAATAAGAATATTATTTTAAATTTCTAGATATTACACTTTAGTTTATGGTCATAAAACAGATGGAAATACATTACTGTTGTCACATTTTACTTTGATTTAGACTCACTTTTTAAAATGATGTTAAGATAATTTCCATGGATATAAAAAATATGCAGATTGCATTTTTATGTGTTCTGATGATATAGTGATAACTGTATTATGTGTTTCTGAATATTTAAACCAATCTTCTCAAAAGGTAAAACAGCATATAAAATCAAACTACTGACCTTGATGTAAATAGTTTATTAATTACATAAAAATGGAAACAGTGCTTAATTTAAACATTTTGGTTGATATAATGTGTCTTACATAGGTAATCTTCCAAATTTCAGACACAGTAAACATATCAGGTGTTATCTGAAAAAGTTTAAAATTGAAAACACATTGGAAATATTTTTTTTTGGACTGAAATAATTACATTAAGTAATGTAAATACTTCTACTCTGGATATTTTTTGTTAAAAACAGCATAGTTTATTCATTGAATTAACTGAAATTTTGTTTTGCATTTGATGTTGCCTAAAAAATTGAGACTGATGGTTTGGATTAGGAGTTGGCCTTGGCTTCAAAAGTGGGCAGTTGTAGGGTCTCTTTGTGTCTTTCTTTTTATTTTATTGACTTATTTAGCTGGATATGATGTCACTTTTGTCCTGGATATGGACTCACTTTTCTCTTAGAATGTGAATGCAACCCCCAATTTGATTATGAGGGCTAAAATAGTTGTGTTCATTACAAGAATATGACTGTTGCTTATAGTTTTACAAGGCTTATAAATGATCATAAGAAAATTGGGCATGGTGGATATGCTTTGTTCGGGTTTTCAATACATCCCTCCTACTTGGAGGGTTTGATGTGTATTATTGTACCAGGGGAAACTAAGCAGGCTGCTGTTATAATGTGGACCGGGAATCGGAACATGATATTGGGGTTGGGAGGGTGGCCTAATGGTTAAGGTGTTTCCCTTACAAACACAAGGTGCAGGGTTCAAGTCTCACAAGAGATAATTGGCTAGGCTTAAAATAGCTCGCAAGGGCAGTTAGCTTAGTACTAACCTATGAACCTATGAATCTATCCTGGAAATGCACTCTGCTCCCAGGTTTTAGGATTCCAGCAATAGGTGAACTTTTTTTTATAAATACTCTTCATCTGTGGGTATGCATACTGTATTATACTACTGCCAACAGAGCAGTATATACACTTCTTTTACAGATGTAAATCACATACTAGGTTAACAAAGATTTTGATAGCAAAAGAAAATGTTCACATAATTGATGGGTTGCATGCTTATACAGTTATAATATCAGATAATTCCTCACAGTTATTGAAAATATATTTGGACAGAACCAAATCTAAGAACCACCTGAGTATTAATTTGTAAATGTTTCAGAAAATAAAAATAAGACCAGACCAGGCCAGTTAAGGGCTACAACAAGAATTTATTGTCTTGTGTAGATCAGCAGATGCTGGCTTGAAGCAAACAATGTTGAGTAGATCGAAGGACTTATTTAACCAGTGTTATACTGTAACAGAAAGAGCTGTCAAATGCTACGCTGATCTTGGCAACCACAGAGCTTTAGAAAGTTCAGCAAGTGGAATCTGAGGGCAAAGGACTTTGATTGTACACCCAAAGGATTAAACATATTGCAGTGAGTTTAATATAGCAGGCAGCATAAAGACATATTTGTAAGACTGGGGAACATAGGAAATAGATCTACCAGGAGTCAGTACATATACTAGAATGTCTTGCTGGCTTCTTTCATGACCTATATGCACTGAATGAGAAGCCAAGGTCAGGCAGGATGAGACTTATAAAACGGTAATCCCACTGCCATTTCCTAACCTTTGTGATCATCATCTAGATGTGCTCTTGGGTATTTTTACTGAAGACAAAGTGAGAAAGCACCTTAGACTGGATACTTATTAAGAAACATCCACATACTTACAATGTAGGAACTTTACCAGATGATCTAAGTGATCATACTCTAACTTACATTATAAGACAAACGAATGACATTTCTACCACCCCTACCTATAGGATCTCACGAACCAAGAAACACTTTAACCCTGTACTATTCCAAAACAAACTCAATGCCTGTACCTTTAAAAATTCTCCCACTTGATGAGGCTGTTAAATATTTTAACTCTAAATTTCTAGCAATCCTCGATGAGCACGCACCTAAACGATCTATTAGAATGAAATCCAAACCAGCCCCCTGGCTTTCAAAAGAAACCAGACAGAAAATTCTACTTAGAAACAAATCATGGGCTAAGTGGAGAGCTAACAGAACTTCCTCTGAACAACAAACTTTCAGACAACTAAGAAATATAACAAAAAAGCTATACTTACTGACAAAAAGAACTATTATTGTAAACTACAGCAAACACACCAAAAGAATCCACAGAAATGTTGTATTAGCTTAAATAGTCTCCTTCACCCTGGCCACTCTAGCACACCATCCCCTCATGATGCTGATCATAATACCCCACATCAAACGGCCAACAACTTCAACACCTACTTCACAGAGACCATACAATCTCTAGCCAGTCAGCTTTCCACTGACAACACAAGGCTCCCAACCTCTTTAACTGGATCTTTACCAACATTCCAATTTCAACCTATCTCAACCACTCATCTACAAAATCTTACTAAAACTTAAGCCTTGTACTCCTTCAGCCAACCAGTTACCTTCTGAATATTTGCAAAAAGCAGCCAAAGTCATTGTCTTTCCCATATCCATCCTAATTAACAGAACCATCAATGAGGGAATCATCCCAGACATCTGGAAAATCTCCCACATCATCCCCCTACATAAAGGTGGTAACTCTAACGATTACTCTAACTACAGGCTGATAGCTCTACTATCACCTTTAGCAAATGTCATGGAAAAATGCATTCACCACCAGCTATTAGGCCACTTAACTAAACACAACATACTGGCTAACTGCCAGAATGGCTTTAGGCCATTTCATAGTACCACCACCGCTCTCCTATCTTTCACCGACTCCATTAATAAAAACCATAATAACAACATCCTCTCTTCTGCTCTCTCCTTCGACCTTTCGAAGGCTTTTGATATGGTAAACCACCCCCTGCTTATAAATACTCTTGAATCTCTTTCTCTGGATACCCTAGCTATACAATGGTTTAAGTCCTACCTCAACATTAGGCAACAGGCAGTTCTCTGGGAAAACAAACTATCATCCCACCTGCCAGTCACCCTAGGAGTCCCTCAGGACTCCATTTTAGGACCTCTTCTTTTTTCATTATTCATCAATGACCTTCATGTAGCAATCCCTGAAGCCACCTGTATTCAATATGCCAATGATTCCATGCTTATATGTTCTGCCAACTCCATTTCTGAACTACATTCACTAACTCAAAAAGTATTCAACTCAGTAGAAGTTTGGTTCTTGAAATGCTGCCTCCTTTTGAATGCCAAAAAAACTAAGCTAATACTCTTTACACCTACCAGTAGGTCCTCTCCTATAGACTTCTCTGTCAAATCCAACAATGGCACCCTTATCTTCCTGACTCTACCACCAAACTATTAGGAGTCACAATCGACAACAACCTTAACTTTGATAGCCATATAAATAACACCATACAAACAGTAAACAGAAAAATGGGCTCCTTATATAGAATCAAACCCTTCTTAACTCCAACAACTAGAGCCACTATTGCTCACTCTCATTTAATCTCAACTATTCTTTACGCCTCACCTAGTTACACTAATCTAAAAAAATAATCTTCTCAAACTAGCAAGCTCCTACAACAATATTGCCAGATTTACCACTAGTAATGCATTTCAAACTCACCACTTTCTATATCTAAAGCAGCTAGATTGGCTTGAACTTCCTAACATTCTGATTTTTTCCCAACTTACAATTGCCCATAAGATCTTTTACCAACCAAACAATACTCCTATACTCGCTAACCTCATTACCCCTTATAATAATCTTAATTTCCTACGCTCTTCTAGCAAACTACTTGCTAGCATAAGTAAGTCCAATAACTTGGCAGGTGACACTCTTTTCTCCAATACTGCTGGAAAAAACTGGAACCTTCTACCAATAGATCTAACTCTACTACCTTCACTGTCACTCTTTAAGCAAAAACTCAAAAGACACCTAAAAACTCACTGGTTATGTCCCTGCAGTAATCCTGACTAATCTTCAACCATTCCCTACTTCTATCTTCACACTGTCTCTGGATACAAAATCGTACTCTGCATACCCCTCGGTATGCAGAAACTGTTACTAGTAAGATTAATATAACTTCCAGTATTTATTTAAACTATCAATGAACTGTAAAGTACCTCATATATCATGTTGTAAGATGGCTTATATAATCCTATATACTCATCCTTCTTAGTATTGTACTTCTTCTAGACTCCTTTTTTGTATTCTAATTTCCTTCTACTCTATTTGTTATACATCTGTATATGATATTTTGTGTTATGTTTGGAGCTTTTCTCCCCGGGCCTCTATTGAAAATGGAATATATCCAGTTAGACTAGCTCGGTCAACAAATGTAAAATAAATAAAATAAAAATAAAAAAGATATTAAGGAACCTATACTTGGGGAAAGCCTAGGGAAGATGGGTTGGCACTAGAAATCTAACTGATTCTGAGACAGAAGTCTAAATTATTGGATTTTTTTTTAAGCTGGCCATTTACATCTGGAAATCAGAAACTGTCCCCATCATCTCGAAAACTAGTCATTATTGCAGTTATTTTGAATCTGAGCTAACATCTGTTTCAGACAATTTTTTGAAGACCAATGTATATTTTGAATCAAGACTATACGATTTTCATTGATTTGACAGCTAAAGTGTTGGCAGCACTGAATTTAGGAGTAAGTTTGTTAACAGATTTATTATGTGCAGGAGTACCAGGCAGGTATTCCCCTATCTTCTTTATTTTTCTGCCTTACATCTGTATCCTTTATCTTGTTAGTTGAGACAATAATATCTATTTGTATATATGTTAAATCTAACTATGCCCCTTTGTTGACAAAATAAATGCAATCACTACTTAAATCAAGAGACAAGGCTTGTGCAGCCTGGAACAAAACAAAGTATCAACCTGCTCTACAAACCTACAGGGACCTTAGAAATAAACCATAGAAGAAAATTAAACAAGACAAAATAAATTACTACTCAGAAATCCAATCAAAGTACTGCAATAACCCGCAAAACTTCTGGACAGCTATAAACAATATACTTCCACCAGGCAAAGTCAGTACACCCCCTCTTAACACTGCTAATAATTTAGATAATATTGCTAATCAATTTAATAAATATTTTACTGAAACTATCTTAGCACTGTCTAACAAACACCCTCATCTATCAGAATTATCCACTGCCTCTTCCAATGTTAAACCCACCTTATCCCTGCAACTTGTAGCCACAAAGACAATATAAAAATGCTTAAAAAGCTAAAACCCACCACATTAGCTGAAGACAACTTACCTGCCAATTTCCTAAAAGAAACAGTAGATGGAATAGCCTTTCCTATATCAATTCTTATCAATAAATCCATAGTGGAACTACAAGTCCCTCCCATTTGGAAAACCTCTCATGTTACACCTCTACATAAAGGTGGCTCTTCAACAGATCTCTCTAACTACCAACCAATCGCAATATTATTATCACTGTCTAAAATACTAGAGAGGGTCATTCACATGCAAGTGACTGATTATCTGCATTCTGGCAAACTTCTAACCAGCACCCAACACAGCTTTCAATCATTCCATAGTACATCAACCGCTATAATGTCATTCATGAATACTGTCAACTATCACCTGAACAACAGTAATTATGTATCCTCTATCTTCCTTGACCTATCAAAAGCCTTTGATATGGTTCCTCATAGTAAACTTCTAAACGTTCTCTCCAAACTAAACTTTTGTCAGTCTGCCCTTGCCTGGTTCCAGGATTACCTTACTGGATGCCAGCAAGCAGTTTCTTGGCAACAAACTTTATCACCCCTTCTACCAAGGACTCTAGGTGTCCCTCAAGGTTCACTCTTAGGCCTACTACTATTTTCAACATTTACAAATAACCTCCATACCTCAACTCCACAAGCCTCTCTCATCCAATATATAGACGATTTGATGGTGATATGTGCTGCTTCCTCATTTCAAGAACTTCAAAATTTAACACAACAATCCTTTCTAGCAGTTGAGACCTGGATTACAAACTCTCAACTAATTTTAAACCCCCAAAAACAAATTTATGATTTTCCAACCCACTGAATCAGCCTCACCCACTAACACGTTCAACATTGTATCACTAAATAACACCGTCATCTCCCCATGACCACACACCAAACCTTTAGGACTTGAAATTGTTTGCAACTTAAAATTTGATATTCACATTTCACAAACAGTAAAAAAGTACACAAAAATTGGAACATTGTATAGGAACAAGCATTACTTCACTAAAAATACTAAAGCTACCATTGCCCAATCTCACTTAATCTCCACACTGCTGTACACAGCTCCCATATTCACAAATCTAAAAAAATGAGAGCTAGGAAAACATGAATCCTGTTATAAGAAAATCACCAGATATGCTACAAATGTACCAGCTAGAGCTCACCATTGTATAGCATTCAAGCAACTCAACTAGCTAGAGCTCCAACACCTCCTTCACTATAACCAGTTAACCATGGCCCATAAAATCCTCTATGAACCTGAGAAAACATCCGCCCTACAAATATTACTTCAACCATATAGGTTCATAAGTTTATAGGTGTGTACTAGGCTAATGGCCCTGGAGTCTTAAAAGCCTAGCCCACAGGATTACCCTGGCATTGTGCCACCTGGTCTTAGTTCCTAGTGCCTCTGTCAAGTAGAGCCACTGGAGTGATCACCGGGGTGAATTTTCTATTTCCCATCCACTCATGCGACTAACAGAACCCTATGCTCAACTAACAAATATCACATAAAAATTAATACAACCAAAAATCAGGCAGGAGATTCCCTCTTCTCAAATTATATAGGAAAAATCTGGAATGTCAAACCGGAAAACATTACAACTGTTACATCACTAGCTCAGTTTAAAAGATTGCTAAAAACCCACATATTCTATAAATGGCTGTGTCCTTCTTCTGCTCCAGAATAACCTCTCCCTCTGACTATGCTACTACCTTAGCTTCACTTACTGACTAAACCATCTCCATCTGTCTATTCTATTCCCTATCCCTCTTTGCATACTAACATTACACAGTACTATACCACTGTAGAGCTGATGACAAATTAAGACTAGACATTTCAATTTCTTTCTAAACTATATACAGAAATTGTGTAATGTTATATTGGTCTCTCTATTTATTTACCAGAAATATATAATGATGTAATGTAAGGGCGGCCACGGTGGTGCAGCAGTTAGCATTGCCACCTCACAGCAAGAGGTTCTCTGGTTCGATTCACGGCTGGGGTGCCTTCTGTGCAGAGTCTGCATGTCCTCCCTGTGGTCGCGTGGGTTTCCTCCGGGTGGTCCAGTTTCCTCCCACATCCCAAAGACATGCAGTAGGTGGATTGGACACTCTAAATTGGCCCTAGGTGTGAGTGGGTGTGTGTGCCTTCTATGGAAGGTTGGGCACCAGGCTGGCAACTCAACACTGTAAAACTCCACTGCCAATCATGAATAGACAGATGATCCGATGTGGTGACCCCTAACCGGGAAAAGCCAAAAGAACAAGAAGAAGAAGATATAATGATGCAATGTCTCTCTAGTTATTGTATAATCTTTTTCATTCTTATTGATTTGGTTACAACTTATCGTGTACTATCTAAATTTAGTAATCCTTTAATTAGCCTTTATCTAGCTGCTTGTCCAAACTGTGTCTAAGCCAGTATTTAACTTTTTGTCCTATGTATACTATTGATATAATGTGTTTCTGTATGTTCAATGTGGAGCTTTTCTCCCCAGACCTCCACTGAAAAAGGACATGTCAGACTTTCCTGATACACAAATGTAAAATAAAATAAATAAATTTTTAAACGGGTACGGCCATTGGACACAAAGTCCATTTTCAGTGGCAACTGGCAAATAATCTCTGTTCAAGTGAATTGCTCAAGATCTCAAAGTCAGGAAAGGAGTCAAACCTTGTACTATAGGAACTACAGCTTGCAGCCTTAACCTCTGTGTCATCTACAATTACAGGTGAAAGGATATGAGCGTAGAGAGTGGTTTGTAAGTTGTCCTTATATACTAATGATGTTTTCCTCTATCTTACTGAACCAGAGATGGATCGTGAAATAGTACTGTGTGAGATGGGTTACGGTAGAAGATTGTTGGGCTTCCTGGATGAAGGATATAAATAACTCTTAAAGGAAAACTCAGACCCTACCTGCCCAGTGGCAGTGGCACTCACATAGTATGCTGGAGGTCTTGATAAAAGTCCCAAAGGAGAACAGATATTGTCTTTTCACTTGTATGACTTTGAACTGTGCCTAGGTAGAATGCTTTTTCCACATTTGTGTATTTTTGTGTGTATTTTTGTAACTTGATCTTAATCACCATGCCAGGTGTTTCCTAGCTGAAAGGATAAGGTTCTTGAGGGAAAACTCAACACCGATCTGTTCAGCTGCAGCATCAACAGTACAGTATATTGTCGCTCTTCAGTCTGAGTACTGAATGTGAGCCAATATTATCTTTTCACTGCTATTATTCTAACAGCACCTAAGCTGGGGACTTTCTCTGTATTTACCTGTGTGTGTATGTCTGTCTATATAGATATATGTGAGTGTGTGTGTGTGTGTGTGTGTGTGTGTGTGTGTGTGTGTGTGTGTGTGTGTGTGTGTGTGTGTGTGTGTGTGTTTGTAATTTGATACCCACAAATGACTTACTTAAGTACTACTTGTTTTACGGCAGACAAATCGGTTAATATATCTAAAACAAAAGTTGTATCATTCATTGAAAGTCTCATTGCAACTGATGTATAATTTAATTCTAGACAAAGCTAGGAATGCATCAGATAAGCTGGCAATATTTCATTATAGATGAGTCTGCAATTATAGACCATACAATGATTTGTGTTACTCTTAATTTCTTATGCTGCCAAAGTTCTGTCCCTATCATCTGTGGAGCATTTCAGCAGATAAAATGGAAAGCAGACCATAGACTTTGTATAGGCAATATTGAGTCCAATTTTCTCAAACTTCTGATTTATATTAAAATGAAGCAGTTTGGGGCACAGATGACTATAAACATTCTTGTAGTACAGGCATCAATACTGGAGGAAGGGAAAGTCATGAGATGTGTGAGCTTCTTACACTAGTTAAGCAGAAATTGATGGGAGCCATGACTGGTGGATGACGTGGCACCCATTAATATGCCTGCTAGATGGGGCATGAAGACCTCAGGGCTTCATAGTGTTATGATGAAATACAGTCCTTTAAAATATTGGGAACAACTGATATAATGGTGTATTCAAATGAATTGTTGAAAACTATTTGCCAAGTCTATAATGCATAGCTTTTCATATAAAGTGCTTTATTTGGGATTTAGTTAGGAATTTGAAGGGAACTAAACCCTATGCAATTGACAGAGCTCACTGGCTTAAGTGGGTAATGTGATGGTCAGAGATCAGGCAAGAATATATGGTTAAGTTAAAGGAATGATGCCCTCTGTAAAATTTTGAGATAGCCTGATAGTGGTTCTATCTGTTGGTATCTTCTAATTTGGGAATGGTATCTAAACATCAGTGTAATAAAACAGATAGAATAAGAAAATATTTGCATCTATGCATGCTACTAACTTTATGAATGTTATTTTTGACAATGTTTATTTAAGCACTTTTATACTTTTGAAATGTCACACAAGATGAAACTACCTTGCTATTCGTACAGCAAGCTGAAAGATTTTAAGCAGTAATTCTGAGACTGTCTCAAAGTGAAACAGATGAAGGGATGTGTAGAAATCTTTGTAGATATATCAAGGAGAAGTTGTAGATATAGCTGCACCTTTGTGTCTAAATGAATGGAGGATGGAGCAGAACGTTTAATAGGACTAGAAAGAACTTTATTAGAGTTATTACTTTTAGGCTGCCATGAGGAAAGAAAAACAAACAAACAAAAAAATCTGTTAAAGACATGATGTCTGTTCTGTGGGATATTCAACATATGCAGTTACCTGCTGATGATGAAATACATATACAAAAAGCTGTGGCAAGTGAACCACTTGGAATCTGATAATACTGACTCATAAGAATGGAAATTTTAATAACGGTAGTCACATTGATTACACTACAGCCAAGTAGTGGTGCTGGTAATGTTGTGCTTCTCTGCTGCAGAGGACAGTTTGTTTATTCTTCTGTCCTTCTGATGAGACATTAAACCAAGACCTCATCTGTTTGAGTTGATAGGAACTCAGGTGCATGTAAGAGATCCCATGGCACCTGTTGAAAATAGTAGGGGTTCTTTATTTACATAATCTATAAGTATTTACATAATCAAATAATTTACATTGCTACTTATTTCATTTTATAGATAGATAGACAGATACACACATACACACACACACACACACACACACACACACACACACACACACACACATATAAATATAAATATATATATATATATATATATATATATATATATATATATATATATATATATATGCATATAAATATCTATATATCATCATTCCCTTTAATCACAATTGCCATGTGGTCTGAAAAGCCTTTCAATAACATTTATTGTTCAAATATTACTAAACTTTCTGAAAACAAAAAATAATCTATTTCTGTTCCTTTTCCCCTCTTCTATGCATCCAAATCTCTAGATTCCATATTTTTAATTGCCCATATTTTACAATATCATTTACTAGTTTAACATCATAAGCTTTTTTGTTTTGCTGTCTTAAATTGCAACTAAAGTCTACTACAATCACATCCATGTTAAGTGCTGCATATTGTATTATCTTTGTAAACATACCCTCCCTCTCCTTATTTATTACATATGCACATACTGCAATAATTCTCATACCATGCTCCCTCCATCTTACATCAATTATAGTAATCCGACCTGCTATAACAACGGCAATATCTAATACTTTAATTGTACCTTTATATATATTCCTGAGCAGGTCTCTCCCAAAATTCAATATTACATTTTCCCCACCATACTTCTGTTTGAATTCTTTCTGATCTTGGCAAAATATAGTATCTTCTGGTATAATAACATCATCTACCTTTTTACACCACTCCAAAATGCCTATCCTTCTTTAAAAGCTTCTTAAAACTATTAACATTTAATAATAATACTTTACACATACCGTTTGCATTCTACCTTTTCTTTTCTCTTTCGGTCTCTTTTACCAGTTGAATTTCTCTTTTATTTGACTATTTCCCATTTAACATCTTCATTCCCACTTAAACCTGACTCTTCTTCTTCTGTGTTTGAATCTTCCTTCATTTATCTGTTTGTGTCATTTATTCTTCATCAGTAATACAGATATCTTTTTCCCATTTGTTCTACTAGTTCCTCTAACTTTATCCTAGATACTTTGTTCTTCTACTCCCTCTGTTACGTCCAACACTGCTTCATTTTCTTTTTCTTCACATGTTATCCCCAGATGTCCCACTTTTTTACATTTATGGCATTTTGGTTCATAATTTTTTGTATCATGTCCTATGCCCCTCCATGGAAAACACTATCTTTTTTCACATTTGTTAATCGAGTAATCCATTTTCCCCACAAAAAACATGATTTGGTTGCCCCTAATATGTAACTAGTCCTTTGTCACCTTCATCATTAATAACACTTGGAATATATACAATACTGTCATTTTCTAGTCTCAATATCACATTGCAATCCCACGCCCCATTCCATAAACCTCTATTGCCATGCACTTTTGACAAATTCAATACATCATTATATAAATTTAAAAAATGCTTTTTTAAAGTCTCTTTTTCCACTTCAGTTCAGAATTGTATATTAATTTTTTTCTTAGTTTCCCCTAAAAGAGGGCTTAATTACATAAAAGTTCCATGATGCACAGTTTTTCTTTTTTTTTTTTTTTTTTGTATTCTTCTACAAATCTTTCCATTATCTGCCCAGTCTCAAAAATAATGTCACATAAAGTCTCTTTATTAATATGGACACATGTTCTTACCTCATTTTTTTTTACCCTCAGTATCTTAATAACTCTGTCCCCATACCTTATATCTGTCCATTTCTGTATCTTTCTTCTGTTCGAGCCACACTTTAAACAATCTCTTTTTCAGAATTATTCTTTTTTCTTACCAAACACCCCTTCTCTGACCATTTCTGCATATGATTTTTTTTCTCGGCCTTCATTCCTTCACTCTTCTGCACTTATTCATTCTGTATCCTATTCATCATCTCTACCCACAACGTGTCCTTACCATCCTTAGGTTCACTTTCATCAACCTTGCCCAACAATAAATCATCCCACAACCCTCCCGACTGGAGGGTTGTAAGAAGACAACCATGTGTTGCATTTTCAGATATGAACAACTTCTGCTGGAACAACTCTTCAGAATCTATGTCCACTACATCTGCCACATCAAGACTGCTTTGAAAAGGCTCAACTGCCTTTCCCCCCCATCTCCCACACACCAAATCCATCACTCAGCTTCTCCTTCAGATCCAGCTGCTTTTCTGATAATTTAAACGTATCTGCTGTTTAGATAAGAGCACCGATATTATCACCTGCCTTGCTATTCTCCTTTCCATAATGGAAGTTTAATGCTTAACTTAGCTTCCTGTTTTTCGGAGCTACCTTCGTGCCTGGAACAGAAGCAGGAAGCAATAATGCACCACACACAAATGTGTCCCCCTATGGAAAGACTAAGTAAAGTTCCCCAATGCCCTGGCAAAATTTCCCCTAGAAGTATAAATACCACCTCAGATTTCCCATGAAAAGGGGCTACTAGCCTAATGGGACTCCCCTGGTTAACAAAGGATAAATAAATAAAAATAAATAAATAAATAAAACATTATGTAACACAAAGTAATAATTGTACTGTTGTACAATTTATTTTGTATGTTTAAATTGTATTCAGGTGCCAAGGTGACGTAACACTCCCCTGTGAGACAGCTGGATGTGGACACATGGCTGGATGGCATTTTAGCTGCAGTGACATATGGCTGTGGACAATTCCCTGTGGGGAAAGAAGATACTCTGCTGACCTCTCTGTAAGTGGCAGAAGGAAATCCTTATAGTGAGAGAGCTTGCATGCCCCCAGGAGCAGAAGTGTACAACCATCTGCAGTATAGGCTGGTGCAAGCAAATGCCATGGGAGAATAAATGTGGCACCATGAAATGTGTACACTGGGCAAAGCCTTTATTAATACAACATGTGAAGTGATGTATGTAGTGCTTGGTGTATAATATATGCAAATACAATAACAAGGTGTAAAAATGTGCCACAGCACGCAAGAAATCTGCTGTAGTCACACTTATGTTGGAGGATGTGTTTTAGGCAATGCTCCCTTACAACAACAGCTTTTCTACATGGTGTAACTGGCATCACTCTGAGAAGTGATTCCCTATAGTTATCTGCTAGGCTTTGCTCCCGTTGGAGAACAAACAGAAGGTCCGGAAGCTGTACTGTAGGCTGTCCAAGTAACACCTTCAGTCGATGGTGCCATGCTTCCACCTGGTTATTGGTGCATGGAAAATCCATGTCAGAGACATCACAAACATTCCAGAATTTCAAAGGGTATGTTGATGGAAATTACTGCACTGCAGGAGAGTGGGAGGCATACTTCCTTGGTTGGCCACGCACATAATGATGGTCCAGAAATGTTGCTATGGGCTTAACTCAGTCCACTAGTGTAGACACAATCTCCATAAATGCAGGCACAATATTGTCCACTGTTAGGAATGCCAGTGCAATCAGCTTGTGGATTGCTACTGAAAACACAGTGTTTGTACCATACAAGGCCACAAGTTGGTGATGATGGATTTTCTGCCAAATGATTTGTACAAAGTGGAACAGGCAACCCTTCAGGATACCCTTGGGAATGCCTTACAGCTGGCATGGATTGCTGCCTTCTCAAAATCAGTCATGATGTGTGGATGTATTGTGCATCCAAGATCTGCTGCCATCCCCTTAAGCATATCCACATATTGTTGTATGCTGACTCTGTTTTCCATGTCATTAGACAATACACAAGGGGAACAATCCTGATAGCAGTGGGGGTACCAATGGATCCATGTAATGTGTATAATTGGCAGCACACATCTGCACATTTTGGGAATGTGCCAGCCCCAAGTATTATGTTTGACCTGTACATATCTGTCAGATTTTGCACTGTAGTGAGCAGAACAATGGTGTCCTTGCCATCCAGATCCGACTTTCTTCTTAGGAGGAATTTACCACTCTGGAGGGGGTACTGGCTAACATCAATATCTGCTAAAGTTGCAGGGGGTATTGACATGAATGCCTGTGGCCTCTGTCATATTCTGGTAATGCTGTGATGGAGGGTGGCATGACAAGGCATCCTTGTAACACATTGTCATCTAGCTTTCCAAGGACACTCTGCATTACCTGACTAGGCAAATCATGGCTGTGTTCTGCTCTCTGCCATATTTTCACACTTAGCACAGCTACCTGTGTACTGGCTGCATCAGGCCCATGTTGGTGTGGCAAGGATTTCTGCAGCTTTTCCCAATCGTCATGGTGGACAGTGACAGCTTGGCCTCTACAGGTCTTTATTCTCTGCTCAATACATGCCCAGTATTGTTTGGATAGCACCTCCGACTCTAAATGGTATAGGTACCCCTCCATCACCAGCATGGGCTTACCACGTTGGCTGGGCACTGTCCAATATCTGCTGCCAAGCTGACCTGGTCTGTACTTGTAGTCATTCTCCATCATATCAACAAGACTGATAGAGGGCTGCTCCACATCCATGTCCTACAGTTCAGCATGACAGAGCATTGGAATGTCAAGGAGGAATAGGCCACTATGAGACTGTCCAAGAAAACGCTCAGCAAACGGATTCCTCTCCAAAAATATTTATTACAGATAATTCAAATCACATGGAAAGCAAACAAAAACTCCACCAAGTGAGGATCAGTTCCATGCTAATGTGTACTTTTGGGGACAAAAGCACTTATGGTGGCTTAATCCTCACTTGGTGGAGTTTTTTTTTTTGCTTTCCGTGTGATTTGGATTATCTGCAATAAATATTTTTGGAGAGGAATCCATTTGCTGAGCATTTTCTTGGATTTTTTTGGTTTTTGGACTTTTTTGTTTCACTATGAGACTGTGGCATCTGTGATGTATGTCACCTTGCACAGTATATGTCCTGTAGTACCTTGTTATGCCTACTACTATATACAGTGTCGTACAAGTGCTGTCTGCCACAATAGGCTGCTTGTAGCTCTGTGCACTACACTTTGCTGCTGGTATATCCCCTGCTACTGCTCAGACATTCTGTTTTCTAACTGGAAAAGCACTTACATAGTCAGCAGTGTCGAGCTGCATGGATACATTACTGACACTGCATTGAGTGCACTGTTCCCCTTTAATATCCTGCTGTCTGTCTTGACCAATCAGAATATGTTGCTAAATCTCAATCCCAGATACAGACATTACTTAGGGGCTCTTCCCTGTGCAGCACCCTTTTCTGCTTCTCTGCCCCTACATATGTGTTCACACTATCTGCAGCTATCATAGGATGGCTATTTTGAACCCCAACGTGATACACATTCTGCTCCAAAAGACTACAGTCTGCCATGGTAGGTACCTGGAATAATGAGTATTTGTTTCACTCACCCAACCAGTTTCAGGTATCAAAAACTCATGGCGAAATGTAGATACTTAGTACTACACACCTTAACACAAATTAAACTACAGGCAGACATCCGACACAATCCTGGCCCTAACAGTAACTCTTCTCCCAACAGCTCCAACCTTCCTGAATCCACCCCTACTCCTGTTATACAAAATCATGATCTCCTACCTCCTTGTACCTCACTTCCCATAATCTTCAGCTCAGACCTACTAATAACAAATTTCAACCTCAGAAGCCTCCTAAATAAAATAACTGAATTCCATGCTACCTTGGCCACCTACTCTCCAGACATAGCTGTCATAGCTGAAATCTGCCTAAAGCCCCATATCAAAGACTCTCAAATTACAACTAATGGTTACAACATCATAAGACAAGATAGACTAAACAAAAGAAGTGGTGGTATAGCAATTATGTTCAATGTCACTCATATAGTGGAAAAACTAAACTGCACTACCCAGACATCCCCAGTACAGAAATATTAGTCTCACACCTGAAACATAACCCTTAAAAAGCCATTCTTTTTATTGCCATATACCTACCTCCTGGAAACAATCTTCCCAGTATTGAATCCCTCCTTGCTCGGGGGCTGCTTCCTTATCCTAGGGAACTTCAACCTTGACTGCCTTTCTTGCTCCTCTTCCTGCCCCACAAACTTCATTAACCTGTACAACTTCACCCAGACCATCAACAGCCCCACCCACACTGACAAACATTCTAACAAACAGTCCATACTCGACTGGATAGTAACCAACACGCCTAGTATGGGCCACCAAGCTGACTGCCTACCTATCACACTAAGTGGCCATGCTCCCACATTACTAGTTAGGAAAGAATTCAGTCTCACGCATACATACCAATCAAATACACCCGGAGCAAGAAAAATGCCTCCACTGATACATTCAGTTTATTACTTCAGCATTGTGACTGGTTCCCATTAAAAACCCTACAACTTAACCATGCAGTAGAATACTTCAATAATGGCATACCGCCTGCTCAGAGGCGATCTGTGCCTGACATATAAAGCCATGTCCAACCCGGAATTAATGGACATGCTGCACCTCAGAAAATCCAAATCCCATCGAGCTACGCGCTCGAGAGACTTGAACCTCAGCACTGAAATAAATAGGACATGCTGGAGGGACAGATTCATAACCCAGAGGCTCCCTTCACTCTGGAATAAAATCCCAGTCCAGGTTAGGCAGAGTCCCTCATTGACTCTCTTCAAGAGGAATCTTGATGAGTGGATGGGAGATTGTAGGTTTACCCCGGGTATCACTTCTGTGTCACTGTAGACAGAGGCACAGTATACTAACCTCGAAAAAGGGCATAGCAAAATTAATTTAAAATAGAAGGTGAAAGCCAAACACACTCTGGCTAGGCTTATAAATACCCTAGGGCAGATAGCCTAGTATGAACCTAAGAACCTATGAACCTATAAATTCCTTGAGATCTTAAATAATCTAGCCCCCACAAGGACAATTCGTACCAAAGCCACACAATTACCATGGCTATCTAATGACACCAAATCACTAATCGACAAAGCCTGGTCACATTACAATTCCACCAAAAATAAAAATGATTTCACCATATTTCAACAATTAAGAAATCAAGCAAAGAAAAACATCTCCAATGACAAAAAACTTACTTTCAATCCACTCAAAAAAAATACATGAACAACCCACAAAAATTCTGGCAAAACATCAACTATCTCCTCAACCCTGGAAAAACCACCACCCCTGCTCCCTCCAATTGTAGCACCTTTGAGCCCATAGCATCACAATGTAACTCCCATTTTGTTAACTCTATCACCACCCTCCTAAACAACAAACAAGACTGATCACTAAATGTAGCGCCCACCACTGAAAACACAAACTCTTTCCACCCTCAAACCATTCAGACTATGTATATAAAAAAACTAAGTAAACTAAAACCCTGCTGTCTTGCTGCAGACCAGTTACCCAATAAAGTCCTGAAAATAGCTGCTCCATCCACAGCCTACCCCAGAGCCATCCTAATTAATCACTCCATCTCTGAACACTATGTCCCCCACCTCTGGAAAAGTTATTACATCATTCCCCTCCACAAGGGAGGTCCCTCTAGAGAAATCTTAGATTATCGACCAATTGCCATCCTCTCCTCCATAGCAAAAATCTTAGGAAAAAAAGTATCCTCCTACAGCTTCTAAATCACCTCACCACTAACAACTTGCTATCCCCCTCACAGCACGGCTTCAGGCCCAAGCACAGTTCTAACACTGGTCTAATAACCTTCACCAATACTATTCAAACCCTCAAAAATGAAGGACAATTGGTCTCTGGAATTTTTCTAGATATGTCAAAAGCCTTTGACACCGTATTTCATCAATGGCTACTCAACAAACTTGCAAACTACAGTCTCAACTCATCAAACCTAACTTGGTTCCACAGCTACCTGTCAAACCATCAACAGGCTACTAAATGGAAAAACAATCTCTCTCCTATTCTGCCTGTATATACTGGAGTACCCCAAAGATCCATACTTGGGCCCCTCCTTTTTACCATATCCACCAATAACCTAAACTCCGCCACCCAACATGCAACTATCATCCAATACACGGATGACTCCTCACTAATCTGCTCAGCCCCTTCTCCCCAAGAACTTCAACAAAAAATGCAAAAATCCTTCCTGGACATAGAAACATACCTCTCCATGCACCAATTAATCCTAAACCCAAATAAAACTAAGTTAATGATTTTCACTAACAAATCACCCAAGTTTGGCCCTCTACCCCTCTCTATCTACTCCTCCAGTGGAACAAAAGTTGACCCAACTAATCAAACCAAACTCGTAGGAGTTAGAATTGACAACAGACTAAAATTTGATATGCACATCTCCATAACAATCAAAAAAGTCCATGCCAAATTAGGCACCCTCTACAGGGTCAAACCTTACCTCACTCACCAAGCCAGACTAGTCACTGCTAGACCCCACTTACTTTCTACCCTCCTGTATTCTTCACATATTTTCACCAACCTATGCAAGACTGACCTTAATCTAGAATCCTGCTACAACAAAATAGCTAGGTTTGCAGCCAATCACCCCCACAAATCACACCATTGCTGTTCTCTCCAGCACCTCAACTGGCTATAACTTCCCAATCTGTTAACTCTAAACCAGCTTATCATTGTCCACAAAGTCTTACACAACCCCAACATCTGCCCTGCTCTCACAAACTTGGTCCAACCCAACATTAACCACAGGTCCCTTAGATCGTCTTACAAATTACTGGTGAAAATTACCCAGTCACACAACTATTATGGTGATTCCCTCTACGCCAATAAAATAGCCAAGGTCTGGAACACCCTACCCCAGCTCACCCAAACAAATACTAACAATTTTTCTTTCAAAATAATCCTAAAAGAATACCTCACCAGCAAATGGATATGTTCTTGCACTTCACCAGGGTACCACGTTCCTAATGTCTTCTCAGCTCTGTACTCTCCTTCATCTCAAACTACTAGAAGTTGTTTGTTTGCTAGTCTTGCTTCTGATAAATGTATTTGTACTGCTGTAAATTTCAATATAATGTTCCTAGAACTATTTGTTTTTCCACAGCATCTTTGATTATGTACTATTGGACTGTTTTTTTTTTTACTACTGTACTGTTGTATTATGCTTTATTAACTACTGTTTTTCTAATTGACTGTTTTGCTTGAAATTGTTAATATGTCTGGAGCTTTTCTCCCCAGGTCTCTGCTGAAAACAGGCTACTGGCCCAGTTGGACACTACCAAGTTAACAAATGTAAATAAATAAATAGTTTTCCATATGTAATGTTGTGTCCCTACTTTACTATTGTAATGTGCATGGGGTTGCCACTGTATTAACATGCAGACAGTTCACTTGTGTACTGGCCATGGTTGTCACCTTCCATTTACAATTCGCTCTTTTCTGGTATGTAAGGGGGACTGTAGCCACTAAAGCTGACATTTAGTCTGGTATGTGCTTCCTATCCAGCTTGCATAGCAGGATGGGGAGCACGTACCTGTGTATCCATGGGGTAGAGTCTTCTTGTTACTTGTGACAGCCATGCCATGACATGTATCTTGGGCTGTGACTTCCCACAGTTGCAGGTGCCGTAATCCACCTTTATCTACTGCCTACCTGTCCCACATTTGTGTACATTCCTGTCCACCTCATTCCACATGTTATTTGCAGTACTGGGAGGAGACAGGGCCACATATCTCTTATGCTCTTGTAACATGACATCTGGACAATCTATTTGTACATGTGGGCCACTGGCCCTGAACTAGGTACTCTATTTGCTTTTACATTCATACAACCTCACTGGCATAACAGTTCCCTGCATAAGCTTAATGTGTGTGATCAGTATGAGGTGTGAAACTAGGATGTCTGCTGCTAATTAATAACTTCCGTCTTTACTACTCGGACACTATCTGGCCAGCACAACACAATGTTCTGTTAAACAGCAGACATATATGTCGCAATAGTCTGGACATTCTACATATATCACTACTGTGATGACCTACTATGGGACTGGTGTATTATCACTCTGCTACACTTCATATGTTGCTAGGATACCAGTAATTCGTGCAGCGAGCATGTGTTCTTGGGTCTCACAGGTGCAGTTGCAGTTTAGCTGGATGTCATTCTTTCACACTGTTAATCCTAATGTTTATAGTAGATGGGACCATGTAGTTTATGTATGCAGACCAGTGGGGTAATTACCTAGGGCTATCACTGATATCTGCAGAGTACAGGTATGATTTTCAGCTGTGTTGCATGGGCTATACAACCATGATGATCACTGTCCTACCGCAGCTGTTTCTACTGGCAGGAAACAGCCGGGTAGCTTTCATTAGAGATCATCACAAAGTGGTTGTTTTCATTTCAGTGTGAAGCACTGTACCATTTCTGCCTTTTGGCTGTGTCATCCTACAGTCTGGCAGTGCTGTGCCCTTTTGATTTGGGTGTTGTAGCTCAAGGGGAGATGTCTCACGACGTACATGCTGGAACCCGTTGGATGAGATGAGTTATATGTTGCCTGTTCAATAAAGCTGATACTGAAAAAAATGCACACCATGCAAGTCTGTGGCTGTGATTCACAGTCAGTATGTACACATGTATACAGTGAG
This sequence comes from Protopterus annectens, assembly GCF_019279795.1. Classification (NCBI taxonomy): domain Eukaryota; kingdom Metazoa; phylum Chordata; order Ceratodontiformes; family Protopteridae; genus Protopterus; species Protopterus annectens. The sequence continues at coordinate 50,610,371 of NC_056727.1, read as the reverse complement.
CTGCTGTGTGGAAAGAGGCAGCATACAGGTAGGTTTTGATTCATTGTACCAAGCAGAACTACTGTTCAGTGAGGAACATAGCACAGGCAAAGGTATATACAAATTGTAGCATAATGGTATGCAGATGATGTTATGTAGTCTAATGAGTGCATAATAGGTTCATTGGCATATTCTAGGCTAATGACCTCTAGGGTCCTTATAAGCCTAACTGTGCAACCCAAATGTGACACAAAATTTTGATTTGTATTGGTGGAGATTTACTGACTACCTCTGTCCATCAGATATAGGAGCCAGACCAGAGGTGAATTCCTGTTTACCTATCCAATAGTCCAAGTTGCATTTAAAAAGGGATATGAAGGAACTCTACAACTCTGCTTCATATGGATGGAGAGCTTGTTCAAGAGAATGGCAATTCTTTGAGAAACATATCTGTCTTTCCAACATGCCCTATTTAGATTGCAAGCACAATCTAGTTTTTTATTATAATATTTCTTACGCTGTTTTTTGTCTTGTGGATGTGCAAAAGGTTCATCAAGACAGGGTCCAGAGATACCCTGTATGCCAGGTAAAGATCACCTTTCAGAAGTCAGTATGATACACAGTAAAGAGACAGGGCTTTGAGGGAATCAGCATAGGACATTGTGCTTACACCCTGTATACCTTTTGTAAGGAACCTTTGTAGACGTTCCAGTTGCTGCATGTGTCTGGTCAGATAAATATCAAGGGGGCATTATACTCTATGATGGGTCTGATCAGGGCCGAGTACAGTGGTATGATGACTTGTTTGGACCTAGATACCATGCTCTTGTGTGGAAGCTGAGCAACATAGAAGGATTTTCTTACTACCTTGGACACATGTTGGTTGAAGGCTAGGTTACTATCTACTTGAGTTCCCAGATCCCTGACTAATGAATTAACTTTTAATGGTGTTTTATTGATGATGTAGTTATCCAAGGTGGTAGATTTCCCAAAAAGTACTATAATGCATTTCTTGGTACTGAGTTTTAAGCCATGGCTTTAGCAGCAAGCATTTGTCTGTAATAGATCTTCATGACGGGTGTTATCATCTTGGGAGGATTCAAGTTTGCAATCATATGCAAATTTGGTCAGTCAAAGTCCTTTGACATTGGCTTTGACATACAAGTAGATGCCAAAAAGGATTGGCTCCAGTACAGAACCATGGGGGACTCCACTGGTGATCGGCCTCTTTGTGGAGGTAGCCTCACTATTTCTAACCTTCTGGGTCCTATCAGTTAGGCTGCTAGTTATTCAGCATGTTATAAAGGGTTTTATACCTAGTCCCATAAATCTGCTGACATTGCCCAAGTGGGGTATTGCATCAAATACTTTAGCCAGATCTAGATAGTAATATGCACTAGTTTCCCCTCATCCATTTATTTTGTGACCTTTTCAAGGAAGTCCACCAGATTCAGTAAGCATGACCTTCCTTTGACAAAGCCAAATTGGGATGGACCAGTGTCTGGAAGTCTCCTATGTCCTTGTTGATAAGTTCTATGATAATTCTTTCCATGAAATGGGCATGCAGCTTTACACTTCAGAAATCAGGTCATGATTTATAGTCATAAGGAGCATTAGGCACACAGCAAGTTGTGCATCTGTATAAACTCAAGCAGCACATGGAAACGTTCAGAACTGCAACAACCAAAGATGCAGCAGTTAGTGACTTTATGCCCCACTAACTGACATATAGTAGCATGATGCAGTAGCAGCTAGTGCAAATTGCATAGGTACTGGCAATGAAATGCATACCACCAGATAGTAATCTGTAGCTGACAGATCATTTTCATTCAAAATTGGATATTATATGGACAATGGTCAACATGTATATCAACCCACAGGATCTGTTGAAATGCATGAACTTGTAATACTTGTAGACATTAAGGTATGTGTAGCTTATTCCATTCTTGCTTATGAGGCTATCTGTATCCAAAGAGGGTATACACTGGATATATCAAACATTGGCCTGCATAACACTCACTTCACTCCACAATACAGTACTTCCTCATGTGGATGTCCACATCTATTTCTCCAGTAGACAACAAGTGAAGGCCATCACTATGCATGACTACATTGCGCAGATGTGGAAACAATGAAATTGCCTGTTGTCCATGGGCAATGACACAACAAGAAGAGCTATTATTGTATCAGATTCGAGGTAATGTGCAATGAGCAGTGGTGTATCTATGGCTTCAGAGAACCCTGGCAATGCTCACAATACTCATATATGGCATACAAGTCATCTATAATGCTGCTTTTTGCATTAAGTAATTCCACAGCACTACCTAGTTAGTACCTATAGGCACTTTTAGAAGCAGAAATATTCATAGCCAGGCAATGTGTACACATGTCTCATTATCTGATACACTGCTACTTTGCTTCAGGCGTTGCAGGAGACTAACTGTAGCCCTTGTGTCTCTAGGGATTCTCTTAATAGCAGTATAACACCACCCATATCCAAAGTTGTGTAGTTATGTCCAGAAGGACCTCTTCAGTATGCCCCATCACTGTTTAAAAGATGTTCATAGTATGCTGCATGGTACAGAATATGATTAACAGGAAGCATACAGACTAACTATCTTTCCAGTGAACCTATGAACCCAGTACAGCTGCCACCTGCCTCAACTAGCACACAGATCTCATAGAGCAACTATACTGAATTTTAGAGACAGCATGCAGCAACTCCATCACAATACACAGAAGAGGGTAGGCACAGTGCATAGCACTACAGGTAAAATGCCATCACCTCTGACAATCACACAGTGATAGGGTAGTACAACCAAGAGCAAACATGATGCTTGTAATGTTAGCAAAAGTCTTTGCTGGTCAGTGCATGGTCAAGTCACACACTCCATCAGATACCTCTACATATACTACACTGGAGACAGGATGCAGTAGGACAGAGTTATCAATATTTGCACAGCTGACAGGAGTCATAAAAAAGCATGGCTGCTTTTCAAGCTATGTGAGGAGACAAGTCAACTGAGTCAAGATAATGTCATATGTCATGGGACACTTTGCTCAATATACAATATCCTCCTATGGCAGGAAGGTGATGGCACTGTGGAATGATAACGCAGTAGGAATGGTGCCAGTGGAGTGTGATTGAAAGAGGTGGCACAAAGGGACTGACTGCAATTGGGGTGCCATTAAATAGGTGTGATCAGCGTTCACTTTGCAGGCCTGCTGTTTTATGACTACAGACCACCTCTGAGAGGGATACTGTACTGCTGTAGGGCTGAGACCTGTATGGACACAAAAGTGTGGAGATCTAGAGGCTAGCAATTATCACTGCCATGATGTGAGGTGATAGATTAAGGTAGATGTAGACCTGGAGAACAAAAATGTGTACAATACAATGGCCTTCCAGTGCAACCACCCAGTGTATGTAACTTCTCCAACCACAGTCAAGGCTATTGGATAGTGCAAAAACAGTGGCACTTTCTATTTTTCACATGCAGCATAATATATCAGCAATGTGTGCCACCAGCATAGTCCTCATTAGACATAGCATGGCAACATCCCTGGACTCCAAAGCCTCACCATGGAATTGACAGTGATGTGTGGCATAGCCACAGAAACCAAATATCACATCAGAATTCTCCATGTTGACATGGTTAGTGGCAGACTGGCTGGACGAAACCCTTGTAAATCTGTTGATTGATACTCAGTGCTGCCCACATATCAGGGTCATCCTGTGACATGTGATGGAGCCAGCATCACCTACTAGGATGACAAATGCTGAGTGCTCCCACACAGGAGGCAGTGTACCCCTCTGCTGCTGCAGCCAAAGTTTGATTTATGCTGATGTTTACTGTCACAGGTGAGTCTTCCCAGTGGGGGTGGTGAATACTCTGGCTTTACAGTTGGTAGCATATGTGTGGTGTTCCATAAATAAGAAGTCAAGAGCCACCCAGGACTAAAACAATACTACCTGTATGTCATCAAATTGGGACTTAGTCTGTGACTCATCATCATCAGACCCCACATCATTGCAGTCAAAAGTTTGATGCTGCAACCCAGCCTGCACATGTGTCATGCCAGCAACAGTCCAGCCTGTGAATATGCAATGCATGGCAGATAACAATGAATTTGGTTACTCCTTCAACATGTTATGTATGCAAACAGTGCTGCACACTATGCAGATAGAGAACAGGCACATGGCTCTACTGATTGTCATGTGTGCCTACATACCTGACAGACTTATGGGAAATATCTGTAGTGCTATTTCTGACCTGACATTTCAGTGCATGTCTGCTATACAGACATATATTATAGTTGTTAATCTGGTGCATCTCCTTCTGAAAGATGTGAGGGTTGTTCACTCCTAGAAACTATGCCCATTCTTCCATTTATAACCGTGCATTTACCATCTCTGTACACAGATGCATTTTTCTCTTCAGGCCTGTCAGCTGCCCCTATTTGACAGGAATGATCCTATTTTCATGCTTGAGTTTTGCTTGCACATGATGTTCCTGTTTTTGGAGGTATGTCCCTATTTTCAGGTTTGATTCACTCCTTCACACAATTTTCTGAATTCCAGTCATCACAAATGATTTTTGAAGCTGTCTAGGCCACAGAAAACCACACTACATTTTATTATTTTATTTTATTTTATTTAACATTTGTTTACCGGGAAAGTCTGACTGGACACAGGTTCTTTTTCAGCAGAGGCCCGGGGAGAAAAGCTTCATAAGTAACAGTAAATTTTCATGCACACATTACAATAATCAAAAAAGTATAAAGTAAACAAAATGTAGTATACATAAGAACATACAAATTTGTTACATCTTGACAAAAAAACCTAGGCTTTGAACATAGCTAGTACTATTTGTAGGTATGACTTAGGTCAAGATATAAGGTTAAGACAGGTCGGTAGGAACAAAGGATTAAACACCGGGAGAGAATGGATATGTTATGTATTAGAACACTCATGATAGGTTAGTAGAGGAACATAGCCACTTATTTTTTAGATAAGCTTTAAGTGACGGCTTAAAGTGGTTAGTGGATGAGATTGAGAGAATGGAGTTAGAAAGGGAGCTCCATATAGGTAGGTACTAGGCTATCTGCCTGAGGGCATTTATAAGCCTAGCCAGAGTGTGTCGGCTTTTGCCACCCCATTGATTAATTAACTGATCCTCTGTCAAGCAAAGACAATGAAGTGATCCCAGGGGTGTATTTTCTGTTACCCATCCACTCATCAAGGTTTCTCTTGAAGAGTGTTAGTGAAGGGCTCTGCCTGATGTAATTTGGAATTTTGTTCCAAAGCATGGGGAGTCTCTGTGACAGGAATCTATCCCTCCAGCATGTTCTATTTATTGTTGTGGTGAGGTTTAGCTCACTAGAACATGTGGCTCGCAGTGACTTGGATTTCTTTAGGTGGAACATGTCCATAAATTCTGAGTTGGACATGGCTTTGTAAGTCAGGCAGAGATCACCTCTGAGTAAGCGATATGCCACTGAGTACAGCTGGAGTTTTTTCAGTCGGGCTGCATAAGACATATGTTTGAGACCAGTAATCCTCATGGTGAGGTACTTTTGTGGTCTTTCCAGCTGTTGGAAGTGTCTTGTGAGGTACATCCCAAATAGGGCATTGTACTCTATGATGGGTCTAATGAGTGACGAGTAGAGGGGCACTATAACCTCTTATTTCTAGATGCAAACCCTTTAGTAATTAGATGGGCCACATAGAAGGATTTCCTAAATACTTTGGCAATATGACTGTCAAAGGAGAGATTACTATCTACCTGGTTCCCCAGATCTCTTATTACCTTTTCTGTATTAAGGGGGCTGCCACCTATGTGTTAATTCATGGGTGTTTTGTTTTTCCCAAATGGGATGACTATGCATTTTTTGGCATTTAGCTTGAGGCCATGACTTTGACACCAGGTGTCCGTCTCAGTAAGGCCCTTTTGGAGGATGTCCGTGTCAGCCGGAGAGTCAATTATGGATCCCAGTTTGCAGTCATCGACGAACTTGGTTAACCACAGTCCTCCTGTGTTTGCCTGTACTTCTGAGAAGTATATGCTGAACAGTAGGGGTCCCAGGACTGAGCCTTGCGGGACACCACTTGTGACTGGTTTAGAGTCGGACCTGGAGCCTGCTATTCTTACCATGTGAGTTCTGTCTGTAAGCCAGTTGGCAACCCATCTCGTGACGTAGGGGTTTATGTTCAGGCTGATGAGTTTTTCTGTAATACCCAAGTGAGGAATGGTGTCAAAAGCCTTGGCAAGGTCAAGATAGGCTGTGTGACCACCTTTCCCTCGTCTATGGTCTTGGTGACTGTCTCGAAGAAGTCAACCAGGTTTAGTAGGCATGATCTTCCCTTAACAAAGCCGAACTGGGTCGGGTCAAGTGTTTGGAGGTTCCCAATGTCTTTGTTAATGAGTTCCATGATGATGCGCTCCATAGCCTTGCAGACCAGGCTAGTCAGGCTTACAGGGCAATAGTTACCAGGGTCAGTTGTGACCCCTCCTGTGTGGAGAGGAATAACCGTTGCTGTGCGCCATTCTATGGGCACATAGCCTTTGGAGAGGCTGAGGTTGAACAGCGTGCTTAGGTGGGGGGTTAGTTCGTTCTGTAGTTCGTGCAAGATGAAGCCTGAGACACCATCTGGCCCCAGTGATGCTGTGTTTTTGGCTTTTGAAAGGGCTGTTTTCACCAGTGTGTCTGTGATTTTTGGGAAACTACACTTTTCCGGTATTGTTGTGGGCCCTTTTGGAGGTGAGAGGGGGCTGAAGTTTGCACTGAATCTATCTGCCAGGATGTTGGCAATATCAGTAGGTTCAGTATATTTTGTGCTGTTTTGCACTAGTTCAGTGCATATCTGCGAGTTGCCACTTAGATTCTTAACATAGCTAAAGAAGGCTTTGTGGTTATCTTTTGAATCCTTGGCTATTTTTCTTTCGAAGTTAGCCTTGGATGATTTCATGAGGGACCTCGATTTCTTACTGATACTGATCAGGGATGTCTTTCCTTCTTGGGATTTGATTTTTTTCTGAACTAGTTTCCTCCTTCTATTGTATAGTCTGTTTATTGCAGGGGTCCACCAAACTGGTTTCCTTCTCTTAGAGGAGTGAGTCTTGGTTTTGCTAGGGATGGCATAATCCATGTATCCTTGTGGGTGCTCATAGAGTGCATTTGTAAAAGTTTCTGCATCTTGGGCAGCATTATCCTTTAGCGTGGGGGCTGTGAAACTTACCACCTCTGTCTTAAGTCAGGTGAAGTTTGCTTTAGAAAAGTTGTTTACTGTGGTTTCCTTGGTTGGGGCAGGGTGGTGGGGTGTGGACATCCAGAGTGATTAGTTTTTGGTCTGATCTAACCAGTGACAGGTTGACCTCCGGTGTGGAACACCTGTCACCCATGTTGGTGATGACCAGGTCCAATATGTTTTCACCTCTGGTAGGGGAGTTTACCAGCTGATCCAGGGCATTTGAGTTCATGAATTCCAGGAAGCGCTGAGCCTGGAAATTTTTACTCGAGTAGTTTTCCCAGTGAATGGTAGGGTAATTGAAATTGCCCAATATCAGAGTGTTTGGTAGGACCTTCATGTTTTCCAGTGTCTCCAGAAAGGTGGAGTGGTGGTCCTGGGTCATGGAGGGTGATCTGTAGCAGGCCACAATTTGCATTGCTGATTTGCCTGATGTTAGTTGCACATGGATGATCTCAGAGGTATCATGCTGTGCCACTAACCTGGAGGTGTAGGTATCCTTGAAGAATATGGATACACCCCCTCCTTTTGTGTTTCGGTCAGTGTTCTGTGGCCGAAACGTGTGGTATGAGTAGTAGCCCGGTAGTAATGGGGTGCTCTCTGGAGCCTTGAACCAGGTTTCAGTTACTGCACAAATGTCGATGTTCTCCATACTGAGGAGTGCTTCGAGCGCGTGCATTTTGAGATTTAAACTCTTGGTGTTGAGTAGCATAACCCTCAGTTTTTTATTAATTGTGTTGTTTACAGAGGTGGGTTTGACTTTTGAGCCTAGCCTAAAAAGGCACTATGGGGGCAGCAAGAGCATTGGCCAGTGTTTGAAAGCCTAGAGGTGACAGGTGCAAGCCGTCTCTTGCAAAGCAACACAGCTTGTCGAGCATGTCATCCCAGGCTGACAGACACTGGATCCCCTTTGAATGACACCAGAAGCTTAGACAATTGCTGAAATTCATCATTTTTTCTTTATACTGAGGTATCATTCTTAGTGAGGGCAGGATGCTACTCAGGGTCAGGGTCATACCAGCCTGGGCTACATGATCAGAGAGCTCTTCCATGTCTCTTTTCATGTAATCCAGGGAGGTACGTCTCAGGTAATTCATACCAACATGAACAATGACAGTCATATTTGTACTTGTTCTGGAGTGACCTGAGTGCTTGTGTAATGTGGCAGATTCTGGCTCCCGACAGGGAGCTAACAGTAACCTTTTGCTTGTCCAGCCTAGTGAGTGGAACATCAGTGTGCCTGATTATAGAGTCACCTATTACTAGTGTGTTAGGTATGTTATTTTGCCTTAAGGGCTGTGATTGTGCGGTACACTGATTTTGTGTTTTATGTGTTGTCTGGTTTGTGACAGGAATTGCAGGTTGTTTGGGTGTCTTGCTTTGGAGGTCTCTGATGCTTTTGCAGGTTTTTATTTAGAGCCTCCAAGTATGATTTTGTGTATTTATGTGTATTTTTTGCCAGTGCTGTTTTAGTAGGTCTGTGTGCGACTGGAGTTGTGGTGCAAGTGTTAACCTTCTCCTCTTGACTGTCTGTTCCAGTCTTGGGTCGAGACAGCTTAGCTTCCATATACGAGATATATAGTTGGAAAATAAAGATTCTCCTCCAGTGTTGTTGGCCTTATAGATGGCGAGTAAGTTCTTGTTTTTAGAGTGAAGTAGTCTGCTGGAACTGTAAGGAATGATGAGATTTTGTAGTTCAGGGGTTCTAGTTGGTTGTGTTACAATTTTGTGAGTTAGACAGAGTTGGTTGTAAAGAATAACATTGGGAAGATCAAGCCAGTCTAGTATCCTTAAAGCTGTTCAATGATGTGTTCTATATGGGCAGTCAGATGCAAACTTAGCAAATTTATTATAACATGCTTCTACCTTAGATAAGTCAGTTTTCCTTAGATTAGTTAAAATTGGAGAGGCATATAGTAGAGTGGAGAGCAGATGGGTTTGTGCTAAAGTATTGTTGGCCATTGTGGTCAGGAACCTTTTGTGCCTATATAGACTTCCAAGTTTCTTATGGACTTTAATAGTTAGGGAGACATGCAAGTCAAATTTTAGGGTATTGTCTATTTCCACTCCAAGAAGCTTTGTATGGGTTGTCGGGGAGATCACAGTATTGTCTTTGGTCATTATGTTAAATGTTGGGCATGAGACAGATGTTTTATTTAGGTTGGAAGAGTAATAATTTAGTTTTGTTTGGGTTCAGGATTAGATGGGCATTAGCTAACCATGTTTCAACAGAAGTGAAAGATTCCTGTGTTTGAGAATGAAGAGCTGACAGAGAAGTGGCAGCAAAGATAAGTGTTGAATCATCTGCATACTGTATTATAGAATCATGTGGAGTAGCTGTGTGTAGATTATTAGTAAAGAGGGAGAAAAGGAGAGGGCCCAGGATAGATCATTGGGGGACACCAATGGATAAAGGAAGGTGTGGATATAGATCACTCTGCCATAGAACAGATTGTTGACAGCCAGATAAATAGTTATGAAACCATGCTATGGCAGATGGTGAGAAGGATAGTTCAGTTAGTACATCTATTAGTTTGGAATGGGAAATTATATCAAAAGCCTTTGATAGGTGTAGAAAGATAGCAGATACAAAGTTGTGTTATTCCTGTGATGGTTTACGGTAATAGTGAAGGATAAGAGAGCTGTAGTATATGATCAACATACTAGTGGCACTAATAATTTAAAGAAAGTGGACACCCATCTGGCATGCCCCTTTTTCAGAAGAAAAACAAATGCCCTTGTGTGGCAGATATTTGCAATACAGTTAAGTCTACAGATTTTATACTGTTTGAAAACTATCCTTATATTTTTAATATTTTTCCACTTTTTTAATGTGTCTCTGAGTAGTATCCAACATTCCAACTGGAACTGAAAGAGTTATGTGCTATCTGGTACTCCAGTTTTATGCTAATTCTATGTCCAAAATTTTGGCTGGATGCACCTACTTAGTGCATTTGTTCCTTTTTTCAATGTCTGCAAGTCGAGAGGTATGCTCCTCTTAAAGTAGTCTTGCAGTGGGTCACAGCCCCCATTAAGTGACTTACCTCCCTTCTGCTATGTTGCTGTCCTCTTACAGCCATAACAAGTTATGTCAGTGATACACCTCTAACACTGCCATGTTGTACAATGTTGCCTACCAACAACATTGAAATTGTTGATCAATGTCTATCAGATTTGCAGCTATACTGGCTGATGGTCCTGATTCCCTTAAGAAGTAGCACTCATGGGTCCTGAATGCCTGTTCTAGAATGTCATTTTTAACTCAGCTGAATTTGTCTGACTTATTATGTCTTCTCCTCTGAGGGATATGAAAACATCTACAGAGGCAAGATAAATGGCTTTAGCCAGACTGCTATGGACAGTGAACTACAAAATAACAAACAGTCAGTTGCCACAGTTATAGGACAATAGTGCTCTCAGACAAGATAAGAACTTAGCAGTTTCTGCAGATGCACAACTCTATGGACAATGGATGCCCCATTTATACTCCAGAATACAGAAACGGAAAGACATGTTCATGTGTAAAGCTGAGAGGCTACCACACTAAGGCCTACATGGATGAAAATGTGAGTGTTCCTGACCATGAATTACTGATACCACCGTATTAACATCAAACAAGAAAGACTTTCAATGTGTGGGATCATGGTGCAGTGGGGATTTAGGTCTTGCTCCTTTCTCCCCTGTAGTGTAATCTCAGAGTTTGCATACATAATTAGCAGGGGGTGGGGGCTGCAGAGGGGATTCCCCTGCAGAAAAGCAGGTTTTGGCTTTCTTGTTTAGGTTTTGATGTTCCAGAATTTCTAGGTTCCCGGTTCAATGTCATAACATTCAATGTTTATATATACATATGTATATATATATCTATATATATCAACCACAATGTTGAGAGCAAGAAAGTCAACCTCAAAAGGTTGACAAATGCAAAACATTGACAGTTGTGCAAAACCAACAATGCCCAGGTGAGAGACTATTCCATTTCCTCTGGAAATATGCAATCTCAGAGTTAGTATTTTCAATTAGCAGAGGGTATGGGGGTGCAGCGGGTCTTGCCCCCCTGAAAAAAAGTGTTCTTATTTTGTGTTTTGTTGGTTACATGTGGCAAGGATTTTACTTGTGCATGTATAGTTTGTGGTTGGCTTTTCCGATGTCTAACTTTTACAGTCAACTGTCTTGCTATAAAAGTCACAGACTTAAACTTAACACAAAAAAATACATGATCATCCCATTCGGCAAAGGAGACGTCCCTGCAAATTACAGTATTAATAATACCCCCCTAAGTTCAAACCCAGTGATGAGAGATTTGGGAACACAGGCTGATAGCAGCCTTAACTTTGATTGTCATGTTTCCAGTGGTAAGGAAGGCCTTTTATGCTGCACATCTCATAAGTAACGGCATAGCATCCAAAGTGAAGGAGGTTACAACTCCCCTGTACTCATCCCTCATCAGACCAATAATAAGAGTACAAGGCTCCCTTCTGTATGTACCTCACCAGACACCTGCAACAGCTGGAGAGACTTCAGAAGTTTCTCACCAAGAAAATTCAGGGCCTTCATCACATGGTCTACATGGACAGACTGCTTAGAGGTGACTTGTGCCCGCCATACAGAACAGTCTCGGACTCTGCCTTAATGGAAATACTGCACATCCACAAATCAAATGGGACAAGACTCACTTGCTCTAGGGATCTTAACCTATGCTGCGACATTAAAAGGAATTGCTGGAAGGACAGATATGTCTTCAAGAGTTTGTCACTCCTGTGGAACAAACTCCCAAGTCATGTAAAACAGAGCTTCTCAATGACCCTATTTAAGTGTAACTTTTACAATTGGTTGGGAAACTATAAATTTACCCTGGGAGATTCACCTATATCCCTCTTTAATGGGGCAGTTGTTGCTGATCCTAGATTCATGTGCTAAAATAAACTATATCTCTTGGTCTATAAGCGAACAAGGGTGTAACATAGCTAGGCTTGTAAAGGCCATAGGGCCAATAGCCTAGTAATCTCCTATGATCTTATGATCCTATTGTGGGGTGTCGACCTATTGAGGTACACTCAAATATATTTGTGTGTAAATATATATATATATATATATATATATAACTAATGAACCAGGCTAAAGTGCTCAAGAGACAAAATCCAAACCAAAAAACAACCATAGCACTTGGAAAAAGCCCACAACTCTTCTCAATGTAGTTTAAAATTTATTTAGCACTCCACACACATAAAATCAGCCCTTCGGTCCTCTATATACATAAACATAAACGCTTTCTTAAGCGAACATATAGCGTTTTCATCTGCAACCAGACTTCCTCAGATGAAACACATGCATAAACCGGAACTCCACTTAAATACTTTCTTACTTAATCAATTGGAACATTTCTTTGGCAGAAAACCTTGTGACACTCCCGCCATATAAAATACATCAAACTCATAATTCAAATGTAATCTACACTCAGTTCTTAAACTAATTAATATTATCATTCCTACAAAATCATAAAAATTCATATAAAAATATATGTATATATGTTTATAAAAAATACATTCATAAAAATATCTTCATTATAATATCAAAGGGTATCTAATACCATCATCTAGTGGACATCTTAAAAATTGCATCAATAACCCATAATTTAAATCCCACAATAAAATTCAAGCAAATACATTGTCATATTAAAAAAAATCTTAAAAAAATATAATTATCTAAAAGTTATCTAAAAAAGTTTTTGAACCAATAGACTAGAATAGGTGTGTATTAAAGTTTTGCCGGCCTTAATTTCAACACTGGTTTAAGGGAAACTGAATCATTAAGCCCTGGAAACTTTGTAGCTTCCAATGTTAATTGCCAGAAAAGTTCTTTATATTCAAGATGGGCTTCCCATGGACTACCCCTAATGTTTTTAAGTACCACTTCCAAGGCAAAAAAGAAAAATTTGGCTTCTTGGCATTTTGCGTATGTCTGTATAGAGCATTATTTTTACATTTATTCTTAATATCATAATTGTGCTCATACATTCTACTTTTTAACTTTCTCTCTGATTTCCCCTCATAAAATGCATCACATTTATTACATGCTACTAAATAGACTATGCCACTTATTTCACAATTTGCATAACTTTTACTCACTATTAACCTATCACTACTCGTAAGGTATACTGTATCTGTTTTTTGATCCATGCACATTGAGAGCAGCGTCCACATGTAAACGTACCCACTTTGTCTTTCTTGTGAGTTATAAATTCATTCTTATTATTTTCCAAGATATTTTAATACTTCTACCCTTACGATAGGTACATTTAAATGGTTTGTTAAAAATAATCTTCAGATCCGATGTGGCACTAAACCTAGCCCGGTCTTTCTCAAATAATACTCTAATTGTGTTTGAATCGCCATTAAAATCTGTTATAAAATTACAAACCAATTCTCCATTAACCTTATCTGACAAGTCTTGCTCATTTTCTTCCCTTGTGGGAATACCCTCACCTAAAATAGGCTTGAATTTCACTTTGCTTTCCTGTCTTATTTCCTCTTCCACTTTCTTAATCAAATCCACTGGGTAGCCTCTTTCATAAAACATATCAAATCATTTCTTACATTCATTCTCAAAGTCACTGTCCTTTGATGTCATCCTACTCCCCCTTACATGTTGTCCTTTTATTATTCCTTTTTTCTGATAGAAGGGGTGTGCACTATCAAAGGCTAAATATGAATTAGAGAATGTCTCTTTCCTGTATACTTTAGAAATAAAGCTACCATCCTGCTTAGAAATAGAAATGTCTAAATATTCAAGGCTGTTTCTATTAATTTTATATGTAAATTTCAAAAATTCACTAAATTCTCATATATATTAAACAAATTCTAAAAACCTTTCTTCTGTGTCAATCCATAAAAAACACATATCGTCCAGGTATCTTTTATATATATATATATATATATATATATATATATATATATATATATATATATATATATATATGTATATAAAACGCACACACACACATATATATACATTTTATATTTTTTACTTCATTTAATTGCACTGATGACCCCCATGTCTTCACCAAACTTACCTGCACCATAACTGCTTCCTTTAGTGTGAGGTAGTGGATGACCACCACAATTTTCCTCTGTTAACTTTTTCCTATCCCATGGAAAGCTATCCCCGGGATTCATGAAGCTCGGCGCAAGGACAGCATTAGCCTTGCGCCAACCATGCAGCGTAGAGATGGCGCAGCAGTACCACATGCATATTAATGAAGGCACACTGCCGCAACATCCACTTGCATAGGAAATGTGCGTGAGTGCAGGGGGCGTGTCTAAGCGCTGCACGGAGGCGTGAACATGTCGGCTGCATATGTGCATCCTAAAATGCTGACTAGTACAGCCTGCCTCTAATGATAATCACTCCTGTTAGTGTCCGTGGATACTGAAATGTATGCAAAGCATACAAGACAGTTTTGCGAACACCAAAATAAAAAGTAAACACAAAGGCACGTAGCTGAATATTGAGTCCCCGTCCCTCGAACAAATGACATTTAAAACCCTGTGCCCGTATTCCATTGTAGTTTTGATAGTTATACCAAGTGGAAGTGAAACGTAGCATGTTAGCATGCCGCTTCCATTTGCTAAGCCTAGCCCAATGGTTAGGGTTACCACATGTCCCACATTGTAAGGGACAGTCCCCCTTTGGGCAGTTGTGTCCATACCAAAACCATTATAAATGTTAAATGTCCTGCAATTGTAGGACATAATTATGTCCCATATTTTATGTAATAGTTCCATACAATACTTATTTCCGTATGTAAAATACCTAAATGTTACAAGAAACAGAATAAGCAACTAAACTGCTACAACAATAAGCTTTCAGTTAGGCATAAAACTAATGTACTATCCTTTGGACTGACCATGGGTATGTGTTGGCCTGTAAAATCTGATGAGTGTCCCAAAAATGTCCCATTTTGGTCATTTGAAAAGGTGGCAACCCTACCAATGGTCAGAGCATTCGCTCAATATCTGCCCATTTGTGGTCCAAGTCGTCCTTGTCAGGATGGCCCAAAGATGAACAGGTATTACCCGGGTCTACCTACCATGTCATGAAAGATAAGTATTTGCGTGTACCTATGTGCGTGAAGTACAGCATGTGGAAGATCAAAAATGCTAGGGTAGTCCTCACAACCATATTGGTACCAGAGATATGTAGTGTACGCAATGTGTTCTGTTGACTGTGCCATGGGCCATCAACCAGAGAAGGGATGGATGGTGTGTGTGGAATATGAGGGTGGGGGTGATGGGTAATGTAATAATTCGCCAAGGGGAGACTGGGTTGGATGCACAATAGGTGAACTGGAGGTGTACGAGGGAGCAGTGGGTGAATCAGAAAGAAAACCAAAGAACAAACATTCACATCCACAATACAACCTGACAGGCCAAACTGTAGAACACAATCCCACAAACATATGAACATTAAAATGTGCGATACACATGTACAGAAATGTTACCGGCACACACCCACATAATGGTCTGGCCTGAACTGAGCCATCCAACCCCAACACACATGGATACATAATTGAATACCCATCATCCCCTCCACAGCACACCACCCCCCCCCTTCCTGAATGTCCACCAAAACCACCCATACTCGGGCTGCCAGCTTGGTGCAGCCATATCTGCACATAGTGACCCCTACTCATATCTAGTAGGCAGTCCCACCCTAGGCAGTCTCATGATTGCAAATTATTTATCCCTTGCATGTATAACCCTACCTCATTTTCATAAATCCAAAAAAATTGAGGTTATCGGTCCCAAAATTTTTGGATATCCCTCATGGGATAAGTATCTGGTCTAAAGATTAGAGTTGGTGTCACAACACGATGTCCAGTCCCATAGACATCTGGATACAAGTTGTATGCGCAGTAGTTGTCCACAACCCTGCTCAGCCTCCAGCCGGTCCTGCAAAACATACAACCCTGGATTAAGCACCTGACCGTGATGCACATCTCCCCATGTGCATTATCAGGAATATATACCTTACACATTCGCATAGTGGCAGTTGGATATAGGGTGATTATGGCGCTTTAAAGCAGATGTAAGTAGGGTTACCACCTGTCCCACTTTGCGAGGGACAGTTCCTTCTTGGGCAATTGTGTCCTGACCAAATATAATAAAATGGCAAATGTCCTGAAATTGTAGGAAATAATTGTGTCCCATATTTCATGTAACAGTTGCATAAAATATTTATTTCTGTATGTAAAATACTTAAATGTTACAAGAAACAGAATAAGCAACTAAACTGCTACAAGAATAAGCTTTCATTTAGGCAAAAAAGTAAAGTTCTAACCTTTGTACTGACCATGGGTATGTGTCGGCCTGTAAAATCTGATGTGTGTCCCGAAAATGCCCCACATTGGCCATTTGAAAAAGTGGCAACCCTAGATGTAAGCGGGTATGCAAGCGTGTATACGCGACGGTAAGTGGCGGTGATTCAGCGGTATGGGAAATGTAAATAAGCATGTAGGTGTATATGCATGTGTATGTACAGACCGATATACACACACACACACACACACACACACACACACACACACACATATATATATATATATATATATATATATATATATATATATATATATATATGAAGAATGAACATGGTCACAATATAGCAGTCATAACGAATGTGAAGGGAAACAGCAGCGGAACCCCCCATAATATTTAGTGCTGTTATATCAGGTTGGCCAGAGGTAAGCACACCTCTGCATCCCCAACCACAGGTAGGACACTAAAAGTGGAACTAACTATGTCCCCGTGCTAAGTCTGACTTTCAACTAGGTACAGGGCAGTCCCGGTCCCCAGTCAGACAAGCCTAAACCTGGATGATCACATGAACACCCTGACAATCAAATACACATATGTGTCGGGACTATAGGCTTTGGAGGTCTGAATATACTCTGAGTGAGTCAACATGCAGCACGGGTCCAGAGCAATAGGGAATGGCGCATGTGTAGTAGTGATGTTTTCCCAACAGGAAAATGGATGCCTGCTGTGTTAATGAAGTGTTGAGGCGTGTGTTCGGGTAACTATGAATCATGGGTATACATATAAATGAAGCAGAACACCAATAGTGTAGAGGTTAGAGCATCCGACTATCGAGCAGATGTTGCCGGTTCGACTGCAGCACACACCATTTATGACGCGTAATCCGTATACGAGCAAATCTTGCTAATTGTATGCTGTATAATGATATAATACCAATGAAATGTGAACTGGAGTGACGTATCACAGTAAGAATGTAGAAGGATATTGTGTGACGTGAATCGGCGGTTAAACGGAAAACTGCAGCTGAAAAGTGTTGTACTCACCCTTTGTCCAACAGCCCTTGTTCCACCCAGTAACACAATATACCGCATCGGCCAGGCCCAACGACAGGACCCTACACATCACAATCAATGAGATTTACCACTAAGCCACGGCAGATATACCCGACGTCGATGTTATCACAAACATAGCAGACAGCACAGTCATTCAACAGTATGATCAAAGGAATTAAATCATATAGATGTGTATGCATGCATACCTACACACACACACACACACACACACACACACACACACACACACACACACACACACACATATATATATATATATATATATATATATATATATATATATACATAAAAAAACACCTGTCCCACTTTGTGAGGGACAGTCCCTCTTTGGGCAGTTGTGTCCTGTACACTTAGTGTCAAATGGCAGATGTCCTGAGATTTAATGACAATAATATGTCCTATATTTATGTAACAGTTGCATAAAACAGTTATTCTATATCTGAAACACCTAAATGTCATACGAAACTGTATAAGCAACTAAAATGCTACAAGAATAAGCTGTCAATTAGGCATAAAAGTGAGGTTCTG